>NW_026683188.1:969375-1292500 GCF_027579445.1 Ammospiza nelsoni | reverse complement strand
GGTTTGGGACATTTTCAGCCTCTCTCTCTCTCTCTCTCTCTCTCCATCCCGCGGCTCAGCTCCAACCGCACCGCCGCCTGGCGCTGCTCGTGGCCGGCACCCACAGGCGCTCCCCGGACCGGGGTTGGCACCGGCACCTCGCGTGGTTTTTTAAGGACACCTGAAGGCTAGCGGGGCCACGCGGCCGTCACACAGCTGGGGTCGGTAAAGACGCCCTCCCCGGCAGTGGGAGGGGCGACACCTCGCCTGCGACGGGAAGCGAACTGGAGAGGAGACCGCCCTGCCCGAGCACCGGACACCCCCGCCGTGACTTCCCCGCGACAGAGAAGCCCTGGAAGGAGAGCCGGCCGGCCAAGGGCCCTCTCCGACGCCACCCGAAAAGCCTCATCGATCTGGCGCGGCCGAGGAAGGAGGGGACCCAGGGACTAGTTATGAGACTCACTCCCCCACGGACTCGCCGGCATCCCGCTCGCTCCCTTCTCTCTCGCCGCCCTCGCTTTTCGCGTGGCCTGCGTGCGCCTTCGTCGCAACGCTTCTCGGTGCCGGGGCTTAGGGCCACCGGAGAAAAATTAAAAAGATTGGCGGAGGCCGGCCGGGCGGGTGCCCCCACTCTGCCCGCACGCCGGCGCGCCTAAACCGCGGAAAAAAACCCACGGGCTTGCATGGCAACCCAGCCATGGGAACTGGGACAAGGCCACATGGAGTCGCCCCGGCTAGGCGGCACTTGCTTTGCCCTGCCGACCGCACCAGCGCAGCCACTCCACTCTGCCTTAGACACAGGCACGGGGTGAAACCAACCTGCGGGGATGTGGCCCGTCACCTGGCTCTCATAATATGGACAGATGAGTCCGAAACCGCCGAGGCCTCCAAGAGGACCGATGGAGCTTGACCGGGAGAAGGCGCTGCCGCAGGCCGCCTCTTACGATGACGCAGCCGGAGGTGGCCGACAACAGCGACCCCTTGGTGAACTTCTGCAGCCGGCCGCGACAACAGGTCTACCCGGCACCCGCCGAAATTTGACTAAGTCCCGCCGGAGAGAGGTAGACCTGGTGTCTCCGGACGGCGCATGCCACCCGGGGGCAAGGCCGACCCCCACTGGCCCTGGGGCCGCGGTAGACCTGGTGTCCCGCCGGATCTGGGGTAGACCTGGTGCCCTGGGCCTCGGGGTAGACCTGGTGTCCCCGGCCCCAGGGTAGACCTGGTGTCCCGATCAATCCAGGGTAGACCTGGTGTTACAGGCCCGGGGTAGACCTGGTGTCCCAGGCTCCGGGGTAGACCTGGTGTCCCCAGCCGGGGCCAGGGTAGACCTGGTGTCCCCAACCCCGGGGTAGACCTGGTGTCCCGGGCCCTGGGGTGGACCTGGTGTCCCCGCCCCGGGGTAGACCATGTGTCCAAAGGCCCGGGGTAGACCTGGTGTCCCCGGCCCCGGGGTAGACCTTGTGTCATAAGACCCGTGGTAGACCTGGTGTCCTAGGGCCCGGGGTAGACCTGGTTTCCCAGGCTCTGGGGTAGACCTGGTGTCCCACCGGATCCGGGGTAGACCTGGTGTTCCTGGCCGGGGCCAGGGTAGACCTGGTGTCCCTGCCTCTAGCCAGGTAGAGGCCAGGGAAAATCGTGTTTTCTGGTCTGTGTGGATTCGTTGGCCTGGCACATTGGAACCACAAGAGTACAAGGCTTTGGTCGATACTGGTGCACAATGCACATTAATCCCATGAAGATATGTGGGGACAGAGTCTGTTTCTATTGCTGGTGTGACAGGGGGATCCCAGGATTTCACTTTGGTGGAAGCTGATGTGAGCCTAACGGGAAATGAGTGGAAGAAGCATCCTATTGTGACTGGCCCAGAGGCCCCATGTATTTTGGGCATAGACTACCTTCGAAGTGGGTATTTCAAAGACCCAAAGGGACTCAGATGGGCATTTGGAATAGCTGCTGTAGAGACAGAGGGTGTCAAGCAGTTGAACACCTTGCCTGGGTTTTCTGAGGATCCATCTGCAGTAGGATGCCTGACAGGAGAAGAGCAACGAGTGCCAATTGCCACTTCCATAGTGCATTGATGGTAGTATAGGACCACTCGAGATGCTGTGATCCCCATCCATAAGATGATCCCAGAGCTGGAGAGCCAAGGGGTGGTCAGCAAGACCCACTCACCCTTCAACAGCCCCATTTGGCCTGTGCGAAAATCTGAAGGAGAATGGAGATTGACTGTGGACTACCGTGCATTGAATGAAGTGACTCCACCACTGAGTGCTGCCATGCCAGGCATGTTACAGCTCCAGTATGAGCTTGAGTCCAAGGCAGCAAAGTGGTATGCCACTATAGACATTGCCAATGCATGCATTTTTCTCCATTCCTCTGGCAGCAGAATGCAGGCCTCAGTTTGCTTTCACATGGAGGGGAGTGCAGTACGCCTGGAACCGACTGTCCCAGGGGTGGAAGCACAGCCCCACCATCTGCCATGGACTGATCCAGACCGCACTAGAAAGGGGAGAAGCTCCAGAACATCTGCAGTATATTGATGACATCATTGTGTGGGGGAACACAGCTGTGAAAGTGTTTGAGAAAGGGAAGGAAATCATCCAGATCCTCCTGGGAGCTGGTTTCGCCATTAAAAAGAGCAAAGTAAAGGGACCAGCTCATGAGATTCAATTCCTGGGAGTGAAGTGGCAAGATGGACGGTGTCAGATTCTTAGAGATGTCATCAACAAGATCACAGCAATGTCTCCACCCACCAATAAGAAAGAGACACAAGCTTTCTTGGGTGCAATGGGTTTTTGGAGGATGCATATTCCTGAGTACAGTCAGATCGTGAGCCCTCTTTACCTGGTCACCCACAAGAAGAACAATTTCCAGTGGGGCCCTAAGCAGCAACAAGCCTTTGTCCAGATCAAGCAGGAGATTGCCCATGCAGTAGCCCTTGGCCCAGTCAGGACAGGACCAGAGGTAAAGAACATGCTCTACTCTGCAGCTGGGAACCATGTCTTGTCCTGGAGCCTTTGGCAGAAGGTGCCTGAGGAAACTCGGGGTCGACCACTGGGATTTTGGAGTCAAAGCTACAGGGGGTCTGAAGCCAACTATACTCCAACAGAGAAAGAAATCCTGGCTGCCTATGAAGGAGTCCAGGCTGCCTCGGAGGTAATAGGCACTGAAGCACAACTCCTCCTGGCACCCCGACTACCAGTGCTGGGGTGGATGTTCAAAGGCAAGGTTCCTTCAACTCACCATGCCACCAGTGCTACATGGAGCAAGTGGATTGCTCTCATCACTCAGCGCGCCCGTATAGGTAAACTGAATCGCCCTGGGATTTTGGAGGTCATTACAAATTGGCCCGAAGGTGAGAATTTTGGTGCCACAGATGAAGAGGAACAAGAACCAGTGATATGTGCTTAAGAGGCTCCTCCCTATAACCAACTGCCCCCAGAGGAAACACGCTACGCTCTTTTCACTGACGGTTCCTGTCGCTTTGTAGGGATGAACCGGAAGTGGAAAGCAGCCGTATGGAGCCCCACTCGACAGGTTGCACAAGCTACCGAAGGAGAAGGTGGATCAAGCCAACTGGCTGAACTCAAAGCTGTTCAACTGGCCCTGGACATTGCTGAGAGAGAGAAGTGGCCAAAGCTCTACCTCTACACTGACTCATGGATGGTAGCCAATGCTCTGTGGGGATGGCTGGAGAGGTGGAAAACGGCTAACTGGCAACGCAGAGGGAAACCAGTTTGGGCTGCTGATGAGTGGAAAGACATTGCTACCAGGGTAGGGAGCCTACCTGTGAAAGTCCGCCATGTAGATGCCCATGTACCCAAGAGTAGGGCCAATGAGGAGCACCAGAACAATGAGCAGGTAGACCAAGCTGCAAAGATAGGGGTGTCCAAAATAGACCTAGATTGGGAACATAAGGGAGAGTTATTCCTAGCTAGATGGGCCCATGATGCCTCAGGCCACCAGGGCAGAGATGCCACCTATAAATGGGCACGAGACCGAGGGGTGGATCTAACCATGGACAGTATTTCTCAGGTTATCCATGACTGTGAGATGTGTGCTGCCATCAAGCAGGCCAAGCGAGTGAAGCCCCTGTGGTATGGTGGGCGGTGGTCTAAGTACAAGTATGGGGAGGCCTGGCAGATTGACTGCATCACACTGCCCCAGACACGCCAGGGCAAGCACTACGTGCTGACCATGGTGGAAGCCACCACTGGATGGTTGGAAACCTACCCTGTGTCTCATGCTACAGCCCGGAACACCATCCTGGGCCTTGAAAAGCAAGTTCTGTGGAGACATGGCACCCCTGAGAGGATCGAGTCAGACAACGGGACTCATTTTAAGAACAGCCTTATCAATACCTGGGCTAGGAAACATGGCATTGAGTGGGTGTACCATATCCCCTACTATGCACCAGCTGCAGTAAAAGTGGAGAGGTACAATGGACTACTAAAAACCCAGTTGAAAGCTTTGGGTGGGAGATCTTTCAAGAATTGGGAGCAGCATTTAGCAAAGGCCACCTGGTTAGTTAACACCCAAGGTTTCACCTGCTCCACTGAGCAGGTCCTGCCCAGTCTGAGTCCCTGAATGTAATAGGAGACAAAGTCCCAGTGGTACATAACAGAGGTTTGTTAGGGAAGACTGTGTGGATCAATTCTGCCTCGAGTACAGACAAACCCATTCGTGGGGTTGTCTTTGCTCAGGGACCAGGTCGCACGTGGTGGATAATGCAAAGAGATGGAATAACATGATGTGTACCTCAGGAAGATCTGATTGTGGGGTAAGAATGGTATGCAATATCACTGTTCATTGGATGTTACTGCCATTGTCTGTACATTAAACCATACAGACATGAGATAGAAGGAAATGTGTAAGAGTTGAAGGTCTGGGCAAGTGGAAGATGGAGAAGGAAATGTGTAAGTGTCAAAGGTCTGAGTAAGTGATAGATGGAGCTTTAAGTGACTAAAGTGAAAAGGGGGAATCCTGCAGCTCTGTAATATAGGACCTGGATTCAGTGGTCCAGTGTGGGGATGTGATGAAGGCATGATGGGTATTGCTTGTAATTTTGGGGAAACAGATGGAAATTTTGTATGAATAATGCATGATGTGTTGTAGTATGTTGATGATATGGGGATAAGGGGTGGAATGTCCTGGGGTGACATTATGATGCTTGTATCCCCATTCATCTGTTCTGTGCCTTTAAGTCCGACTCTGAAGAGTGTAAGTTTTGTTTGGGTTTCTCTTATCAGGGACAGAGAGACAGGCAGTATACATAGGGCTGTTTTTCACTTCTTGCTTGCAGCTTGCTGCTTTGCTTGCTTGCTCTTCTTCTGCTCTTGCTTCTCCTCTCACTTTTGCTTCTGCTTATTAGCTAGTTTAGCTAAACAGTCCAAATTCCTTCCCGGACTGTTTCTTCTCTCCTGTTCCTGTGACCATCTCGAACCTGCTCCGGACTGGGACCTGGGAAACACCGAGGGTTTGCACCGTTCGGCTGCAGCAGCTGGCCCAGCACTGGAGGGACTGAGAACAGAGCAACCTCCCCCGAAAGAGACTTTCTGATTTTGTCATCTTTCTCAGAGCGGTGTCAGCTGGTATTGTTCATTTTGTGTGCTGGGGGGTGCTCAGCCAGTCAAATAAACAGGTTCTTTCCACCTCTCTCCAAGAAATTTTTTCCCGAACCGGTTGGGGGGAGGGGCCGCGTGGGTTTTGCTTTCTAGAGGGGCCCCCCTTTGCAGATTCTTTAACAAATTTGCCCTAAACCAGGACAGGCCCAACGTAGACCTGGTGTCCTGTGCCCTGGGGTAGACCTGGTGTCCCGGGCCCTGAGGTAGACCTGGTTTGCCGGGCCCGGGGGTAGACCAGGTGTCCCAGGGCTCGGGGTAGACCTGGTCTCCCAGGCCCCGAGGTCGACCTGGTGTCCTGGGCCCCAGGGTAGACCTGGTGTCCCGGGCATCACAGTAGACCTGTTGTCCTACAGCCTGGTGTAGACTTGGTGTCCCAGCGGAGCATGGTAGACCTGGTGTCCCGCCAGAATGAGGTAGACCTGGTGTCCCGCCGGAACGAGGTAGAAGTGGTGTCCTGCTGGGGCAGGGTAGACCTGGTGTCTCAGCGGAATGAGGTAGACCTGGTGTCCCGCCGAACTGAGATAGGCCTGTTTTCCCACCCGAGCAAGGTAGACCTGGTGTTCTGGCTGAGCAGGATAGACCTGGTGTCCCCGGCCAGAATTTTCCTACGGCAGCCAATCCACCGGGGTGGACCTGTGTTCCTAGGGCCCGGGGTAGACCTGATTTCCCCGGCCAGACTTAGCCTACAGAAGCCAAGGCACCGGGGTAGACCTGTTGTCCTACAGCCCGGGGTAGACCTGGTGTAGAAGTCCATCCGAAAATCCTTCATTTTTTTTGCCTCACAATTGTCATCAGAAAAGACTACCGAAGGGTTAAAACTGCTGAGCCAGTTGGGAAAGAAAGTCTCCTGCTTATCTAGTGTGTTCGCAAGTGATGCTTGCAGAACATGCCATGCTGTACTTGAAGGGGGCATGCCACCCTTTTCTGGACAATTGAACTGGACTTTCTTCCAAACTCCTGACCTGGCTGGACTGAGCTCTGGGGTGGCTCCCCCCCGCTCCATGAGAAGACCCCTCTTGCCTGTCTTCAACCACCGTGACGGACCAACAGAGATGCAAATCCCCTCATCAAGGAACCAAGAACCCCTCTGGCACCCCCATGGCACCCCCATGGCACCCCCCTGGCAACCTCCTTCCAGAGACTGGGACTGTACTCCCTTCCAACTCAGGGAGGGGGAAAAACCTAACGTACCTGTGAGCATTCGGCCATGAAAACAATGGACTTCTCCCCTCCATGGAAACCTAATTTCAGCCACCCTTCCCCCATCCAAGAACAGTATATATATTGGGGTTCGGTCCGACTGTCCTTTGAGATCTCCCCAAGGTGTGTACCAGCGAGTTTCGGCGGCGGGACCCCGAAGACATCACGTTTTGGTAACTATACCCCATTCCCTGACCTTCTTTCCTCCCTTTTTTCCTTGTCTTACCCTTCTCTTCCCTGGATCCCTTAACCAAATGCATATTTAGCTGTGGTTATAATCAATAAAATTGCACCTTGTTGATTTGTTACTGCAAAAACCCTGTGCCTTGTGTTGGTTATTTTTGCACCCAAAAATCATTCGTCACCCGTTCATTTCAGGCGGACCTTAACACCTGGTGTCCCGGCTGAGCGTGGTAGACCTGGTGTCTTCCTAGGGCAAGGTAGACCTGGTGTCCCGCCAGGGTGAGGTAGACCTGGTGTCCCAGCAGAGCGGGGTAGACCCGATGTCCCGCCAAAGCCATGGGAGACCTGGTGTCCCGGCGGAGCGAGGTAGACCTGGTGTCCCGCTGGGTTGGGGTAGACCTGGTGTCCCACCGGGTCGGGGTAGACCTGTTGTCCCGCCGGAGGGAGGTAGACCTGGTGTCTCGGGGGAAAAAGGTAGACCTGGTGTCCCGGCGGACTGAGGTAGATCTGGTGTCCCAGCCGGACTTTGCTTTCAGCAGCCCAGGGCTCGGGGTAGACCTGTTGTCCCAGGCCCCGGGGTAGACCTGCTGTCCCAGGGTCCGAGGTAGACCTGAGTCCTGGGCCCCAGGGTGTACCTGGTGTCCCCGGACCTAGGGTAGACCTGTTATCCTAAGGCCTGTGGGTAGACCTGTTGTCCTGGGCCCCAGGTTAGACCTGGTGTCCCAGGCCCGAGGGTAGACCTGGTGTCCCAAGGCCCCGGGAAGACCTGGTGTCCTAGGCTCCAGGGTAGGCCTGGTGTCCCGGGCCCCGGGGTAGACCTCGTGTCCCGGCCGGACTTAGCCTTTGTCTGCCCAGGCCTCCGAGATAGACCTGTTGTCCCGGACCCCAGGGTAAACCTGGTGTCCCAGGCCCCGGGGTAGGCCTGCTGTCCTAGGCCTCTGGGTAGATCAGGTGTCCCAGGCCCCGGGGTAGACCGGGCGTCCCTGGCTGGCCTCTGCCCACAGCCGCCTGGGCCCCATGGCAGACCGGTTTTCCCAGGTGGACATAGCCTTCGGCAGCCCAGGGCTTGGGGAAGACCTAGTGTCCCAGGCTCCGAGGTAGACCTATTGTCCGGGGCCACGGGGTAGACCAGGTGTCCTGGGCCCCCGGGAACACCTGGTGTCCTGGCCGGACAGCCTTCGGCAGCCAAGCGTGCAGAGAAGACCTGTTGTCCTGGGACCCAGGGTAATCCTGGTGTCCCGGGCCCCAGGGTAGACCTGGTATCCTAGGCCCCGGGGCAGACTAGTTTTCCCAGGACCCAGGGTAGAACTGGATTTCCCGTGCCCCAAGGTATACCTGTTGTGTAAGGGCCTGGGGAAAACCTGGTGTCCTAGGCGCCAGGGTAGACCTGGTGTCCCAGGCTCCGAGGTAGACCTATTGTCCGGGGCCACGGGGTAGACCAGGTGTCCTGGGCCCCTGGGAACACCTGGTGTCCTGGCCGGACAGCCTTCGGCAGCCAAGCGTGCAGAGAAGACCTGTTGTCCTGGGACCCAGGGTAATCCTGGTGTCCCGGGCCCCAGGGTAGACCTGGTATCCTAGGCCCCGGGGCAGACTAGTTTTCCCAGGACCCAGGGTAGAACTGGATTTCCCGTGCCCCAAGGTATACCTGTTGTGTAAGGGCCCGGGGAAAACCTGGTGTCCTAGGCGCCAGGGTAGACCTGGTGTCCCAGGCCCCGAGGTAGACCTGTCGTCCCGGGACCCGGGTTAGAACTGCTCTCCCGTGCCCTGGGGTAGGCCTGGTGTCCCGGGCTCGGGGTAGACCTGGTGTGCGGCTAGACGGCCTTTGGCAGCCCAGGGCTTGGGGTAGACCTGGCGTCCCGGGCCCCAGGGTAGACCTGGTGTCCCAGGCCCTGGGGCAGACTGGGTGTCCCATGTCCCGGGGTAGACCTGGTGTCCTAAGACCCGGGGTAAACCTGGTGTCCTGGGCCCCGGGGTAGACCTGGTGTCCCCGGCACCAGGGTAGACCTGGTGTCCTAACACCCGGGGTAGATCTGGTGTCCCGGGCCCCAGGGTAGACCATGTGTCCCAGGCCCTGGGGCAGACCTGGTGTCCCATGTCCTGGGGTAGACCTGGCGTCCCGGGCCCTGGGGTAGACCTGGTGTCCTAAGACCCGGGGTAGACCTGGTGTCCCCGGCACCAGGGTAGACCTGGTGTCCCAAGACCCGGGGTAGACCTGGTGTCCCGGGCCCCAGGGTAGACCTGGTGTCCCGGGCCTCGGGGTAGACCTGGTGTCCTAAGACCTGGGGTAAACCTGGTGTCCGGGGCCCCGGGGTAGACCTGGTGTCCCCGGCACCAGGGTAGACCTGGTGTCCCAAGACCCGGGGTAGACCTGGTGTCCCGGGCCCCAGGGTAGACCTGGTGTCCCAGGCCTCGGGGTAGACCTGGTGTCCTAGGGCCCGGGGTAGACCTGGTGTCCCGGCCAGACTTAGCCTTCAAAAGCCCAGGGCGCGGGCTAGACCTGTTGTCCTGGGACCAGGGGTAGACCTGGTGTCCTGGGCCTCGAGGTAGACCTAGTATCCCTGGTCTCGGGGTAGACCTGGTGTCCCGGCCGGACTTAGCCTTTGGAAGCTCAGGGCGCGGGGTAGACCTGGTGTCCCGGGCCTCAGGGTGGACCTGTTGTCCTACAGCCCGGTGTAGACCTGGTGTCCCAGAGGAGCGTGGTAGTCCTGGTGTCCCGCCGGAACAAGGTAGACCTTGTGTCCCGCTGGGGCGGGGTAGACCTGGTGTCTCCGGCCAGATTTTTCCTATGGCAGCCGATGCACCGGGGTGGACCTGTGTTCCTAGGGCCCAGGGTAGACCTGGTTTCCCCGGCCAGACTTAGCCTACAGAAGCCAAGGCACCGGGGTAGACCTGTTGTCCTACAGCCCGGGGTAGACCTGGTGTCCCAGCTGAGCGTGGTAGACCTGGTGTCTTGCTAGGGCAAGGTAGACCTGGTGTCCCACCGGGGCGAGGAAGACCTGGTGTCCCGGCGGAGTGGGGTAGACCCGATGTCCCGCCAAAGCCATGGGAGGCCTGGTATCCCAGCGGAGCGAGGTAGACCTGGTGTCCCGGCGGACCGAGGTCGATCTGGTGTCTCTGGCTGGACTTTTCCTACAGCTGCCCAGGCTTTTGGGTAGACCTTTTGTCTTAGGGCTCCGGGTAGACCTGGGGTCCCTGGCTGGACTTAGCCTACAGCAGCCAAGGCACCAGGGTAGACCTGTTGTCCTAGGGCCCGGGGTAGACCTGGTGTCCGCAGCCGGACTTTGCCTATGGCAGCCAAGGCACCGGGGTAGACCTGTTGTACTACAGCTTGCGGTAAGCCTGGTGTCCCGCTCGTGCGAGGTAGACCTGGTGTCCCGCTGTACCGAGGTATACCTGGTGTCCTGCCGGTGCCGGGGTAGACCTGGTGTCCCCGGCCAGCGCCCGCCACCAGAGGGAAAGGCTGACTCCCGGCAGCTCCGGAGCTGGGGTAGACCTGGTGTCCCCTGCAGCTGGGGTAGACCTGTTGTTTTGTTTGCTTGCTCAATTGTGCCTGTCTCCTGTCACCTGAATCATCGACTGCAAGCATGGTCTACAGGTACACAGCCTGAAAGGCCAAGAGGGGCACGAGAGCTCCTTGATGCCCTTGAGCATGCTGAGGGGTGCCCAGAGACATTGCCATGTGGATCTCAGCATCCAAGCAAGAGTGACTCAGTGGGGAACTTTGCCCTCAGTGCTGCCCTGAATCCAAGTGTCCCAGGTGAGCTGTGGCACTGGGGCACATCCAGGAAACACTGCCGGGCCCCCCAGAGCCCCAGTGAGGCAGGGGAGCCTGGCCTGCCCCATGGCATGTGCCCAGGCAGCTGAGATGCTGGGGATCAGGGTGCACTTCAGCCCAGCCTTTGGCAGCAGGGACACAGCTGCCAGTGCCAGGAGAGCCTCCTGCTCCTCTCCTGGCCCAGCACGACGGGAAGGGGAGAGTGGTGCTGCCAGAACTAATGCACAGCCCCAGCTAAGCAGGGCATTCATTTCTTGATCTT
This sequence comes from Ammospiza nelsoni, assembly GCF_027579445.1. Lineage (NCBI taxonomy): Eukaryota > Metazoa > Chordata > Aves > Passeriformes > Passerellidae > Ammospiza > Ammospiza nelsoni. The sequence goes on along the minus strand of NW_026683188.1, from coordinate 1,281,477 downwards.
GGCAATGGATAGAGCATGGAGCAGGGGGTGCCCACAGGGGATGGGTCTGTGCAGGACCATGCAGTCTGGGGCAGCTGCAGACTGTCTCCCTGTCATTTTCTCCTGCCAGGCAACGTGTCCAGCTCCTAAGCAGGAACATGCACGCATGCTGAGTGATTCCCTCCCTGCACAGCCAGGGCCCATCAGCTTTGGGCCAAGGCTGCCCAGCTGCCAACACCATGACACGCAGAGGTTCAACAGACAGAATCTGCCTTGCCTCTCAGGGCCTCTTCTGCTTCAAACTTCCACTCTCCACAATGTCCCTTTTGCCACAACAGCTTCTGTTTCTTCGCTTCCCAATCCTCCATGCTTCCACCAAGTCTCACCAAGATGTCATGCTAGAGTCACTGGTCATGTCTCTCTCAGCAGCATTTCCAGCCTTGGAGGGACTGAGAAGAGACTGAGTGAGCAGAGCTACAGTCCACAGAGGGGACCTTCTGAGTTTGTCTAGTCTTTTGGAGCAGCAAGAAATTTTACTCTTTTTTATTGTTCAATTTTCTTTGTGCTGGTGAATGCTTTCTCTGTGAAATGGACAGTTTTTTCCACTTTTCTCCAATGAAGTATTTTTCATGATCCAGCTACAGGTGGGTATGCTTCAATTTGCTTCCAAAGGAACAGCTTCAGAGCTTCTCTCCCAAATTTGCCCTGAAGCAGGACAACACGGAAAAGCCCCGACTCTCCAAGCCTGTCCCAGAGGTGCTCCAGCCCTTGCAGTGTCTTGGCAGCCTGCTCTGGAACTGCTCCATCAGCTCCAGGATGTTGCTGTGCTGAAAAGCCTGTTGCAAAATAGGTTCTGCAAATGTTACTCATCCTTCCTGACATGCTGGCACAAGTGTAGGGAAAGTTCCTCTGGCCCACAACACGTCTCTGATGGATCCACAGGGTCCCTGTGGAAAGAGAGAAGCAGTAGCCTCCACTAATGCCCTGGAATGGCAAACAAGAATCACAGCCTTTGACAGCTGTTGGGAACCACTTCTGGGTGGATTTTCCTTGTGGGAAGGCCAAGATGTCTGAGTATCTTCCTGGTGCCTGGGGTCCTGGTTAAACAGAGCTTCTCAGAGATGCTGGCAGGTGCCCAACACCCCTCCTCCTGCCCTGGCAGCTCTGTTTGCCCCATGAGCCCTCAGTGGCTGCCTGGGGACAAACAGAGCAGCAGCCACCCAACATTCCCCTCTCAGTGACACCATAGCATTGGCAGCCCCAGTGTTGCCTTTTATGACACTACAGCAGCAGCCACCCTAACATTCCCCTCACTATGGCACCACAGCTGTGGCAGCCCCAGTGTTTCCCTCTCTGTGACTCTGCAGCTGTGGCAGCAGCACTAGAACAGAAGCAGCATCTGTGGAACACCAGGGGAGCAGGGGAGGAGCAGAGAAGGAGCAGTGGAACAGTGGGAGATGAGCAGTGTTGGAGCAGCAGAGGAGCAGTGGTGGAGGAGCAGAGGAACCATGATGAAACAGCACAGCACAGCTTTTGAGCAGCAGTGGAGTGAGCATGGAAAAGGCAGAACAGTGGTAGCACAGGAGCTACAGCCATGGAACAGTGGTGGCACAGGAGCTACAGCCATGGAACAGTAGTGGCACAGGAACTCCAGCCATGGAAGAGTGGTGGCACAGGAACTGCAGCCATGGAACAGTGGTGACACAGGAACTCCAACCATGGAACAGTGGTGGCACAGCTCCACAGCTGTGGAGTGGCGCCTGAGATGCCGAAGCTATTCCAGAATCTCCAGGTTCTATCTGGCTAGAATGCTTAGCTCTTCCCTCTGGGTGGAGCATCTCCCAATGGGATGCTGTAGTTCTTATCAGCCATGCAGTGACATTCAATAGCCTGTTATCAGCAGATGTCCCCCAAGGAGGGAGGAGTGGTTGTGGAAGAGATAAGGAAAACTGCCATACAGATGGCAAATAAAATTCATCTTGCCTTGCAATCTGGGACACCTGCAGAGAAAGACATCTTGGTAGACGTTGAATGATTTCTGATTTGGGAACTAAAGTGGGTCAAGGATTGGCCTGTGGTTTGTTCTAATCCAGAAGGAATTTCCAAAGTACTGCAATTTGGCATTAAAAGCCAGGAACGTGCCTCCTCATTTGGATATTGCCCATGGACTACAGAGCTATTTGTGGTCATTATGATAAGAAAAGAACTGGAAATCTTTTCCCAATTTCACTCTTCCAGTCTCTGGGATTAGGCCTCCAACACTTCCTGCAGGACTTCTTTTCATAATCTGCTCCTCTGGAGTTGGGATGTGACAAATCAGCAATGGGAAGAGGGAGGACAATGGACCATTACAACTGCAAACTCTGTTTTTATGGCCTCTGGATTTCCAGTGATTAGAAACTGTCATGTTTTAAACTGTCTGAAGAAATCCCATCCCTGGAAGAAAAACTTCCTTTGGCCCTGTTTAGGAACTGACCCTGCAAACACCTCATTGCAGATGCTTTTCTGTTGGTTTTCCTAAGAGATGCCAAGAAAATCAGCACAAGGGGCAGGGATGAGAGAAAGGGAAGAAACAATTCCTTTCTTTTCTCTTCCTTGTGGGAACTCTTCTCTAGAGATTGTGCTCCAGCCGGAGACTTCCTGGGCCAAGGGCTGAGGGAAGAAATTCAGCTGAGGCAGTTGAGGCATCTCCTCCCTGGTCTGTAGCCCTAGGGCTGGGAGGGGACATGGGTGCCCCCCTTGCAGCCCTTGCAGCCCTTGGAATGGGGGATTCCTCCTGCCTCTGCCAGGTGCTCCTGATCCTGGGTTGTGGAAGGAGCACGGTGTAAGGTACAGGGGAGGAGAAAGGAATTGCAGGGCGGGGACATGGGAGTGCAAGGCAGGGCCTTGGTGGGGACAGAAGAATGACGAGAGGTGAGGACAAAAGTGACAGGACTGAGAGGGGGTTGGAGGGGTTGAGTCAGGGAGTTGTACAAGGAGGATCCTGCTGCAGTGGCCTGGAAGAAAGGCAAAGGATTGAGGGGGGACATGGAAGGAAAGGCCTTGGGAACAGTCAGTGGGAGGGTGTTTGGGGAGCCTGGACAGGACACAGAGGAGAGAGCAGGGAGAAAGTTTCTGCAGAGACTAAAAGGGTGCGATGGGAGGCTGCAAAGGGCAGGATGTGGGGACAGTGTTTGGCTGGTGCCTCACCTTGGCCTGTGCTGGGGGCACAGCAGGATGGAGAAGAGCAGGGCCATGCTGAGCACAGCCACCTTCATCTTCCTCTGGCTCTGAGCAGCACTGGCTGAGGCTGCAGCAGGGCAGGAGCACCTTTATCCCTTCCCAAACACCTCCCTGTCCCCTCCCTGACAGTCCCCACGCCAAAGCCTGGCTTGGCACAGCCCCCAGCCCTGCCACAGAGCCCACCCCACCTGTGGCACACATCCAGCCCCCTTGCCCAGCATCCCTCCAGCTCCCTGCATGGGGCAGCTGCCCCTGCAAGGGCCCAGGTACCTGGGGGGCCAAGGGTGGCATGCAAGGAGCTGAAGGCAGCTGGATCCCCAGTACAGACAAACCCCCCCCTCCAAGACAATCCATCCCCCAACAGCCCCCACAGCCACATCCCCCATGTCCTGATGCCCCTCCTCTCCCAGAGCTTTCCCTCTGGGACACCCCAGAGCTGAGCCCAGCTCCAGCATGGGGAGAACATAGGGAACAAGGCACATGGGATCAGGTGAGCAATTGGCATCTCCAGTCACTGCAGACTCTGGGGAGCACTGGGCAATGTTGATCACCTGCAGACAAGGCTGAGGGTTAGGGAATTGCTCAGCCATGACAATTCCCACATCCAGACAACCACATATCCCTTTCCCTGCAGATCCCAAACTCATCCAAGCTCCAGCCCCAGAGGAGAGTCCAGAAAGGAATACGCCATGCCCTGACCCTCATCCTGTGACACCTGTAGCCACTGTGGCCTCCCAGAGCACCTGAGTCAATTCCCTGTCTCTGGGCCCAGGCAGGCACAGGCCCTGAGCAGGATGTGCCCATTCCAAGGGACATGGGGAAGCTGGCACCTGTCCCCATGCAGCCACTTGGAGCTCATTGGGCTTGCAGAGATGCCCTGTGAGGAGGAGGAGGGATCTTGGTCCCCTGCCAGCATCTCTAACAGCCCTGTTCACCCAGGGCCTGAGGCACCAGGAGGACATTGAGACATCTTGGCCTTGCTGGCATTGCCTGATGGAGGCTGGTGTGTACATGGCAGAGCTGGAAGCAGATGGATCCCTCATGGGGACAAGCCCCAATCCAACACAATCCATCCTCCAACAGCCCCCAGAGACAGATACCCCCATCTCCTGCTGCCCCTTCCCTCCCAGAGCTTTCCCTGTGGGACAGCTCAGAGCTGATCCCATCCCCAACCCATCAGATGGGAGCAGAGTTGCCCCTATTCCTGCTCTGGCACTTGGAGGAAACAGCAGTGGGCACTGACCCCTCTTCCTGGGCCAGCAGGAGCCCAGACTCAGGGAAAACAGGAATGGGGCAGGACTTGGAGTCAAGGGCAGGCAGGGGATTGGGATCTGCTGTCACTGGGGATCACTGGGCAATGTGGATCACCTGCAGACAGGGCTGAGGCTTGGGCAATGCCTCAGGTGTGCTTGTTCCCACAGCCAGACCACTCCTTTTCCCCTTCCCTGCAGGTCCCAAACCATCTCCAGCCCCAGAGCAGATTCCCGATGGGAATGGCTGCTGGCCTGAAGCTCTCCCTCTGCCACCCAGAGCTACCGTGCCCACGCAGAGCACCCGTGTCCTGCTCTGCTCAGCTGCCACACATGCAGGGTGCCAGGGACACCATCCCCAGCAAGGCTCCAACTCCAGCCCTGGTCCTGGCTGGAATAGGCTGCAGCTCCCCAAGGCCCTTGTCCCCACACAGCATCTCTGCAATGCCCTGCTGTGGGATTCACATCCTCTTTGAACAGACAGAGACAGAATTCTCTCTGCCACAATTTTTCCTGGGGAAGGCAGTCAGAAAGCTCAGAGAGAGAAGAGAAAAACATTCTTCTCTCTATTTGCTGCTCCTGTTCTTTGGCACATGTTCAATGTGTTATGGACATGGTTTACCCAAAGGGATTTGTTAATTGGACTCTGCTGATGGTTCTTTGGATTGATTGACCAATTAGGTCAAAGCTGTGTCCTGACTGTTGGGTCATGGGTTTTTGAAGGAAGAGACAGATGACCACCGACTCTAGCATGACATCTTGGTGAGACTTGGTGGAAGCATGGAGGATTGGGAAGCGAAGAAACAGAAGCTGTTGTGGCAAAAGGGACATTGTGGAGAGTGGAAGTTTGCAGCAGAAGAGGCCCTGAGAGGCAAGGCAGATTCTGTCTGTTGAACCTCTGCGTGTCATGGTGTTGGCAGCTGGCAGCCTTGGCCCAAAGCTGATGGGCCCTGGCTGTGCAGGGAGGGAATCATGCCCCATCAGTGCATGTTCCTGCTTAGGAGCTGGACGCGTTGCCTGGCAGGAGAAAATGACAGGGAGACAGTCTGCAGCTGCTCCAGGTCCTGCACAGTCCCATCCCCTGTGGGCACCCCCTGCTCCATGCTCTATCCATTGCCAAGATCAAGAAATGAATGCCCTGCTTAGCTGGGGCTGTGCATTAGTTCTGGCAGCACCACTCTCCCCTTCCCGTCGTGCTGGGCCAGGAGAGGAGCAGGAGGCTCTCCTGGCACTGGCAGCTGTGTCCCTGCTGCCAAAGGCTGGGCTGAAGTGCACCCTGATCCCCAGCATCTCAGCTGCCTGGGCACATGCCATGGGGCAGGCCAAGCTCCCCTGCCTCACTGGGGCTCTGGGGGGCCCGGCAGTGTTTCCTGGATGTGCCCCAGTGCCACAGCTCACCTGGGACACTTGGATTCAGGGCAGCACTGAGGGCAAAGTTCCCCACTGAGTCACTCTTGCTTGGATGCTGAGATCCACATGGCAATGTCTCTGGGCACCCCTCAGCATGCTCAAGGGCATCAAGGAGCTCTCGTGCCCCTCTTGGCCTTTCAGGCTGTGCACCTGTAGCCCATGCTTGCAGCAGATGATTCAGGTGACAGAAGACTTTGGCACAATTGAGCAAGCAAACAAAACAACAGGTCTACCCCAGCTGCAGGGGACAATAGGTCTACCCCAGCTCCGGAGCCGCCGGGAGTCAGCCTTTCCCTCTGGTGGCGGGTGCTGGCCGGGGACACCAGGTCTAGCCCGGCACCGGCGTGGCACCAGGTGTACCTCGCTCCGGCGGGACACCAGGTCTACCCCGGCTCCAGGGTCGCTGTTGTCGGCCTTGCCGCCTGGTGGCGGGCGCCGGCCGGGGACACCAGGTCTACCTCGCTCCGGTGGGATTTAGTCCAATTTCGGCGGGTGCCGGGTAGACCTGTTGTTGCGGCCGGCTGCGCAAGTTCACCAAGGGGTCGCGGTTGTCGGCCGCCTGCGGCTGCGTCACCGTAGGAGGCTGGCACCGCACGGCCGGCCGGCTCCGTGGTCGCCTCTGCCCCGGCGCGGACCGCTTCGTTCTGGAGCACCCGAATAAATCATTCCTAGACCACCTGATTCTGGCGCAGGCTTTCGGACGGAGCAGAGCAGCTCCCTCGCTGCCATCTATTGACAATCATCCCTCCACACAACCTTTTGTCGCTCTCTCGCACCAGCGGCCGCCCCGCCGCCCCGGCCTGCGGGCGTGCTCCTCCTCCTCCTGCTCCGAGGTCTCTCCCGGCGGGCCGGGGCCGACAGGGCCCAGCGCTCTCCTCTCCTGCCTTGGCGCTCTCCTCCGCGCGGCTCCCAGGCCCGAGACACGGCTGGGGGGCTTGGCTGCGCAGGCGGCGGCGGCGGCGGCTCTGCCATTGCCGGGAGCGCGGTGCGAGGGAGCCCGTTTGCTGCCGTTTGCTCTGCGGTGGCGAGGGCAGACGTGGTGTCTCTCTGGAGCCGGGCTAGACCTGGGTTCCTCCTGGAGATGGGGTAGGCCTGATGTCCCCTCAGTTCGGAGGAAGGTAGGGGGAGGATCAGGCCACTGCAAACCATCTCTGATCCCAGCTCAGCCCTTTATTTCTCTCTTCCGAGCCAAAAGCCATTCTTTGCCAGCTCTTCACAAGCACTCTTTCCTCTCTGCCAGGACACAGCTGGCATGGAGAAAATCGTGCAAGAGGAAACAATGACCTGAACCAATTTAATTGGACTCAAGTGTCTTTTAACCTGAAAGTGCAGAAGTCAAGATGTGTTTAGCCTAAACCTCTTGCTCTCTTGACATGTGTCCTGAGCTCATGGGAAGGACAGCAGGTGCTGGATTCAGCTGCTGACACCAAAACCTCTTCTGAGAGCAGAACTAAGCTGGGATGTTGTCAGGGTCCGTCCTAGTGAACAGATGACCTGATGATTCGTAGGAATGGTCTCAGAGTGCAAAACACCAACACGGTACAAGGGGGTTTGCAGTGATAATCAAATCAAATGCAGTTTTATTGAAATAACTACAGCAAAAATGTGATAGAGGGATTAAGGGAGAGAAAAGGATAAAGAGAGAGAGAGAGAGAGAGAGAGAGGGATATAGCTACCAACGCAGAGATGAAGTCCTTTGGTCCTGTCCAGCCGAGGATCCGCCTGCTACGCTGGGGAGATCTCAAAGGCTCTAGCTAACTCAGAGGTTTTTATTACTGAAAATTGTAAGGGGGGGGGAAACATATAATAGGGAACAGATGTAAGAGGTAGTCCATGTTCTCAGCACTAAATGAGATCCATTGTTTTCTTGCTGCAGTGGTCACAACCTGCAGGCAAACATCTCGCTTCGGTCAGCTTGCCTCCCCCACACACCTCCCCCGGGCTGGGGGTTTCAGTCCCAGTCCTTGGAAGGAGCAGAGGGGCCTTTTAGGAGTTTCATGTCTCAGTCCTTGGTGGAGAAACTTACATCTCAGTCTGTCTGTCACGGTGGTTGTAAAACAGGTGAGGGTCTTCTGTGGGAGACCACCCGAAACTCTGGAGAAGTCCAGCCAGGCCGAGAGGTGGGACAGCTTCCAGAGCTGCTATTGTTGCAAACGGGGCATGGTGCCCTCTTTTTAGCATACAGCAAACACACTTGTGAAAACAATAGCTTAACACTGAGCTTTCAGGTCTCAGGGCCCGTGGTGTGTGACTTTTCTCCTTCAGAGCCAGATATAGACAGGAGGGGTCTTCTCTTCAGTGGTCTCCCAAGGACGATCGTGAGGCAGATGAGGGAAAATTCAGACAGACTGTCACACTGGATGATGGAGACATTGCTGTGATCTTGTTGATGACATCGGTGGGAATCTGACGCTGTCCGTCTTGCCACTTCACTCCCAGAAACTGGATCTCTCAGGCAGGTCCCTTGACTTTGCTCTTCTTGAAGGCGAAGCCAGCTTTTAGGAGAATCTGGATGATTTTCTCCCCTTTCTCAAACACCTCTGCTGCTGTCTTCCCCCACTCAATGATGTCATCAATATACTGCAGATGTTCTGGAGCCTCACCCCTTTCTAGTGCACCCTGGATCAGTCCATGGCAGATGGTGGGGCTGTGCTTCCACCCCTGGGACAGTCGGTTCCAGGTGTACTGCACGCCCCTCCAGGTGAAGGCAAACTGAGGCCTGCATTCTGCTGCTAGAGGAATGGAGAAAAATGCATTAGCAATCTCTATGATGCCATACCACCTTGCTGCCTTGGACTCCAGCTCGTACTGGAGTTCCAACATGTCCGGCACAGCAGCGCTCAGGGGTGGAGTCACTTCATTCAATGCATGATAGTCCACAGTCAATCTCCATTCTCCTTCAGATTTACGCACAGGCCAGATGGGGCTGTTGAAGGGTGAGTGGGTCTTGCTGAGCACCCCTTGGCTCTCCAGCTCATGGATCATTTTGTGGATGGGGATCACAGCATCTCGATTCGTTCGGTACTGTCAGCAGTGCACTGTTGAGGTGGCAATTGGCACTCGTTGCTCTTCCACTTTCAGGAGACCTACTGCAGATGGGCTTTCTGACAGTCCAGGCAAGCTGTTCAACTGCTTGACACCCTCTGTCTCTACAGCAGCTATTCCAAATGCCCATCTGAGTCCCTTTGGGTCTTTGAAATACCCACTTCGAAGGTAGTCTATGCCCAAAATACATGGGGCCTCTGGGCCAGTCAAAATAGAGTGTTTCTTCCACTCATTTCCAGTCAGGCTCACCTCAGCTTCCACCAAAGTAAAATCCTGTGATCCCCCTGTCACACCAGCAATAGAAACAGACTCTGTCCCCACATATCTTGATGGGATTAATGTGCATTGCACACCAGTGTCAACCAAAGCTTTATATTCTTGTGGTTCAGATGTGCCAGGCCAACGAATCCACGCAGTCCAAAAACCACGGTTTTCCCCAGCCTCTACCTGGCTAGAGGCAAGGCCCCTCTAAGCCTGGTTATCCTTCTTTCCCTGGGCATATGTCTTGGAGGTTCCTTCAAGAGGATCAAAAATATTGTCATTATCATCATATGTGACAGTTCGGTTACTGGCCACTGGAGCTGCTTCTGTTTTGGAACTTCCTCTCTGAGTCTTCAGTTGTCGCACCCGTTGTGCCAGAGAAGCGGTAGGTTTTCCACGCCATCTCCCCATGTCTTCTCCACAATCACGCAGGTAGAATCCCAGTTCAGCTCGTGGGATGTACCTTCTCTCGCCATCTGGGGAACGTCTGCGTTGGGTACCAGAACCTCTGATCTGCATTGCCGAGATTTGGAGAAAGCCCTCTTTAATCTCCTCCCTCAGTTTCTTGTGACCCTCCTCTATCTTGTCCTCTAATTTTTGCAGACGTGTTTCCACCGCTGTGATTCTGGCATGTGTTGGGCCACGCACAGCATCTGCATATGCTCGGAGCTTCTTTGCCATATCCAGCACAGTCTCCTCACCATCATCCCGCTTCATTATTGCTAAAGCAGAAGTGAATTCTCGTGGCCCAAGTCATATAAGTATTCTCCACATCACAGATGTGCATGGTACCAAGTCTGGATTTACAATGTTTCCATCATCTGAAAAGACAATCTCAGCTACTGCCGTCTCCCTCAAGCGTTGAATCCCTTGTTCTATGGTTTTCCACTGGGTTTCCTGCATATAGAGATCGTCTGCACACACGTATCTTTGTGCTACACTTCTTAGGACCCGTTCCCAGAGGCTGTGAGGGTTAGCCCCCCTCATCATTCCTTGGTCTATGACAGGATCCTGTGACGGGGATCCCAAATGCCTGGCTTCAGTGCCATCCAGAATTGTAGCCTCACCTGCAGCATCCCACAGATGGACCAGGCAACTAATTATGGATTCATCAGGTCATTGGGTGTAATCCTTCCATAAGCTATGAAGGTCCTTCAGGGAATAAGACTAAATATTTGCATCTGATCTTGCACCTGCTGCTTTGACTCCTGATTTTATGTCAGGAGGCATTGAGGTTTCTTCTCCTGTATCACCACCATCATCATCATCCACTGGTCGATTAGTTTTTTCCATGCGTTTCCCACTTCTAGTACTGGTAGCAACAGCCATGGGTTTAGCTGCTGGCTTAGGCTCACTGTGTGGTCTGGCTGCTGGCTTCGAGCCTGGGCTGTTGGCTGCAGCCTGAGTGACTGGGATAGCTGATTTATCTCCCTGCCCCCCTGCCTCTGTCTGCTGCCCTACACTATCTAACAGAGTGGGATAAGCATAGGCCAGGGCCCAGCTTATTGCAATTAGCCTTTTCTCCTTAGAATCGGCATGGCACTTCTCTTTTAGGTATTTCCCCACTTCTGCTGCATTCTGAATTTGTTCCCATGGAAAATCCCAGTCTACAGGATCAGAAAATTCCTTCAGGATTTGGCCTATATTTTCCCGTTGTCCACACCACTCAGGATTTTTCACGCCTGCATCTGCTTCTGGGTCAGGGGTCTTACCGGCTCCTTTGGATATCTCAGCCCTCATTCTAGAGAAGCTGCAGACCATATAGAGGAAGCTTACCAGATTAAATACCAGAAAGATGGTCTCTTTAGCATTCAGCAGGAACTAACATTCTCAAAAAGTGACATAACAGATCCAAAGTAGAAGAAGGAAAAGAAAGGCTGGAAAGCCTCATTCTTGGCTCCTCCTCTAACAGACTGAGTGTAATTACTAATAAATTCCCAAAACATACTAATGGAATTGGGATGCAGGGTAGGATGAAGAAACCATAAACCATACATATTGTAAACAGAGGCCAGTATCTTTGTGAACGCTTTATAAATCATTATCACCAAGGCCAGCACAACAGCTATTCCAATCCGTACCCCTCTACCATAAAAATTACGTGTTATGGACAATAATCCTAGTGACCAGAAAGGTATTGAAACCTCAAAAATGTCTAGAGCCCAGAGCCACACAGAGGCTTTCACCCCCAGAGACATCAGGGGTTCAAGCAGCATGGCTACTAACTGCTTTAACAACAACAAACACAATTAATAGAGCTTTTTTCCACCTTTTCCAGCTGCGCATTGGGCACCAATCCATGTATTTGTCCAGGTTTAGTGCAAATTTGGGGAAGAATCCCCCAAAGGAGCTCCGGTGGGAAAAGCAGATCCAATCAGCCCCTTCCCACAACTGGTCTGGGAGGGAAAAAATACCTCCTTGGAGAAAGGTGGAAAAAGACTGTTTATTAAACAATAAAACCAACACAATATCAAACAATGAGACCCCTTGCCACTCTAAAAGAGATGACAAACTGAGAAAACCCCGGGTTGAAGCTCAGCTCACTCAGTCTCTGATCAGTCCCTCTGGTGCTGGAATTGTCGCAGGCCAGGCCCGGCCCAGTGGGCCACAGCTGCAGCTGCCAGTGCTCTCCTGGGTGTTCATTCCACAGCAGTTTCAAGAGGTCCAAAGAAAAAGGAAAAAAACAGTCCAGGGAACTTCTCTGCCTCAGCTAGCTAAACTAAGTAAAAGCAAAGGAGAGCTCTGTCCTGCTGTCTGTCCATCTGCAGACAACACAGTCCAGGAGCAGGAATGTGGAGGAGGAGTGCAGTGTCTGAAAACAAACTGTGTGCTTCTTCTCTCCCCACCTTCACTCTCTGGAACACTCTTAAAGGTGCAAAACTTATTATTCAACATAAACAGAATGAGACAACTGGGGATAAAAGCATCATATAGTCAACCCAGGACACCCCGAAAACAGCAGTGTTTCAGCAGACTTTGGAGGAGTGAGTCCAGTCCCTGATAACAAACTCTGTGCTTCTCCCCACCTTCACTTTCAGCCAGTCTTGAAGGCACAGAATATAATATCCAGCATGAACAGAACACATGACTGGGGATACAAGCATCATAGCGTCACCCGAGCACATGGACGAATCTCAGCTGAGGCAGAATCTTGGCTGAGCTGGCCCGGCCTGGGGCTGCTCCTGGGGCCCGGCAGATCCTGGCTCAGCCTGGCCTGGCAGCAGGGCAGGGCTCAGTAGTGGCCAAATGACAGCAGCCACAGACACGGCCCAGCCCGGCCTCGGCCCCACGGCCTCCTCTGGCCCTGCCCAGCAGCCCGTGGGGCCTGGGGGCTCCCCAGGAAGGGCCCAGCCTGCGGCAGGGGCAGCCCAGCCCACCCTGGCCAAGACGGGGGCCAGGATGGCCAGTGACCTCTGTGCCAGGTGGAAAAGAGAGAGGGGTTTCCCAGGATTGTTCCCTTTTTATATGCATGTTCACAGAGGCACATCAGCTTTCTCAGTGGTTTAACAGATTGTCATTTCTCAAAGCTAATTACTGATTGGTTTCTGTGTCAGACACGGAGGAAACTGCTATCAGCTTCTCTTTGCATCACTTTTGTAAGTGCCTCCCATGCAAAACTAACACACCATAGCAGCAGTGGGGCCTGGTGTTGTTTGCCTGCTTAGGAACCGAGTTACTACAGGCCCTCAGAGGGGTTCCATGGGCACTTTCCAAGAGTCTCCAGGCTGTTCAAGACCTGGAATGTCCCACGCAGAGACAGGGGCTCCATGGAGACCTCCCAGGGCTTTCTGGGGATGGGAAAGAGCCCTGTGGTCAGAGGCAGTCACAGCCATTCCATGGTGACATCCCAGGGCACCTTGGACTGCAAAGGCACCGATCTGTTACAGGCACTCACAGGGGTTCCACGGTGACATCCCAGGAGTGCCCAGGCTGCCAAAGAGCCGGGATGTCCCAGACACTCACAGGGGTTCCTGTCATGGGCACAGTGGGAGCTTCAGGCAAAAGCTTTGTTTCTTTCTTGGAGAAACTCCTGCTGAGCCATGAGGTGGAGAAATGGCTTTGATTTTGGTTACAGTTATCTCCTCTAACCCTTCACTGTCTTTTTCCCCATGGCAGAACCCAATGCCCAGCCACAGCAAATGTCCAACAGCAGCTCCATCAGGCACTTCCTCCTGCTGCCATTGGCAGACACAGTTCCCTCTGGGACACCAGCACCATCTCCTACAAAGGATGTGCAGTCCAACTCATTTTTTTTTTGTCTTTTTCATTTCAGCAGAGCTTTCCCTCCTGACCATCATGTGCTGTGACTACTCCGTGTCCATCTGCCAAGGCCTGCACTACGGGACCCTCCTGGGCAGCAGAGCTTCTGCCCACATGGCAGCAGCTGCCTGGGTCAGTGCCTTTCTCACTGCTCTCATGCACACAGCCAATACATTTTCCCTGCCCCTGTGCCAGGCCAATGCCCTGGGCCAGTTCTTCTGTGAAATCCCCCAGATCCTCAAGCTCTCCTGCTCATACTCAAACCACAGGGAACTTGGGCTCATTGAAGTTTGTGCCTGTTTAGGACTTGGCTGGTTTGTGTTCATTGTTTTCTCCTATGTGCAGATCTTCAGGGCCGTGCTGAGGATCCCCTCTGAGCAGGGACGGCACAAAGCCTTTTCCACCTGCCTCCCTCACCTGGCTATGCTCTCCCTGTTCCTCAGCACTGTCACAATTGTTCACCTGAAGGCCCCCTTGATCTCCTCCCCATCCCTGGATCTGGCCCTTTCAGTTCTGTACTCGGTGCTGCCTCCAGCCCTGAACCCCCTCATCTACAGCCTGAGGAACCAGGAGCTCAAGGCTGCAGTGTGGACACTGATGACTGGATGCTTTCAGGAACATTAAACTGCCGGCCAATTTCTGCAAATAACTTGTAATAAAAGTAATCTTTGATACTTCTTCTTAGTTTGGTAGTGTTTTTTTTCTTTGTTTTAGTTTTTTCATATTACCCACAAAGAAATGTCATTGTTTTTGCCATTTCTCATTTTGCTTTCCGCCAACTTCCCTGTGGCCACAGACTGTGTCAATGAGGGGTTGCGTTGTCGGTGGCTTAAAGGGAAGTAAAGGATCTCCCAGCAAAGTTTTCACTGAAGATGCCCCTTTTGTTGCCTTCTCTGGAGCTGCAGCGGCAATGTCTGTGTGCAGAGCTGGGGCAGATCAGTGCTAGTCCAGCAGCTGTGCCCAGCAGCAGCAGCACTTGGTGTTGCCAGTGCTGCTGCTGTGGCCCTGCCCCGCTGCCCTGGTGGCCCTGGTGTTGCTGTAGGGCCTGAGTGCTCTCGGGGCCGGGCACAGCCCTGGGGGTGGCAGTGCCGGGGCTGCAGCAGGGACAGCCCATGGGCACTGTTGGGGCAGCGCTGACGCCTCAGCCCAGGGCCTGGAGGCTCCAGGCTCCTTGCCCAGGCTCTCTCAAGAACACGGCCAGGCCAATGCTCAGCACAGAAAAGCCCCGTGAGCAGCCCAGGCTGGCTGTGGGCAGGCTGGGGGCAAACAGCATGGCTGGGGCTCTGCAAGGGCCCTGGGGCAGACGGGAAGGAGCAGCAGAGCAGGGGCTGATCCATCCCCAGTGCGCTGGACAGCCCAGGGCAGCGTCCCAGAGCGTCCTGATGGAGCTGCCAAAAGCATCCCCCCTCTGCAGCCCTGGCCTCTCCCCCAGCTCACAGAGGTGCCCCATCCTTGCAGGCACAGACATGGCAGCACTGGCTTGGCAGCCCCTGTTTGCATTGCACAGAGCAGGGGGAGCACCCCCATGCTGTTGGTGTGGGGACATGAACCTGAGGGAGCACAAATGCCATCAGCCCCTGGGGCCAGCAAGGGCTGGGGGACACCAGGGAAACCACTCAGCTTTGTCCTGGCCTCTGCAGTCAGCCAGAAAGTTTGTTCCCATCAGCTGGGAGTTTGCTGTCCCACTGCAGGTGCCGTTGCTCAGAGCCAGGGCTGCCTGGCAGCCACCCCCAAACTGCCCTCAGCATTTCCTTTGCTTCACCTTTGCTTTCTTTCCTCTTCCTGCTACAAATTTCTTCCTGTTGCCCACCCCTGTTCCCTGCCCTGCAAACAGCCCATCCCTGTTTGCCCTTTCCTCTCTGGCCCCACTCCCCATTGCAGTTCCTCCCTTGGCACCATGAGAACGTCCCTTGGGGAGCAGGATCATCCTACAAGTGCTGCAGGAATTGTCTGCAGGCTCCTGCAGTGCCTGGTGCTGCACCCTTGCCAGAGGCACCCCAGGCCAGAGGGGCACATCTGGGCTGCTGTGTCTGGCTCTGGGGCTCCATGTTCTGGGCAGTGAGGAGGAGCTGCAGAGGCTCTGCAGGACTGACAGGATGGGCTTTGGGGCTGGCAGGAGAAGCTGAGGGACCTGGGCTGCTGGAGCTTCGGAAGAGGAGGCCCAGGGCTCCTCCTGCAACTGCTGCAAGGGCGGTTTCAGAGAATCCCAGAAACAGCAAGGTTGGAAAATACTTTGGAGATCATCAAGTCCAACCTGTGCCCTGACACTGCCCTGTCTCCCCTGAGCCTTCTCTTGTCCAGGATAAACAACTGCAAGTCCCTGAGCCGCTCCTCATGGAATGCCATGTGCTTTGTGGATAAAAAGACCAGAGAACAGTTAACAATTCTAGGGATTTATGTCTATCATATACTTGGGTCAGGGGAATAGGTGAGCTCCTGTGAAATCCTTTTACAAAACCTTATCATTTTTCATGATTTTTCATCATTTTTCAAGTTTCAACTAACTTGAACGGCTTTCCTGTCTTTACCAGGTGTTCATTTCAGAGAATCCCAGAACCAATTTGGTTGTAAGAAATCTCTGAGATCATTGCGTCAAGCTTTGGCCCAAACACCACCTTGTCAACCAGACCAGAGCACTGAGTGTCACGTCCAGCTGGTCCTTGAACACCTTCAGAGATGGTGGCTCCTCCACCACCTCCCTGGGCAGTGCCTTCAATGTTGAAGAATCCTTTCTGTGAAGAAATTCCTTCTGATGTCCAACTTCACCTCCCTGGCGCAGCTTAAGCTGTGTCCTCTTGTCCTGTCCCTGGTTGTGTGTGAGGAGAGCCCAATTCGCATCTCACTCCAGCCTCTTCTTAGGGTGCTGTAGAGAGGGACAACGTTCCCCCTGGGCCTCCTTTGCTCATGACTGAGCCCTCTCCAGCTCCCTTTGCTCTCGCAGCCATTTCTCATCAGACTTCTTCTCTAGACCCTTCATCAACTTCCTTTATCTTCTCTGCACTTGCTTCAGCACCTCAGTGTCCTTCTTTGGATGATGCCAAGCAGGCTCAGGGGTCAAGCACTCCCGAAGAAGGTGCAGCCTCTGTGTGTTTGCCTGTTGCACACCCCCTGGGTTGCTCTGGGATAACACAGCACATGTGAATTCCTTGGATCCAGCCCCCATCTGATGTGCCACATCTGGATTCCTTGCATACAATCACTGTCCAACAGGCTGTGTCTGGCTTCCCAGTGTGTTTTCCTAGATAACAGGTCACTCATGGATTTCCTACATGTGATTCTTGGATAACACAGCATATCTGGATGCCTTACATTCAATTCCTGGACCATATGGCACATACACTCTCTGGCCAAGGCTGGGGCTGGAACAAGACTTTCCCCTTACAATTTAAAGGACTTTTTTTTTCCTTATGGAGAAAATGAAGCTTTGAGCTGAATTCCTGGCTGTCTCACAACATCTCTCTTCTCCCTCGGCTTTGGCTGCTCTTGGCTGGGAACCTGGCTGGAAAATAAAGATCCTCTCTCCCCACTCCTGGGCTTTGGGACCACTGGCGGTGGACATGCCGCCCCTCGCCAATCAGTGCTTGCAATAATATTTTTTGGCGGATCTGCTGGAGGACAGGAAGGCTGCAGAGGACCCTGGACAGGCTGGATCTGTGGGCTGAGACCTCCGGCATGAGGTTAAACAGGACCAAGTGCCAGGTCATACGCTTTGGCCACACCAACCCTCTGCAGCTCCCAGCTGTGGAAAGAGTGGCTGGGAAGCCGATTGACAACAACTGAACCTGAGCCCAGGTATGCCCAGGTGGGCAGGAAGGCCAATAGCACCAGGCATGGATCAGCAATAGTGTAGCCAGCAGGACCAGGACAAGTAAGAGCCTGAATGAGGGATGTGGGACTCCAGGCAGTCTCCAAAATGCAGTTTATTGTATGCAAGAGGTTACAGCAATCCAGGGTCATGGGTGACAGAGCCTGTGCCCACAGCTGTCAGCTCCAGCTGCAGGCAGGCCTGGAGACCCTTTGGTTTTGGTTACAATGCATTCTATACTTTGCTGAGCATCTTCATACAGAAGAACCAATCTATACCTTAACTTTTACCTATAGCCTATCATAACTACTATCATTGCCATATTCATGCTACTATTCTCCAATCAGTAAAAGTTAGGATGTCACAGTTGAAGCTAGAATTTGTTTTTCAGTTTTCTTGCAGTGGGAAATTGTGAGACCTTTTTTTCTACTTGCAACATTGGCATGTTTGTTTGCCAGTGCTATCTTTCTACTTGCTAAAAACAATTATCTGTTTAAGGTGGGGTTATCCTTTGCTCTAAGTCATAAAACCCCCTTCTAAATTACACACTCTTTGGCTCCTTGGTTATCCAGTAAGACTGGCTCAGCAATTCTTGTCTATCCAAACTTGCTTTCATTTTTATTCCTTCTTCAGATTCTACATTCAAAAATCTTTCTGCCAAGCATCCATATCTGTGAGACATTTTGTCAAACTTTCATCCTTCCCAACAAGGGCAGTGATTGTCCTTCTGTGCTGGGCACTGGTGAGGCCACACCTCGAGTGCTGTGTGCCTTTCTGGGCCCTCAATAATAATTCAGGTTTCTCTAGCAATCACTTTATTCATTATTTGCCTCCCTTCCCTGCTTGGCTGTGACAGGAACGACACCAAAGGGAAAGTGCCTGCAGCTGAGGGAAGGCTGTGCTTGGGTATCTGGTTCTGTTTGTTGTTGCTGCCGGTGGTGGTGTTTGCTTGCCTTGTTGTACTGGCAAAGAACTGTTACTCCTTTTCCCACATCTCTGCCTGAAAGCCCCTTAATTTCAAAGTTATAATAATTTGGAGGGAAGGGGGTCACATTCTCCATTCCAGAGGCGTCCCGCAGACACCTGTCTTTCAAACCAAGACAAGCCAACAATGAACAATTTATTAACAACTGTTTATTAACAATTAACTGGCAATTATCAACTACTTATCTATCTAACAAACAGTTAATAACGTAGCTAACTAAAAGGTAAGGTGGAGCTTTGCAGGTCTCTGGTGAAGGGTGGGAGACCATCAGCAGCAGAAGGCACAATGCCGCTGGCTCCTGCCGGATGCTCCAGCTGACACAAGCGCTGTCCCTCGGGTGGTGCTCTCCAGAGCGCCTCCTTCTTGGCTCCCTGGCCTTTCTCCCTCTACTCTCATGGTTCACCAAGATTCTTCCACTCCTGGACTCTGCCTTCCACAACCACCTGCCCCATCCTCTGAGCCGGCTCCAGGTTAGGAATCCTGGGAAGAAAGGGACTGCTATTAGCCAGACAAACAGTTCCAGCCAGCCACTTCTCTGTCTCCTTGCAGAGCACACAGTGTTGCATCCTCTCTCTGTGCAAGCAGCAAGCAGCAAATTCAACAACTGCACTGGCTGCATAAAGGCTGCAGAGGTGCAAGGGCAGGAACACGACCAGTTAAATGCCTGGGGACCAACTACAGCACGTGGGGTTCCATGGAGAGAAGCAGGCCTTGCTTGTCCCAAAAGGAAGCAGAGCTAGGGACTGGCTGCTCCCTGGATCTCTCATTCCAGATTTTGCAACTGTGGAAACCCAGGGCACTGGGAATATTTCTCTGTCTGCTCTGGGGTGTCCTGACCCCAGAGGAGCACTGACTTTGACCCTCATTCATGGAGAAAGTTTTCTAGCCTTCAAGATAGACTAGAATCCACACAGGAGTGAAATAGATTATAGATAGTGGTGTCGGTGTATCACGCGGTGAGAAATTTATGTTTTGGCATTTTGACATGTTGTGGATGGAAGGAAGATGGAGGGCACAAGGTGTCATCCTGAGTTTCTCCTTCATGCTGCTTCTTCCTTCTTCTTCATGGCTTTGGGTGATGTTCTGTATTTGGACAGAAAAGTCTGCATTGCAGGCTCTGTGCGATCAGTTCTTGGGTTAAAAGGGAAAATAATCGAGGTGCCAGTTCTTAATTGGATAGTTTAGTCTTAAAAGACCTTGTAACAAGAGATTGTTAGCCATTTTGTGCCTTGCTAATGAAAAGCCGCTGAACTCATGGTTGTGAGGCTGCTTTACTGATAAGAAATAATAAACACCTGAGTTCAAACATGAACTACCATCTCAAGTGCCTTCAATCCAGACCCAGAGAAAGTGACAGCAACCCTCCAGGAGCTTACTGTTCCATGCAGTGTCTTTTCCCAGTGCCTCCCTACCAAGGCCAGATGATGATCTTGCTGTGCTCCTGTGGGTGCTTCTGCTGCCTCTCTGGGGCTGCCTGTCTCCCACCTCCCCATCCCAGTCAGAGGGACTGAAGGGAGGGTGTTAGGGGATGAACCAGGCTGTGCTTGGTGATGCCCAGCAGTAGGACAAGAGGCAATGGGCAGAACCTGAACAGGAAATTCCCCCTGAACCTGAGGAAAAACTTTCCTGTGCAGGTGATGAGTTGCCCAGAGAGGGTGTGGAGTGTCCCCCACTGGAATTATTGCAGAGCCCTCTGGACACAACCCTGTGCCATGTGCTCTGGGATGAGCCCACCTGAGCAGGGAGGTGGGACCAGATGACCTACTGTGCTCCCTTCCACCCTGTCCCAGCCTGTGATTCAGTGACACCCATCAGAAGCAGGAGTTGGCAAGTGCCTCCACGTTTCCCACCTGCACACCAGGGTGGTCTTAAACTTCCCGGCACGCTTTGGGGAGAACTGCAGGTGAAAGGTCTGCTTGTGGCCAGGAGGGATGCTGCCACGCAAGGGGTTGATGGAGAACAGGTCATGGGAATCATCTGGGAAGACTTCCAGGGAGGAGCTGGCATGCTTTGGAGAGAGGTTCTTTTGTTTTGAGCAGCGCAGATTCTTGGAGCAGTCCTGCAGCTCGGGCTGCTCCTCCTGCTGCTGCTCGGAATCCTGCTCCTGCTGCTTCCCAGAATTCTGCTCTGACCAGAAAAGACACAGCAGCTTTTTCTGTTGCTTCACGGGATTGTAGGAGAGGAACTGACCTGCAGGGAGGAAGAGGACACCTTTCAAAGACAAAATCCTGTGTTCCCAGCTGCTCTGCCTCCTGCTGCAGGTGGGTGGGAGAGAGCTGGGATGCACTTGGGGCATCTCTGGCCAAGTCCTTTATTCTAGCAGGAAATAGAGCGTCTGGGAGCAGGGTCTCTGCCTGCAGCACACACTCCTGTGCCAAAGCAGGAGAGTTGATTTTAGACACTGACTTTGCATTTGCCCTGGAGTGCAAAACTGCACACAGACAGGGGCTGCAGGGCAGCTCACTCCTTACACCACTGTTTTTCCCAGTCTCAGACTTCTCCAAGAGATGACCTGATGTCTCCCTTGCCAGTCCTGACCCAGCACGTGGCTGTCCCCAGAGCCTGGCTCAGCTCCACTGCAGAGCAGAAGTGGCAGGGCAAGAACAGAAGGGGCTGAAAGGCAGAGGGGGACATGGAGAGAACCCTCCAGAGCTGCGGCTGGGAAGATGCTGATGAAAGTGGATGTGGGAACAAGGATGAAAAAACAATTCATATTTTGCAGTCAAGTGACAGGGTCTTCTCCCCAGGCCCTCAGCTACAAAGTAAAATGCTCTTACGCATCAGAGTGGTTGGGAATGCCTTCTTCACTGGTTCACTCTCTTGAGCTTTCTCCCAGGAGTATTTCAGGGCTACCTCCCCTGTGTTGTGCATCATGAAACTGAAAAGCAAGAAGGGGGAATTAAAAAAAGACCTCCAATAAACATAAAGCAAATAGTACAGTAATATTGTCTGATGGACTCCTGGTAGCAGTTTCTCCTGAGGAGCATCTTCTTCCCTAGGCAACCCTGCCACGCTCAGACTGCTGTCCTGGCTGACCCAAGAAAGTATTTCAAAGTCTGCAAGTTTAGGAGAAAAGGGCCAACAGGGTGCCCAGGACATTGAAGCTAAGGGGCTTCCTCTGGACTTTAGGTCTTGCTTTGACTGCAAACTTCTTCTTGAGCAGATGAGGACCGGTGACATGCAGTGAAAGCAAAGCCATGGCTGTTCTCAGCACAAAGGTACGGCAGCATTGAGCCTCTCCTGACCACCATCTCCTGCTTGGCCTTGTGTGCACATAAAGGGGCCTGTGCTGGTTTTGGTGGGAATCCTTAAAATCAGAGTGTTTTGGGAAAGCTACAAAAGGCAAGCCTCAGAGACAGCAGAACTCTGATCAGAGCTAAGCAGTAGCCATAGGATTTGTAAGCAGAAAAGTTATAGAAGCAGAAAGTAAGTGAAGACAAATAGAACAATGGTCTGTGTATTAATGCTTGTCTAGAATAACTCCCTACGCTACAGAAAAGTATAACTAGTGAGATATTAGGAAGTTCTAAGCTTAATAATGAAGCTCTGTGCGTTGTGTTTTAATGCTTACAAGCAGGTATTGTATTCAAAATAAGCAAGCATTGTTTTAACCAAAGGTACTTGTGCTTGTAGTGGTTGGATGGAACAACTGTCAATATGCTTTTGCTTTGTGTGATTGGTCAAAGAACTTTGAAAGTGAGTTGTAACATGAAGTCCTTTATCTACTGCTGGAGATGTGAGCTGCTGGCATCTTCCCATTGTCATAACCATGTAATGAGGCTGATGTGGAAATTAAACAGCTCGAGGTGTGTTCCTCAGTATTCCCATCCCATTTGTGATTTGTACATAGAGGCCCAGGCAATGACAGTTTTTGGCTGGGGGAGAGTTGTGGCAAGCAGGCCCTGGGCCAGCCCTGGGCAAAGGCAGCTCCTGCTCCCAGGAGGAGCTGTGCCTGGCCTCCAGCACTCACGTGGCTGTCCTTGTCTGGAAGGGCAAGGTGTCCTTGAACTGAATCTTGGTGGTGCTCAGCTGGAACTGGGTGTGGGCAACAACGGCACTGAGGTACACCTCGACCTCCTGGCTGCTCTCCTCCAGCACAGTGTGAGCTGGTTCTGGCACTGCCTTGACCACCTGCAAACACACGAGGGAGGAATCACTGAGCAGAGCCCACAAAGTCAGGCTCACAAGGGCAATCTTCTGGCCTCCAAGCTCAGCCTCATAGAGGGACTAGAAAGGACCATTCCCTTTTACTTCCCTGCAAAGATAACAAAATTGGGACTGTTCTGCTACAGTAGTTGTTTCTAGCCATTGATCCCAGCAGTCACTACCACAGCTGTTCATATCCCCATGGAGACTACAGCTGCATTTCAGTCCCTGCCTTTAACCTTGTAGAGGGACTGGCTTTTTTCCTGCTCTGTTATACATCCAGCAGCTCTCAAAATTAGGCTCAAGTTGCCCTGCTGGAGCTCTGTGGATGGAGAAGCCCAAGACTGAAGAGTTCTAGAATGCATCTTGTTCTTCTTGTCTTAGGAGAAAGTGCTCTCCAGATGTCATGCCTGCAGCAACAGCCACACTGCTGGGAGCTGGGGATGGGCATTTTGGGATGGGAAAGATCTCACTGGGAAAGTCTCCAACTGCAGACGTTCTGATAGAAAAGGGGATGGTTTAGAGGCCTAAAAATGGTCCAGGAACTCAGAAAGAACCTTCACTCAAGATGACTGTGTTTGGCAATAATGACAATAAAAGCAAGAGTCTCTGGAGATGATCTTTCTCTGGACTCCTCCATAGAGTCACACAGTGCCTGGGCTACTCCATGATGAGATATCCCACACAATACAGAGACCACAACCAAATCCTTATGCAGACAAAACTCGCAGTTCACCAGCATATGCAGGAGGAGTGGATTTCCCTCCACTTCAAAAGAAGATGCAGAGTGCAGCAGACTTAACCCTTTGTTGGTGAAAAGGTACCAATCAGATGAAGAGATTTCTAACACCATCAAATGGGATAAAATCATAAAGCATTGCCTTCCATTCAGCATGGGCTGCAACACTTGTGCTTGTGGCCCAGACTGATAGCTGTGTGTGGCTAAGGGTCTCTTGTCAAAAGGCTTCCCCATCCTGTGTGAGTGTATCTGATCACTGTGCATCCACCTCTCCCCTGCAATGCACTGCTGGTGAAGCTCACAGCTGTCCAATGTCAGAGGAAGCAGGAGCTGCTCAGCCAGCAGTGATGGTGTTATGGTGGTTCTTCTTGTAAAAGCTGGGTTGGCTTTTTTTGCTGTTCTGCTTCTTACCCTCTGTATTTGAGGCCACCTGGCTGATGGGTCTTTCCCAGTGGTATTCTTCCACATGGTGATGGTCATTTGGTCATCCCAGTCCTGAACCTTCCTTTGTGGCAGCTCCAAGTTGATTGTGGTCACCTTACATTTCACCAGGTGCCTTATGAAGGTGGCTGGGACATCTGATCTCAGGGTCACTGTGATGTCCTTGGCACAGCCAGGATGGAGGTGTCCCACCTAGGGGGAATCAGGGAGTCAAGACCAAACTGGGAGCACTGCCAAGGGCAGGACTGACAGCAGAAGGGACAGATGTGGTGAACAGCTGTGCCAGGAATCTGCACGTCAGAGTGGATTTATGTGAAGTTTGATAGACAAAAGTGTGAACAGAAGGTGCCACCTGCCATAACATGAAGCCTTTTGTGCAAGGCTGGCAGCCTTGGCCCAGCCAAGCTAGGGACTGCATCTCCTCCATGGCACTGGAATGGGCTGTCAGTGGCATGTGAGGACTCCCTGCCAGCTTCCAGGCACAGCAGGACAGGGCTTGAGCAATGGGGAGATGCAGAGCAGTCCATGCTCACCTTGGGGGAGAAGCGGAATGGGGCGTCTGCCTCCCACTCAAAGCGCATGACCTTGGTCTGCGCATGGCTGCTGATGGTCAAGGCCCTCCAGCAGGGCTCTCCAACAGGACAGTGCCCAAACTCGATGTGATTCACTCTGACAGCTGTTAAGGAGGAGAGCAAGGCAAGTCAGCATGCAGGGAGCTCCACCTGCCCTCCTCACGTGCACAGACACCTGCATGTTCAAGGCTTCCTAGCTCCAAGCCTTCCTCCCTCTGCAGGGAGTTCCCCAGGCAGTTCCCCATCCCAGCACTTCCAGGGAAACACCCTGACATATCCCTAAGCCCAGCACACACTGCTCTGCAAGCATGGCTGCCATGCCCACATGCCACCAAGTCCCAAGGGTGACAGCCCAGGCCTGGCTAGAGGGAGGACACACATGATCAGACATTTTCCTCTTCCTTGCTCCACCTGGACTGCTTTGTTTGGGAGGCACCCACTGACCTTCAGGCATGTCGGTGCTCAGAGAAACATCACAGACCTCTGCAGAGATTTTGATGTTTTCAGCCTGAACAATCCCCAGGATGTTTTCTGTATCTGAAACCTGAGGCAGCAAGAAACAAACACTGTTCAGATTATTTTTTTGGCAGACAGCCTCCAAGTCCCTGTCTCTGCTGGCTGCTTCCCCTATGGCCTGCCCAGCTTCACAAGCGTTGCTGGACTCCCAAGCTTTGCTAACCTGTACATCTCATGGGCTGCCCCAGGGGGATCCTGCTGCAGTAATATGCTTTATATACTTTTCTTTGCTGAGCATCTTCATGCAGCAGAACCAATCTATGCCTTAGCTATTATCTATAGCCTATCATAACTACTATCATTACCATATTCTGGTTACTGTTCTCCTGTCACTAAAAGTCAGTACATTACAGTTGAAGCTAGAAGTTGTTTTTCAGTTTTTTTGGCAGTGGAAAATTATGAGACTTTTTTTCTACTTGCAACTTTGCTGACTTGTTTGCCAGTGTTATCTTTCTGCTTGGTAAAAAGATCTCCTTTTTGGGGTGGATTTATCCTTTGCTCTAAGCCATAAAAACCCCTTCTAACTAACACACCCTTTGGCCCCTTGGTTATCGAGTAAGACTGGCTCAGCAATTCTTTTCTTCTATATCAAAACTTGCTTCCATCTCTATTCCTTCATCAGACTCTACATTTTAAAATCTTTCTGCTAAGCATACATATCTGTGAGACTTTCTTGTCAAACTTGCATCCTTCCCAACAATCTGCCTCAAGACCACCGTGGCAGAGGGAGATTGAAGCCCCCTCCCAAGGACTGAGACTGAGACCCCTGTAATTCTAACACAGGGGGCGCGGGCCTGACTGAAGCAGGATTTCTGCCAAGTGTTGCCTGCAGGTGTGTTTGCTGGACCAAGACTGGTTTCCCACGGGAGCCAGTCCTGAAACAATGGTCCCACTCACTGCTGAGATTGACTTAACCTGTTTGGGAACATGGACTATCTGTAGCCATCTTCAATAAACTTATTCTCCATTGTCTTTTAACTGTTCCCCCCTCAGCAGAGGACTATAAAAGACTCCTGAGTTAACCAAGACTTGGAGATTCTCACCAGTGTGACAAGACAGATCTATTGGCTGGACCACGAGGATTTCATCTCTCCATTGATAGCTATTCCCCCCTTTTCTCTCTCTCTCTCCTTTACCTCTTTTCTAATCCTTCTCTCACATTTGCTGTGGGCACTCAATATCAGGTGATTTGATTAATACTGAAATCCCCTCTGTGTTGTTTTTTGCACTCTGAGCTCAGTTAATGAACCATCACAACCCCCGATTGTACGAGTGGATCATGACAGGGGCCAATTCCCCAAACACAGCCAGAATCACCCTAATCTCATCCTGCATTTGTGCCACTGACCAATGGAGGGACCATGGGGAAAATCTTCTCCCATAATCAGGGATCAATGCATTCATTCATACACTACATTAAAGGGAACTGGGATGTCTCCTGGCACTAGAAATTCTCTCTGATGCACAGCTTGCCTTTAAAAAGCATTTCTTACTGCTTTTAGAAAAGGGGGAGACTCAGAGTGAGAGCTCTTGGAGCTCAGGGAAGGACTCCAGCCCTGCTCATCCAACTCCTGAGGCTTTTCCTCTCTCTCTGATTTAAATGCTGCTTTCTCAGGGTGCCTCAGCAAAAGCTTCTGCAAAAATTTCCTATGGACCTGCTGTTGAGGTCCAGTGTGGCAATCCACAAAATCAGAGGGTTTTGGGAAAGCTGCAAAAGACAGGCCTCAAAGACTGTAGAACTGTGATTGGAGCTAAGCAGCAACCATGAGATAGGTCAGCAGAGAAAGTATTTAAACTGTAGAAAAGCAAGGACAAATAGAACAATGGTCTGTGCATTAACGCTTGTCGAGAATAACTCCCTAAGCTACAGAAAAGTTTATCTGGCAAGATATTAGGAAGTTCTAAGCTTAATAATGGAGCTCTGTGCATTGTGTTTTAATGCTTACAAGCAGGTATTGTATTCAAAATAAGCAAGCATTGTTTTAACCAAAGGTACGTGTGCTTGTAGTGGTTGGATAGAACTACTGTCAATGTGCTTTTGCTTTGTGTGATTGGTCAAGAAACTTATAAAGTAAGTTGTATCATGAAGTTCTTCATCTGCTGCCTGAGATGTGAGCTGGTGGCATCTTCCCATTGTCATAACCATGTAATGAGACTGATGCTGAAAAATAAACCAGCTCAAGGCACGTTCCACAGCAGTCCCATTCTGTTTGTGATTTGTACAGAGCCCCCGGCCAGTGATAGTCCAGGGGGAGCAATGCCCTCCACAGGTGCTGCACAGCATCCTTGGGCAGCCCTACAACGTGTCATGCACAGCCTCTCCCACAAGCAGCTGCTTCAGCAGCACTTTGTGATGGGCCTGGAGGGACACAAGGCCCCTCTGTGGCCAATGCTGAATGTCGCAGACATCTTTCAGGAAAAATCCTTTCCTTAGGATTTTTGCTCCTGAGAAGCTGAGAGACCTCAGAAACAAAATGTAAACATTGATTATCTGCTGTTGTGGAATGCAACAGGTAGATCTTTGATTGGTCCATCTTAGATGTTTATAATTAATAACCAATCACAGCCCAGCTTCCTTGTACAGAGAGTCCGAGACAGAGCCTTTGTTATTATTCTTTCCTTTCTATTCTATTCTTAGCTAGCCTTCTGATGAGGCCTTTTCTTTGATTCTTTTAGTATAGTTTTAATTAATATGTATCATAAAATAATAAATCAAGCCTTCTGAAACATGGAGTCAACATTCCCATCTCTTCCCTCATCCAAGAACCCCTGTGAACACTGTCACAGGTGAGGGCCCCCAGTGGCACTGGGAGCTGCAGCCCTGCTTGCCACACTGACAATGGGCAAGTGAGACAGATTCCCTCTCACCTTCTCTGCTTCCAGGGGAGTGTGCGGCGCATCCAGGGAGGACGAGATTCCTGCCAGCCCTGCTGGGAGCTGAGGGTGCTCAGGAGTTTGTGGAGGCACCTGAAAAACAAGCCATTTTCTGTGCCAGGAGGAAGAGACAGCCACTTTGCAAAGTCTCATTTTTTTAAACAGCTTCAGTGTCACCCTGGTTTTTTGAGATTTTCTAAGCCTTCTGATGTTGACATTCTTGTGATGAACTTTCTTACACACTTTCTGTAAATAACTCATTGTTTTGCATTCCTTTATGGAGGAGGAGAAAGTTGATGGACTCTTGGTTTGTCCAGTGTCATTGGAGAGGTGGCACTGTCACCCTCCAATCCACTGTCACTCTTAGAAAACTATAAATGTTGGAGTCAGAAAATAAACTTCCCTTTTCCTTCACCTTGAGAACAGCAGTGTGTGCCTGTGTTCTTTCCTGTCCTATAGTGACACTTCAGGGCCAGCAGTGCAATGCCAGCCCTTGGGTGAAAGCACAGCCCTGCAAACAGGGAGTCTGGCTGCCTTGGGAAGAGGCTCCATGGAGATCAGGATCATCCCAGCTTGCTCTGGGAGGGAAGCTGGAGGTCTGACCATGATGATGCAGAGAAAAGCCTCATCTTACATTGGGAAGAAAACCAGGCCAAGAAATCCCATACTCAACACAGTCTGGAGGATCTGAGTCAGCTTCTCCAAGGAAAATTCTCCTATTTCTCCCTCCCACACAGCCCATACCCAGCCACTGGCCCTGCTGCCCAGCCCACTGTCAGGGCACAGCACAGCAGGGCAGCAAAAAGGGAGCTCAGCACGAGCAGGACTTGGTGCTGGCAGGCTGGGGAGGCAACACAAGCCCTGGATGTGCAAGAAAATCTACCTCAGCTCCTGGAGATTGGGCTAAATCCCACGATTCTTTCAGGGCTGTGGCTGGCTCCTCCACATTTCTAATCCTGAAGCGTCTCCTTAGAGATGCAGAGGAATCCAAACTGGGTCTCTTCCCCTTTGGTGGCTGGGGTTGGAATTTACATGGGTAAGGCTCACATCTGGAAAATAACAGAACTATGGCTCATATCTGGAAAATAACACAACTATGAACAGGGAGTTGCAGTGGGAGTGGGGGACACCTGCACAAGCAGCTCCTGTCCAGGATGCAGCCCCTGCCTGGGTGCTGTTGCATTGAACTGAGAAATGGTTTGATCCAGCCCTTCCAAACCCAGGCTGGAGCAGGTCTGTTCTAAAGGCAGCCCAGGGATGACACTGAGGTAGCAGCAGTGCAGGCAGCTGCAAATGCTTGCACTGAGCAACTGCAGAGGACAGGGATGAATGTCACAGACATCTTTTATGAAAAATCTTTTCCTTAGGATTCTTCCTCCTGAGAAGCTGAGAGGCCCAGGAACAAAATGTAAACATTGATTATCTGCTGCTGTGGAATGCAACAGGTGGATCTGTGATTGACCCATATTGGTTGTTTCTAATTGATGGCAAATCACAGCCCAGCTGGCTCAGACAGAGAGTCTGAGCCACAAACCTTTTGTTATCATTCTTTCTTTTTCTATTCTTAGCTAGCCTTCCGAGGAAATCCTTTCTTCTACTCTTTTAGTATAGTTTTAATGGAATATATATAATAAAATAATAAATCAAGCCTTCTGAAACATGGAGTCAGATCCTGGTCTCTTACCTCATCCAAGAACCCCTGTGAACACCGTCACAGATGAACACCTTGTGGGGATGCAAAAAGCACAGTGGGAGAAGGAACAACAGAGAAGGCAAGCAAAAAGGTGAGATTTGAGGCAAAAAGGTGAGATTTGAGGCACCAAAGTGCAGACCCAGCCAGTGCCCAGCCAGCACAGCAAACCCCAGTTCCCAACACCAGAAACTCTGCAGCTCCACCAGGGATTTATCAGGAATGTTCCCCTGACACTGTTTGCGGGTTGGTTGGCATTTGCCAACACTCCCAGGTGACTCAGGTCACATTCCCCATTTTAAATTGAAGCTCAGGGTAACTCTGCTGGTGTTTCTAATTCCACGTGAGGGACACAGGTGAGCCATGCCTTCCTCTCACCCTGCTGAGCTGCAAGTGCTCCCCACAGTCAAACATGACCTGGATGCTCCATTCCCAGACAGGCATTCAGGGCCTTCAGTGACCTTCTCCCCAAAGAATCACTGTCTTTAGCTTTGAAACTTGTGACCTAAGGCTGGGTTCCCTTTCTGGATTGGGGGGGCAGTCTCATCATAACCCCCAAGAGATCTCTAATAATCCATTCCACTCTCTTTAGTTTTAATGAATGGTTTGAGGAACCTTCCCAGGACCATGGTGCCCAGACCATGCCATTTTTCACTCTTGTCGTAGACATCTTTTATGGAAAATCCTTTCTTTAGGATTTTCCCTCTTGAGAAGCTGAGAGACTTCAGGAACAAAATGTAAACAATAGTTATTTGCTGTTGTGGAATTCAAAAAGTGGATCTTTGATTGGCCCATGGTAGATATTTTTAATTAATAGCCAATCACAGCCCAGCTGGCTTAGGCTCTCTATCCAAGACACAAACTTTTGTTATCATTCTTTGCTATTCTATTCTTAGCTAGCCTTCTTATGGAATCCTTTCTTCTATTCTTTTAGTATAGTTTTAATATACTATATATCATAAAATAATAAATCAAGTCTTCTGAAACATGGAGTCAGATCCTGGTCTCTTCCCTCATCCAAGAACCCCTGTGAACATGGTCACACTCTCGAAAGTGGAAACTGTCTGGGAGGCAGGGAGAGGAGATGATGTGATGAACAAGTCCTGCTGTCAAGCAGTACAGAACCCATAAGGGACATGTTGCAGGGGAAAAGTCAAAAAGAGTAACAAGTGTCACAAAAAAGGGAGTGAAGAATCCAAGGTATCCACTGAAGGCCGACCCCTGGGAAAGAAATTGTCCTGGCACTAAAGGAGTTGTCTCAAAAAGAAGGAAAGGGAAGGGAACAGGATGTTCAGCATCAGCCCAGGCACTGGGTAGCTCTTCCTCTGGTGTTGGGACTTTCTGGGCATCCTCCAGCACAATGCAATGGAGGAAGGCAAGGAGCAGAGAGCAGCTCCTGCAGAGAGGCCCCATCCCAAAGCAGAGGGGCCAGAAGGGTCTCCAGCAGCACGGTGGGAGCTGGGACTGCGAGCCCTTCATCAAGGGGCCATGGCCTTAGGCCACAGAGGTCTGAGAAAGCTGCTTTGACCCCAGCTTGCCTTCCCAGGGAAACCATTATGGGGGCTGTGCAGCACCAAATTGGTGGAAAACCTATTCTCTGAGCATACAGCCTGAGCACAGCTGGTCAGTGTTATTTGTCAGATCCCAGGCAAACAGCTTTGTTCTTTGCCAAGTACAAGCAGGGCACCAGTGTAAGAGCATGTGGGACTCCAGGCAGTCTCCAAAATGCAGTTTATTTTGTCCAAGAGGTTACAGCAGTCCAGGGTCATCGGTGACAGAGCCTGTGCCTACAGCTGTCAGCTCCAGCTGCAGGCAGGCCTGGAGACCCTTTAATTGTGGTTACAATGCATTATATACTCTTATTTGCTGAGCATCTTCATACAGAAGAACCAATCTATGTCTTAACTTTTACCTATAGCCTATCATAACTACTATCATTACCATATTCTTGTTACTGTTCTCCAATCACTAAAAGTCAGTACATTACAGTTGAAGCTAGAAGTTGTTTTTCAGTTTTCTTGCAGTGGAAAATTCTCAGACCTTTTTTCTACTTGCCACATCAGTAGGCTTGTTTGCCTGTGCTATCTTCTTGCTTGGTAAAAACAACTTCTTCTTTGAGGTGGGTTTATCCTTTGCTCTAAGTCATAAAACCCCCTTCTAACTAACACACCCTTTGGCTCCTTGGTTATAGCAATTCTTTTCTTCTATATCAAAACTTGCTTCCATCTCTATTCCTTCATCAGACTCTACATTTTAAAATCTTTCTGCTAAGCATTCATATCTTTGAGACTTTCTTGTCAAACTTTCATCCTTCCTGACACACCAGCAAGAAGAGCTTTGAGGAGAGGGCAAAGGTGCACATACCTCAAGCTGTTCTCCTGGCTGCTGGAACAGATTGACCAGTGGTGCTGGATAGGGAGGGAGCTGCACTTGGCCATCTCCAGAGAACACTTCTCTTCTTCTGCAGTGCCACCCACCAGGCAGCCAAACTCCAGGGTGCTGGGCTGCATTTGGAGATTTGGGGAGTGGGCTTCTCCCCAAAGGCTGGCATGGGACACTGGGGAGGTGTTACTGAGGGAAGAGGTCACGGTGTAGGTAGAGCCTAGGAAAAGGACACAAATGTCAATATCCATTTAGGTACCAATTATGGCATGACTGCTGCTGTGAATAGCCTGAAAGGGTGAAAGTGTGATTGGAGTTCAGCTCTTTGTTATCTGAACTACAGCTGCATGAGGAATTAATGGTCACTGAGTTCCCTCTGACACTGATTCCAGGCTGCAGCCTTGGAAATGCCCACTCCTAGCCCTGCTGAACACTGCAAGCTTCTCTCTCTCTCTGATGGGGAGGAGCTCCCTCCCCTGCCCCAAACCAGCACCAGTTCTCTCTCAGTGATGAGTGTGCACCCAGACCCAGCATTTACTCTGAGAATTCAAGCTGTCAAATTCTCTGTTCAGCCTGCCAACATTCCCACCGTTTTCAAGACACACAAAGGGTGAGTCAACATGAGCTCACACCCATGCTGGCCACTGGGATTGCTGCTGCCTTTCTTGTTTCATTTATTCAAAAGGCAATTTAACAACTGCCTCAGTGCTGATGCAGGGTGGGGAAGAAGTAGCTCAGGAAAGACAATTAGTTTTCTTAAAAAGTTCATGAACTTCATTGTTAAGGGTTTAGGCTTCATCGCGAATGCTCCCTTTGGTCTGGGAAGGGGGCAAGGGGTTTTGGCTGTGGGCTTTTTCCTCTCCTCTCCTCTCCTCTCCTCTCCTCTCCTCTCCTCTCCTCTCCTCTCCTCTCCTCTCCTCTCCTCTCCTCTCCTCTCCTCTCCTCTCCTCTCCTCTCCTCTCCTCTCCTCTCCTCTCCTCTCCTCTCCTCTCCTCTCCTCTCCTCTCCTCTCCTCTCCTCTCCTCTCCTCTCCTCTCCTCTCCTCTCCTCTCCTCTCCTCTCCTCTCCTCTCCTCTCCTCTCCTCTCCTCTCCTCTCCTCTCCTCTCCTCTCCTCTCCTCTCCTCTCCTCTCCTCTCCTCTCCTCTCCTCTCCTCTCCTCTCCTCTCCTCTCCTCTCCTC
Source organism: Ammospiza nelsoni (assembly GCF_027579445.1). Taxonomy (NCBI): domain Eukaryota; kingdom Metazoa; phylum Chordata; class Aves; order Passeriformes; family Passerellidae; genus Ammospiza; species Ammospiza nelsoni. The sequence continues at coordinate 1,248,720 of NW_026683188.1, read as the reverse complement.
TCCTCTCCTCTCCTCTCCTCTCCTTTCTCACAGGTCCTCCTGCCTGTGATCATAACTACACCAAAGGGGAAAAACAGCACTTGGCAGGTTGGAAACTTCTGTTGTTGTGTTGTTGTTTGTGCTGATATATTCTAGTAAAGAACTGTTATTCCTTTCCCCATCTTTTTGCCTGAAAGCCCTGCAATTTCAAGGCTATAATAATTTGGAGGGAGGGACTCATCTTTCCATTCCAGGAAGATTCCTGCCTTCCTTGGCAGACATCTGTCTTTTAAAGCAGGACAGGGACACCAGAAAATTTCTATTCCTTGCTTCTATTGGATCTCACAATGGCAAAATGCTACCTGAGGCACCCAGCAGCCCTGGAGCTCACACCCTGAAGAGGCTGCTGTGGCAGACCATGAGTGAGGGATGCTTTTATGTTCGAGTGCTCCATTTTGGAAGGCACAGATCAGGGAACACTCACCAGGGGAGATGTCCCCACAGTCGAGCTCATTGACCTCAAAGTGTGAACTCAGTCCGGTGACACAGCCCCTGCATGGCCAGGACACAGGAGGAAATGGTTTGGTTAAAGGGAATTAAAGCAAGCTCTTGTGGCTCAGGGGTGTAAAACCTCGTGTCAGGGCACAGTGGGTTTCCAACCAACACAGCACCATGTGCTCAGCACAGTGCCCTGTGCACAGGAGGCAGCTGAAGCCAAGTGGCAGCAGCCAACAGCCCCTGATAGGCTTTGGGCCCAGGGCAGGCAGGAAGAGCCCCTGAGCTGCTGGTGGTCCCATGAAGGACTCTGAGCAAACACCCACTGAGGCTCTGTGCCTCCGGTTTGTGGGAACCTACAAAATTAGAGAGTTTTGGGAAAGCTGTAAAAGGCAGGCCTCAGATACAGCAGAACCACGATTAGAGCTAAGCAGCAGCCATGAGATAGGTCAGCAGAAAAATTATTTAAACTGTAGAAAAGCAAAGACAAATAGAACAATGATCTGTGGATTAACACTTGTCTAGAGTAACTCCCTAAGCTACAGAAAAGTTTATCTAGCAAGATATTAGGAAGTTCTAAGCTTAATGATGAAGCTCTGTGCATTGTGTTTTAAGGCTTACAAGCTGGTACTGTATTCGAAATAAGCAAGCATTATTTTAACCAAAGGTACGTGTGCTTGTAGTGGTTGGATAGAACTACTGTCAATGTGCTTTTGCTGTGTGTGATTGGTCAAGAAACTTATAAAGGAAGTTGTAACATGAAGTTCTTCGTCTGCTGCCTGAGATGTGAGCTGGTGGCATCTTCCCATTGTCATAACCATGTAATGAGACTGATGCTGGAAAATAAAACAGCTCAAGGCACGTTCCACAGCAGCCCCATCCTGTTTCTGATTTGTAAATAGCCCCCAGCCAGCGACACAGTTTCCCCATCTGTAATATGATGGACATAGAGGTGTCCTCAGAAACTTCTGTAAGCAGCCTTTCCTGCTTTGCTCCTTCTTAGCTGGAACTGCAGTTCCCATGGAGGAGCTTTCTCAGGAGAGTTTGACCCACACAATCATTACAGACACAGTTCTGAGACACGAATCCAGGGCATTCCCAAACATCCTCTGAAAAGAGCAGCAACAGTTCTACCCAGGGCACAGATGGATCCTAGAGGAAAGGACCAGCTTGTCAGCAGTGCACCAGCTGGCACAGCCAAGAGCAAGAGCTTCAACAACCAAACTTGGCTGTCCTGAATCTAGCACAGCACCTCACCTGTCCTTGAGCTCAGTCTCCAAAAGCCACCAACATCCACTGACATCAGCACTTGAAGCTGCACAACACTCACTAGTTGGTTTCATGGTTGATGCGAATCAATGCCCACTCTACCTTTTGGTTCAAAATCAAGAACCTGTGAACTCTGTCCTCTATTGTATTCACAGGACTGCCCCTGGCTCTGCTCTGCACATCTCAGAAAGAGACACCTGCCCTTGCTCAAGGAGAAAGCTGCTTATGCAATAACATCCCATGAACAGTTTGGGGAGGGACAGAGGAGAATCAATTATTTGATCGTGAAAGGTTCCCTCTTGATTTCCAAAGTAAAAAAGCAGCACTTTTCCTCCAAAAACAAAGCCAGCAGACTTGTTTCTCCACTATGGGCACACATGCTCACCACTTTTGCTCAGTAATAACTTTCTTGCTTTTTAAAATCCATCTCCCTCTTCTCATTGGTATAATCGACTGCAGTTTCCTTTCATTTCTTCACTGCCTTGAGCCAGTGCCTCCCAAGAGCAGCAGCCCAGCTCCAAAGCTGCAGAGCAGCCAGCATCAGCTCTCCTGCTTCCACTCCATTATCCTGGCAGCACATGGCTCAGGCTGGCAGGGACAAGGCCTCACGCTGCTGTGGTGCTGAGCACTGAGCTCTGCCTCCCCTATGATCAGCCCTTCTCCCTTTGGCTGGGCCAGGATTGTCTCATGCCATGGCAACAGCCCACGGGATGGTGCCCATGTCCCTGGCACAGTTCCTGACTCCCACATCAGCACTTTGCTGGCTGTGCAAAGGAGGCACCAGAGCCCTCTGGGCACAGGAGCTGGGGGCACAGCTTGTGCCCCACAGCATGGCCATGAGAGGTGAGCTGAGGCTGCTGCTGCCCATCTGGCAGGGATTATTCACACAAGGTTTTACAAACCCTGCTGCTGCTGCACATCTGGCATGGATTATTCAAAGAAGTTTGTACAAACACTGCTGCTGCCCATCTGGCATGGATTATTCACACAAGTTTTTACAAACACTGCTGCTGCTGCAGAATCACCCAGGCTGGCCCATCTGCAAAGCCCTGGTGGCCTTGCTGGGTGTTCAGGTGGGACATCCCAGAACAGCTGCTGCCAAAAGCTGATCCATCCCACTGCCTGCCATGGCCCAAGGCACAGGGAGATCCCTGCAGGGAGGAGTCATTCCAGCTCCCAGGTACCACACAGGGCAGCAGGCATCCTTGATAGTAAAAGGTTTTAAAATCATAAAATTTGGGGAATTAGAAAGAAGCTAGACTTAGGGGGACCCTGGAAAAATGTTAAAAATAGACTCTGAAAATGTTAGGCTTTGTGTTTGCCAGATGATGTGAAATTGCACCTGCATAAGGAGTATATGATAAATTATATAATTGTTAGATGTGATGATTGTTTAGTAATTGAATATAATTATTGTTTAATCGTAAGAAGAATCATGGAAACTATGTTAGAAGTTTGAGGGGGACCACAAGTAGCCCATGCTTGGATGAAATCTATGTACAATAGAACAATAGATACAATAGAACAATATAAGTTTAATAATTAACATGAAAGTTATATAACGATAGAATATAAAAACATGTTCATCCTGAACCCATGTCGGGGGTCAGATTTGGGTTTGTACCCCTGACATCCAGCGCTCTTCAATAAAAGCACCTGCATATAATCATTCTTGTGATTATGTGTTTCTGAACACTAACATACTTACACTAAAGCAATGCCAGCAGCAGAGCAGAGATTCAGACCTCAGGAAACACCTCTTTTCTTTGCTCAACCCCAAAAGGAGGTAGGTGGGGGATGTCCCAGAAACAGCCACAGATGTGCCCACCCAGCTCCCAGTGTCCTCACCTGACAGCCAGGATTGCAGACAGAGGAGATCCAGCCACGCTGAACTGGAATTCTTCCTGAAACCTCCCAACCACGGTGGCACTGAAGAAGATATGAATAATCTGGCTCCCACCTGCTGCAATGATGCCCTGCTCGGGTGCAAACTTGAAGCAGAAGCCCACGTTTGCAGCTGAAGGGACATAGGTGAAGGGAGCATCAATAGCTCCTAGGTTCATCAGTTCCACCTGCAGCAGCAAGAAAGCAAAATGGAAATACATGTGGAACCTTCCCTTCTTGTGAGTTATTGTTCAATGATGCAATGAGCACCCAGCAAAGGCAGAAGATGCTTTGTGCTGCTGAATGGCAGAAGTCCAAAGGTACAACAGGACAAGTTCTGCCTTTGGGTTTTCATGCAGAGCAGTGGCAACTCTACAGAACTGCAGTCACCCTGGGCTTATCCCATGGGCACAGAGCAGTGCCCCTCTGCTCAGCAGCACCAAGCTCATGGAGAGCTGGCCCTGAGAGCAACGTGGGCTGATTGCAGCTGCCTAGGGAATCACCCCAGAGCTGCTGCTGCCCCACTGAGCACAGCTCCAACAGCACCATCTGCTCATTCACCTTTTCCCATGTCACGAAAACAATACATTGATTATGAGGCATCAGCATCAAAATGTACAGACAGCACCATCTTTAGGTAAGAAAACTCAGCATGTCTTTGCCACCCACAGCCAAGCTTCTGGAACTGTCTGGCATGATGTAGAGCCTCATTTTCTACCTCTTTCAGCTGCTCTCTCTTTGGTTTTTTTTGCAAACTTGACACTACTGGGGGGAGGCAAATAGGTAGGAAAATGCTTTGCTTTATTCCCAGGAAAACTTTTCTCTTTCTAGAGCCAGAGATGCACCAAGGCTGAAGTGTGGTGAGGGACTGGTCAGCAAGGGAAAGAACTCCCAAGCCCTTTGCAAGGGCCAGCACTGAGCCAGGAGGCTGGATGGCTTTCCTGTGATTGCAGCAATAAGCAGGAGACACTTGACTGGAAGCTGTCTGCAGTGGACTGAAGCTCAAAGGCAGCCAGTTTGTTCCAGCTGCTTCTGAACAGCCCAGTCCAAAGGTGCCTTGTGTCTGGCACGGCCACAAAAGCCTCTGAACATCCCTTTTTGACCCAGGCTTGGTTTCATGTGCCAAGGGGTTGTTTTGCAGCAAGCCTCCCAGCTGATCTGCAAAGAAGGAACTGGGGCTTCATGAACAACAGACACACCTTTCAGACCCTTCCAGATTTCACCAGTAGATCAAATATTCCCTGCTCACAAGTGCCCAGGCTGGCAGCAATTCCACACTTCCACCAGGCTTGCTCCTGCCTCAGGAGCCATCAGGATCCACCCCAAGCCCTGCTGCTCACCTCATAGACATAGGAGTTGTCGATAGAAATGTTCCCAAGGTTCAGAGTAGCAGAGCTGAATTCTACCAAGGGTCCTTGGCCTTCCCCTGAGAGGTGCAGGGGCAGCCTGCTCTCACAGCCTGGGGAGAGATGTCCATTGCACTACAATCATTCCCTCTGCTCCACTGGATTTTCCAGGCTGCCTCAGTGCTAGACCCTGACTCTGAGCTGGATGCAACCAGCTCCTGATGCTGCAGGAGAAGATATGGACCCTTCTCTTCCCTCACTTCCAATTTCTAACCCATTCCTTGGACTGCTTTCCCATTTCAGCCACCAGTCTGCTGAGTTTAAAACATCTCTGCTGCCCTGTAGTGACAGGCCAATGAGTAACAGGTAGAAATTGAAAGAAAGGACATTTAGGTTAGATATTAGGAAGAATTTTTTTACTGTGAGGGTGGTGAGACACTGGAGCAGGTTCCCCAGGGATGTTGTGGAAGCTCCAGCCCTGAAAGTGTTCCCAGCCAGGCTCGATGGGGCTTGGAGCTGCCTGATCTAGTGGGAGGTGTCCCTGTCCAGAGGCCTTTAAGGTCCATTCCATCCTTACCATACTGTGATTCTGTGCTTTCCTTCCCATGCACTTAGAGGAGTTTTGAAATCCATTCAGTGAAGGCACAGAGCTCATAAAGAGTTTGGCAATTGTCAAACTCCCTGGCCCAGGAACACAGGACTTTGTTGCCAAAGTCCCCAACTCCTGACACTCAGCACTGTGTTCTACTTCCACGGACAGAGCTGCAAGGGCTCAATTCCCACAAAGGGAGAGAGGCAGCTGCTGGCCAAGGCTGCTCCTTCTACCAACACCCTGGGCTCAGGAAGGCTCAGCCACCTCTGCCCTGCTGCTGTCTGGGCACTGGGAGGTGGTCTAGGATCAGGGAGCCCATTTCTAACTCAGCTCCTGCTGCCTGATGATGGATCCATGTCAAATGGACCCATCCTGGAGGTGTAGCCATGAGATTTTCTGAAAAATCCTTTCCTTAAGATTTTTTCTCCTGAGAAGCTTAGAGGGCTCAGGAACAAAATGTAAACAATGATTATCTGCTGCTGTGGAATGCAACAGGTAGATCTGTGATTGGTCTCATAGAATTGTTTCTAATTAATGGCCAATCACAGTCAGCTGGCTCAGACGCTCTGTCCGAGACAGAAGCTTTTGTTATCATTCTTTCTTTTGCTATTCTTAGCTAGCCTTCTGATGAAATCCTTTCTTCTATTCTTTTAGTATAGTTTTAATATAATATATATCATAAAACAATAAATCAAGCCTTCTGAAACATGGAGTCAGACCCTTGTCTCTTCCCTCATCCTCGAACCCCTGTGAACACGATCAAATGGAGGGGCTGAGTGCTTGTTCACTAAAGCTGTTCTGCTCTGGAGCTCTCTGGCCTTTGAGGGAATGCTGGCAAAGCCACGGCATGAAAACCTCTCCCTGCACTGCCTGGGCTGTTCTGGGATCAGTCAGGCACACACAGCATTCTGAGCCCTGGCCTGGCATGGGAGATTCCCTGGGAGCTGCAGGGCCAGGGGGGATGTGCCAGCACTGCCCTGCTGACCAGGGACCCTTCCCAGCACTTCCATGGGAGCCCAGTGGGCTCAGGCTGGCACCATGGCTTCACTGAGGGGGAGAGAAGCAGGGCAAAGGAGCTGCACCTGAGATGCTGCAGTAAGCCACGCTTAGGTACTCCAGTCCTTCCAGGGGTTTGAAGGTCACCTTGATTTCGGCCAAACAATTCGGCCCGATTTCTCCCTCCTGCAACAGAGAGAGACAGCAAAACACTTCTCTTCAAACTTCACATTGCTTGTTTGCAATGTGAACCCTGTAAACCTTTGTTTAGAGCATCAGTGATGAGTGAACAACATAAGGAGCCCAAGGAAACCCTCCAAACGCAGCTCAACACAGCGCTGTTTTGGTAGTAGTATTAATAATACTACCCTGTATAATTCAGTGTGTGCGACGAACGATGAACAAAACTGTCAAAGAAGTTTTTATCATACAAGAGAGAGAAGTAAGAAGAAGATTCACAGAAAGTGCTCGAAATCTCACGGAGATGGTGGATGAAGGTATAGAAATGGAGGAAGGTTTTGAGTTAGGACCCAGGAATCCACAAGAGTTTTTGGAACAATGAATTGTAACTATTGTCAGGCATGATTTATGCCTTTCCACTGACTAGTCCTTCACAGCATTAAATTGCTGTGTTGTAATATAGCAATGCTTAGTGCCAGCAAGAACATGCTTTAAGCTGATAATAAGCAAAAATATTATAGTAAGGCTACAAAACGCAAGTAATAAAGACACAATTATGAAGGTTTCTTTTTGGGTGAACAGAGAGGGGGAATTGTGGGAATCCATAAAATCAGAGGGTTTTAGGAAAGCTGCAAAAGGCAGGCCTCAGAGACAGCAGAATTGTGAACAATGCTCAAGCAACACTCATGAGATAGGTCAGCAGAAAAATTATTTAAACTGTAGAAAAGGCAAGGACAAATAGAACAATAGGCCTATGTATTAATGCTTGCCTAGATAGCTTTCTAAATTGCAGAAAGTTTATCTAGCACGATATTAGGAAGGTTAAGCTTAAGAATGGAGCTCTGTGCGTTGTCTCTTACAAATGGGTATTGTATTCAAAATAAGCAGGCATTGTTTTAACCAAAGCTACGTGTGCTTATGGTGATTGGATAGAACTACTGTCAACATGCTTTTGCTTTGTGTAATTGGTCGAGAAGCTCATAAAGTATGTTGTAACATCAAGTTTTCTAGCCTGCTGCCTGGATTGTGAGCTGTTAGCATCTTCGCATTATCATAATCATGTAATGAAACTGATGCTGAAAAAATAAATAGCTCGAGGCATTTTCCTAGCAGCCCTGTACTGTTTGCATCTGTAAATAAATCCCTTGCCAGTGTCACCCACTCTCCACAATATTCCTGCTGCTCTGACAACAAGCTCTTGGTCACATCATGCTGCTGTCAGCTACAGTGGGTTGTAACTGCCACTGTGCCCTGCTGGCTCTTCACAAGAAGAGAACATGACCCCCTTCCTTGGAAACACAAATATTAGTTTAACCTCCTTTGAAAGAAAGCAGAGCTTGGCATTGTTCTGGGCTTTACTCCAAGATGAGAAGGGATGTTGCACTGTGCAGACACCAGACATTCATCGTCTCTCGCAATGCCAGTACTCAGAATCAGGGCTCAGGGTGATGGCAGGACATGGTGGTTTGCTTGCACAAACAGAAAAGGAAAAGGTTTTTTGTCCCTGTGTGCAGGACAACTCCAAAGGCCCATTTGAACCTTCCACCCTCGTGTCCAGGCTCACAGAGGACACTGGAAGGGACAATCAGAAATAGTGCAAGGCATGGTTACAGGAGGAGATTGGCATTTCTGTCATTAACCTTGGGCTGAATTTGGCTATTGCTGGTTGGGGGTATATGTACAAATTACAAATGGGACAGGGCTGCTGTGGAACGGGCCTTGAGCTGGTTTATTTTTCAGCATCAGTCTCATTACATGGTTATGACAATGGGAAGATGCCACCAGCTCACATTCCAGGCAGCAGATAAAGAACTTCATGTTACAACTTCCTTTATAAGTTTTGTGACCAATCACACAAAGCAAAAGCACATTGACAGTAGTTCTATCCAACCACTACAAGCACACGTACCTTTGGTTTAAACAATGCTTGCTTATTTTGAATACAATACCTGCTTGTAAGCCTTAAAACACAATGCACAGAGCTCCATTATCAAGCTTCAGCTTTCCTAATATCTTGCTAGATGAACTTTTCTGTAGCTTAGGGAGTTATTCTCGACAAGCGTTAATACACAGACCATTGTTCTATTTGTCTTTGCTTTTCTACAGTTTAAATAATTTTTCTGCTGACCTATCTCATGGCTGCTGCTTAGCTCTAATCACAGTTCTGCTGTCCCTGGGGCCTGCCTTTTACAGCTTTCCCAAAACCCTCTGATTTTGTAGATTCCCACATTTGGCCTCCTTTTCCCAGCAAACCATTGCAAGCTTCAGGTCAGTGTGTGAGCTGGCAGTGCTCCAACAGCCTCTGCTGAACCTCACGTGTGGGGGGAGCCCCTACCTACAAGAACTGCTCCCTGTGACACTGCAGGGACACACACACAGTGCCTTGAGCTCGAGCCTGGCAGCAGAGCTGGGCTTTGTCAGGCTGCCAACCCTGCCTTGAGCCTCCAGGGCAGAAATGCTTTTAGCATTTTAGCATTTTTAGGTGAGCTCTGCAGCTGCACCAGAAACTCAATGTCTTCCCTCCCAGCACATCGAGCCAGCTGAGGATCTGCCCAGTGACTGCAGTCAGGGGTAGAGTGGGTGGGAGGAGAAGGAAGAAGAGGAGGAAAATGGGGTTCTCAGTGTGAAGTGTGAAATACAAAGCTGTGTTTCGTGTCAGGTGCGTACAGGCAATGTGTGTATTTGTGATTGTGATATGTGTGGAAACTGACCATGGGACAGTTATAAAGACAAATTCTAATAATAACTGAGGAAAGTAAAGCATGGAAGAAGGCCTTTGAACCTGTCTTTTGTTTGCAATTAACTTTGGTTGATTTAGGAGCATTGGAATTAAAGCGTTAAGGATGTTGCTTTATGCTTGTAGTTAATCCTTAAAGAGTTCTGCAATAATAACCTTTTAAAGTATAATTTTAGAATATTGCTTGTATCCTTGAAACTATAGCTTTGGAATACATATAAAGGAAATATGCTTATCTCACGCCTTAATAAAGCAGAGAAAAGCTTGAGAAAGGAAGATGAACATCAGCTAACGGATTTATAGTTTCGACCAAGGGAAGCTGGACATCACTGTTATGAGATTTAGAGTCCTTGCAATCAAAAGGTGGACCCACATCTGGGGAGCTGGATCTCACCAGATGGGATTCATCTTCCTTCATTTGGAAACTGGACCACGACCATCTGGGAATACTCCTTTTGGGATACATCCTGAGAAAAACTAAATCACAATAGTGTGTAGAATTGTGATGTAAAAGTTGGGAATAGAAACTGCTGATGAGTAAAAATTGGAATAGAAACTGCTGAGAAAGCTTTTGAGTACCCCTATAAATACCTGTAAGCCTCAACTATCATTGTGCAGTTGGAGGAAAACTTCCCCCACTGTACCCAGCGCTGTACTGCTCATACTTTACCATATTAATTAAGAAATTGATTGCTGCTTGAATGTTGGCCTAGTCAAGCTTCTGATTAATAACATCAGCAATCACTTACCATTGGCTCAATGAAAAAAATGTCATCGGAGAACAGCATGGGGTCTTGGTGCAGCTTTGCCATCTCCCCCGGGAGCCTCAGGAGGGCAGCGCGATCCTCACCAGAGCCCTTCTCCTTCCCTATTTCTCTCTCCTCCTTTAAATTTTCCAGCCACAGCTCTCTCTGCAGGAATCGATGCTGCCTGCAGCCACAGGAGAGACAAAGCCAGCAGAGGGTTTAATAAGCCACAGATTGGCAGAGAGAAGTGTGAGTGCAGGAGAGCAAAGCACTTGGGGAGGAGCAGCAGTATGAGAGATGAGTAATGTGATGATTTATGGAAAAGCAGGATGCCCCAAGGCAGGGAATGATTGGCAGCTGACTCCATTGATTCACAATGCTGAAGAGTTGCTTTATTAAATTATATTACATGACATCACCAGCCAGGAGCTCTGTACAAATCACAAACAGGACACAGCTTCTGTGGAAAGTGCCTTGAGTGGTTTTATTTTTCAGCATCAGTCTCATTACATGGTTATGACAATGGGAAGATGCCAGCAGCTCACATTCCAGGCAGCAGATAAAGAACTTCATGTTACAACTTCCTTTATAAGTTTCTTGACCAATCACACACAGCAAAAGCACATTGACAGTAGTTCTATCCAACCACTACAAGCACACGTACCTTTGGTTAAAATAATGCTTGCTTATTTCGAATACAATACCAGCTTGTAAGCATTAAAACACAATGCACAGAGCTCCATTATCAAGCTTCAGCTTTCCTAATATCTTGCTAGATGAACTTTTCTGTAGCTTAGGGAGTTATTCTCGACAAGCATTAATGCACAGACCATTGTTCTATTTGTCCTTGCTTTTCTACAGTTTAAATACTTTTTCTGCTGACCTATCTCATGGCTGCTGCTTAGCTCTAATCACAGTTCTGCTGTCTCTGGGGCCTGCCTTTTGCAGCTTTCCCAAAACTCTCTGATTTTGTAGGTTCCCACATATTATACTATACTTTATTAAAGATACATAGTATACCAGAAAGAATACTAAAGAAAACTCGACTGTCCCCAGACAGCCCGGACACAGCTTTTTCCAACTGGCCAAGGAAACAAAACAATCCTCAGCAGAACCCAACTGACAAACCATTTCAGGTAAACAATCTTCCTAATACATTCCACATGTGCAAAAACAACAGAAGCAGCAAGTAGAGATAAGGATTTTCTTTCTTCTCTCTGTGCTTATCCAGGAAAAAACCCTGTGAGAGAGAATTATGTCTCTCTGTTCAGAGAATGTGAATACCACAATGATTGACTCTCACAATTAACAGACAAATATCATGTATAGAAGTTAAGAAAAAATTTTTTTTACCCCCTGAGTTGTTATCAAGGGACAGCTGGGGTTGGGATATGTGGGAGGGTTGCCTTGTCACTACAGTGACATTTGACCTCCAATCAAGATTTGAGGAAGTAAACTCTACCACTGGACACTAAAGAAGGAGTCAGTGGACAGAATTTTGGGAGGGGCTAAAGGGTTAAAAGGCAAAACCTCCATTGTGTGGGAGAGCACATGGTGCGGAAAATCCTTTGCTCCTGGCGCCATAACATTTTCTCTATTCAGTCTTCTGTTGCATTTTTGATAAGGTTTAATAAACCTCTCTAAACTTATGAAAAGGGAGTGGCTATTTCTCCCAAGCAGCAGCTCCCCAGCAAGGGCTGACCCCAAGCCATGGGGGTCCCAGATGGATCAGAGGATAACTTGTTGATCACTGGTCCAGCAGGGAGTTTTACTCCACACCTGCAAGCTCAGGAGAGGTTTCCAGAGCCAGCATCCCTCCAGAGAACCTCCTGGCTCAAAGCCTCTGCCAAAAAACTGAGGGAGAATCCACCAGCCACTTCAAGTGGCTTTTCCTACCACTGAGCTGCAGATAAATTTGCTCTGAATTTGCCAAATTTGCTCTAAACCAGGACAAATGGTCAAGGAGCAGGACTTCCCTGGGAAGGGGAGAGGAAGCTGGGTTGCAGCTACGTGTTACCAGCACTGTGAAAAATGTGCATTATGTGATTAGCTCTTTGCAAATATTAAAATGAATACTATATGTGTTATGTTGGAAAGTTATGTTGTATTAATCCCTTTTTTGTAGTGCTATGCTAATCTTTTTAAGTAGTGTGGTGAATATAGTTTTAGGCTACAGAAAAAATGTGATGTAAGATACTTTTTCTAACTAGCTCAAGAAGAGATAACAGCATCAACACACCAAAAATTCCAAGAGAAGAATTATTGCCTCCTTACTGGGGAGAACCAGACTTTGAGGGACCAAGACAATTTTCAAGATGAGGGAAGAAGTTGATAATAACCAGAAAACACCCTTTGTTTGAAAAGAATGTTTGCATCATGTATGAGATATATGAATATGCAACAGACTGTCTGTAATTCTTTGCTTTTTTATTGTTCCTTTGTTGTCCTAACTCTAATTGTCCAAATTCTTATTACTCTAATTTTTATTACTGTTAAACTTTTAAAAATTTGAAAACAAGTGATTGGCGTTTTTCACAAGCATCACTCTTTGCTCCTTCCATTTTGGACCTTTCACAAGAGCACCCCAGAGCACTTCCAAAGGAAATTGATGAGTTCAGGCACCACAACCCTTCAGAGTGAAATTCAAAGTTTTATATGCATGAAAACAGAGGCTCTGAGAGGGGAAGGGACTCTGTTGTGCAGGAGGGAGACAGCAAACTCCTGGAGAGACCTTTTCATGAGCCAGAGCTTTTTGGCTCCTGTCGCAGCGCATGGCAGTAGAATGTCCTGAGAGGGAAAGGATCCTGCACTATCTCCTCTTATTAAAAAGTCCTCTCTGCTGTGAGATCTCAAAAGATGCTCTGACAACAGGGCAGTGGCCTTGGAGCTACAGCCATGCCTAAGACTGGAAATAAGGAAGAACAAAATGTCCTGGTGACAGTCTAGGACACAAACTGGCATGAAAACAGATGGAATTGGGAAAAAACCTACAAAACCAAAACCAGGCTGAAGTTTATTTTGGGAAGCCTAGTTGCTTCTGAGGGGAAAATGGATCACCTGGGGTCCAGGCTAAGGCAGGAAAGTGGGAAAAAATGGAAATAAATAGCCCAGGAAAGTAGCCAGAGAAAGTCATGGAGTTTTCTTTTAACACAGAGCTTGTATGGGAGTCAGACACTGTGTAAGGAGATGGAGAACATTGGAAAACCAAGAAGCCCAGGGCACTAAAGGACCCTCTCACCAGCCATGCAGGTGGGCAAGGGTCACTCTCCTGGTCCTTTGCAGGCAATTTAAAATAGCTCTGGGGAGTGCAAGCGACCTGGCACACAGCAAACAGGGGCTGGCCACAATAGTTTTGGCCCAGCAGTTTTGGCACAGCACTTTTGGCATGGCTTTTTTGGCACAGCAGTTCTGGCCCAGCAGTTTTGGCACGGTGTTTTTCAGGTTTTGCGTGGCAGTTGGCACAAGCAGGCTGAGCAGAAAGGCTGCAGCCACCCACCCTCCTTGTGTAGTGGGTTGTGTCTTTTTGCTGGTTTTGAGGTGCTTGCCCTTTCTTCCCTTCTTCCCTTCTTCCCTTCTTCCCTTCTTCCCTTCCCTTCCCTTCCCTTCCCTTCCCTTCCCTTCCCTTCCCTTCCCTTCCCTTCCCTTCCCTTCCCTTCCCTTCCCTTCCCTTCCCTTCCCTTCCCTTCCCTTCCCTTCCCTTCCCTTCCCTTCCCTTCCCTTCCCTTCCCTTCCCTTCCCTTCCCTTCCCTTCCCTTCCCTTCCCTTCCCTTCCCTTCCCTTCCCTTCCCTTTCCCCTTTCCCATTTCCCATTTCCCCTTTCCTTTATCCTTTTCCCAGCTATGGTTCACAAATTATGCAAAGCCATTGCTGCTGCCAGGAGGAGTATATAACTCAAAGAGAACCCCCAGGAAGGACGCAGCTGTCCAGCCCCTGGCTGCAGGGAGGCTCTGAGCCATGTGCTAAGATCAGAGGACAGTGCCAAAGACACCTGCGTGTGCTGTGAGCAGCTGAATGCTCTGCTCTGTCCAGTGGCAGAGCTTAAGGAAGCAGTGGAAAGGCTCAGGAGCATCAGGGAGAGTGAAACAGAAATAAAACCAACCCTGAGAGAAGCTCAGCAGGAGCCAGAGGAGCCCTGCCCTTCCTGGGATCAGGCAGAAGGAGGAGACCTAAGAGACAGTGGAGAATGGAAATGGGTCTCTGCTGGAGAGGTAATAAAATGTCATCCTTGTTGGGAAGGATGAAAGTTTGACAATAAAGTGTCACAGATATGTAGGCTTAGCAGGAAGATTTTTAAATGTGAAGTCTGATGAAGGAATAGAGATGGAAGCAAGTTTTGATATAGAAGAAAAGAATTGCTGAGCCAGTCTTACTGGATAACCAAGGAGACAAAGGGTGTGTTATTTAGAAGGGGGTTTTCTGACTTAGAACAAAGGAAAAATCCACCTCAAACACAAAGATCTTTTTACCAAGCAGAAAGATAGCACTGGCAAACAAGTCAGCAAAGTTGCAAGTAGAAAAACGGTCTGAGAATTTTCCACTGCAAGAAAACTGAAAAAAAATCTCCTAGCTTCAACTCTGACATCCTAACTTTTACTGATTGGAGAATAGTAACATGAATATGGTAATGATAGTAGTTATGATAGGTTATAGATAATAGTTAAGGTATAGATTGGTTCTTCTGTGTGAAGACGCTCAGCAAAGAAGAGTATAGAATGCATTGTAACCACAATTAAAGGGTCTCCAGGCCTGCCTGCAGCTGGAGCTGACAGCTGTAGGCACAGGCTCTTTCACCCACAACCCTGGACTGCTGTAACCTCTTGGACACAATAAATTGCATTTTGGAGACCTGCCTGGAGTCCCACATCCCTCATTCAGGCTCTTAATCCTGACCTCCATCACCTGCCCAGGTGCTCTGACAGAACAGGTGTGAGGCCCTGGCTCCAGAGCGTCAGGCAGATGACACTAAAGAACAAATTCTGTCTGCAGAGGTTCCCAGTTGCACTTAGTCTGTCACACAGATCACAGCCTCAGGTCTTGAGAAGAAAAGAAGGGGAGTGGTAGTAGGTGACTCCCTTCTAAGGGGAACTGAGGGCCCTGGGTGTCAACTGGATCCATTCCACAGGGCAGTCTGCTGCCTCCCCAGGCTCCAGGTACTGGATATCACCAGGAAATTCCCTCATGACTAAATGAACTTCATCTGTTCACCACTGTCTGGGGTACAGTGACTGTGAAATAATAGAGTTCTCAATATTGGGTGAAACAAGGAGGGGCATCAACAAAACTTCCACTGTGGACTTGTGGAGGGCAGCCTGTTCAAGAGACTGATTTGGAGAGTACCCTGGGCAACAGCCTTAAAAACAAAGGGGTCCAGGAAGGATGGACACACTTCAAGAAAGAAGTCTGGAAGGCACAGGAACAGACTGTCCCTGTGGAAAGATAAAGCTGACAACCAGCCTGGATGGACAAGGAGCTTTTGAAGGAACCAAGGGAAAAAAGAGGGTCACCTATGGAAAGAGAGTGAATTGTTTAAGGATGTTGCCAGGTCATGTAGGAAGAAGACTAGAGAGGCAAAAGCCCAATTAGAACTTGAGGAAATCCAGTCATTGCAAGCAACCTTTCCTTCCCAAAATGCCATCCCTGGCTTGAGTATAAATGGAACTGGAATGCTGAGTGCTGAGCTCCTGAAGCCCAGGGACACACACCCCAGTGCCGAGCATGGTTCACTTGGCCTAAACCATTCAGAAGCACCAACACCCCTCTGAGGCCACACGTTAGTTTCAGTCTTGGGCCACGGATCTCACTGAAATGCATCTTTCAAACCAACCTCCTCTTCTCTTCCTTCTCTTCTTCCTCAGTAGGAAAAGCCTTCCACTGGAAGTGGGCTGTGATGTTGCTCCTGTTTTTGATGAAGAGGGTTCTGTGGCTTGACATGGTGATGAAAGTCTTGTCAAACTCCACAGAATTTGTGCTCAAGCCAGCATTGACATCTACAGCTTCTCCATGCAGGTTTGTGTGGATATTTTCTTCACCTAGAACAAAGCAAAGGGGAGTCTTTGTTCAGCTCAGTTGCTGATGGAAGCACAAGGAACAGAGCAAACCACAGGGCACAGAAGGAAGTCTCACAGCTTTTAGCTGTGTGTTAAAGATTGCAATGCAAGATGTTTTCAATTACCATCTGTATGGCAGATTATCTTTGTCAAGTGGGCAGTTTGCTTTGTCTCTCTCTTTGAGTGACCAGATTCACACCTCCCTGGGGAAGGGACATCTGCTGATAACAGACTATTGAATGTCACTGCATGGCTGAGAAGAACAGAAACATTCCATTGTAAGATGCTCTGCCCAGAGGGAAGAGCCAAGCATTGCTACCCAGATGTAATCCAGAGGTTTTGAGACATGGACACAGCTTTCTCCACTGGATTTCCCAGACAAATAGCAGCTGCTTCTTCCTCCACTGGATCTTCAGAGGAAGAATACATCCTTCTCTACAGATCTCCCTTGCTCCAACAGAATCACACCTGACACTGCAGGAGGACTGCAGCCACATTTCCAACTGGATTGCTACCAACACCCCACAGGGTATCAAGTTGTGTTCTGATTCTGTCAGTGTTGTTTTAGTTTACTGCATTGTTGATCTTATCCTTTATTTTTTTTCTTTTCCCTATTAAAGAACTGTTATTTCCTGCTCTCATATTTTTGCTTGAGAGCCTCTTAATTTAAAATTTATAGCAATTTGGAGGGGTGAAGAGGGTTTACATTTTCCATTTCAGGGGAGGCTCCTGCCTTCCTTAACAGACGCCTGTCTTTCCAAACCAAAACACAGTGCAGGGCCCAGCACTCACCTGTGCTGCAGCTCAGGAGGCTGCAATGGTCACCCTTGGTCAGTGGGTGAAATTCCACTGTCACCTGCACGGTGTCACCAGCGCCCAGAATTCCTATGGCTGGCACCACAGAGAAAGGGCTGCAACACAAAGAGAGGGATCAGGGCTGGGGGGAAACCTGGGCATGAGATTTATATGTATATGTATATGTATATGTATATGTATATGTATATGTATATGTATATGTATAAGTATATGTATATGTATATGTATATGTATATTTATTATATTTATATAATAAATTATATTTATAATTTTATATATTTGTATATTCATATATATATATAATGTTTGTAAAAATAAAAATATTTTTATAAAATTATATAAAATATAAATATTATTAAATATTATTTAATTTTATATATTTAATTTTAGATATGCATTGTTAAATATATTTAATTTTATATATTTATATATATATTTAATATATTTTTACATATACAATTTCATATAAATATCTAAACATTTTATTTATATTGATATAAATTATATATTTTTATATAACATTATAATAAAAAATTTAACTTTTATACTAAAATTTATATACATTTATAATTTATATAAAATTTTATATTTATAAATATTTTTATATTTATATTTATATTCATAAATAAACATAACGCATACTATGTGGGTTATGTTGGGAAGTTATTTTGTAGTACTCTATTAATCCTTTTAAGTAGTGTGATAAATGTAATTTTAGGCTAGAACATAATATTAAATTAGAAACTATGTGATGGAAGATACTTTTTCTAACTAGCTCAAGAAATGAATAAAATATTCAAGAAATTATTCACACAGAGATAACAGCAACAAGACACCCAAAATGCACCACGGAGAAAGGATTGCAACACAAAGAGAGGGATCAGGGCTGGGGGGACACCTGGGCATGAGATTCCTTCTGCAGTGCAGCTCACCTCAGCTCACTTGGTGTGAAAAATGCATATTATATGATTGGCTCTTTGCAAATATTAAAAATTATATTTACAATTTTTAATAAAAATTAAAATTTATCTTCATAAAAATATATAAAATTAAAAATAATTAATTTTATATATTTATTATTAAATATAATTTATTTTAAATAATTTTATTTTTATATATTTATTTATATATTATTTTTATATTTATATTATTATATATTTAATTTTTATAATTTATAAAATTATATAAAAATGTAACATTTAATATATATTTAAATAAATTTTATATTAATTTATAATTAAAATTATTTAAATTTTATACTAAAATTTATGTACATTTCTAATTTATATTTTAAAATATTTTTATATTTATAAATTTATAAATTTGTATTTTTAAATAAACATAACACACACTATATGTGTTATGTTGGGAAGTTATTTTGTAGTACTGTATTCATCCTTTTTAAGTAGTGTGCTAAATGTAGTTTTAGGCTGGAACATAATATTAAAATAGAAACTATGTGATGTAAGATATTTGTTCTAACTAGCTCAAGAAATGGATAAGATAATCAAGAAATTATTCACACAGAGATAACAGCAACAGGACACCCAAAACCTCAAGAGAAGAATTATTGCCTCCTTATCAGGAAGAACTAGACTTTGTGGGGACTGAGATGACTGATGTACAAGATGAGGGGGGGAAGCTGACAATAAACAGAAAAATCCCTAATTCGAAAGGAATGTTTGCATCACATATCAGATATATGAATATGCAACAGCCAATTGCTTTTAAGGATTAATCCTTTGTCAGCAAAACATGTTCTCTGCCAGAGCAGAACGCCTGGATGTCCATAATTCTTTGCTTTTTTATTGTCCTAATTCTGATTTTCCAAATTCTTATTGCTCTAATTTTTATTACTCTTTTTAGAACTATTTTATTACTGTTAAACTTTTAAAATTTTAACACAAGTGATTGGCGTTTTTCACACCGGAGCAAGCAGGGAGCAAACCAACCACAGTCAGCAGAAGACAGGGCAGGGTCAGAAAGAGCAACTGAGCCACTGCTGAGGAGATCCAGCCCTCACAAGATGCTGTGGGGTAAAATGACCTCACCTCCCCCAGACTGTGCATCCAGCCCTCTGCAATGAGACTCAAGGGTCCCACTGCCAGCAATCCCATCAGAGAATGGTTTGTGAAAAGCACAGAGAGGCTTCAGAGCCATCTGCATGCACAACTTGACACTGTCTGCCTCAGGAATTTCTCTTTTCCTGCTGCTTATAAAGCTCATCTCAAGAGATGCAAATGTTAGAGCACTCCCTGTCCTGGCAGATTACAGCCTAGGAATCAGACAGGGAAAAGGAACTTTTCCTTGGAGACCAAGGAATAATTACTGTTGAATTTGCAGTGTGGTTCTTTTGGTTTATTTTACCTTGAAAAGATCCTGATTTAGCCTAAAAAGGGCACATTTTATCAGCATTTCAGTGAAAGCTCTAAGGAAAGGAGCAATCAAAACTCTGAGAGAGTGCAAATGCAGATTAGAGCAATACAGTGACAGGGAAACCCAAAAGGAGGATGCCATTTACAGTCTGAAGGGTCCAATCCCAGCAAAATGAAGCACCATAAGCAGGAGCACATCAAGGAAGCAGAACCGGAGGTTTCTGTGTGTTTATCAGCAATGCAGTGTGGGGCTCTGGGCTACCACGCAGGCTGGTAACTGTTTGCTTGGCCCAGCAGAGAAACTCTGTGCAATGTGTTGGAAATAATGATGAGGATGTGTTGATGCACTTTGGATTTAACAGGAGCAATCAGAATTGGTCACCAGGTAAACAGCTCTTGCTTGACAAACACAAGACTCCGTGCTTTGATGCTCAGGGACAGCTCAGGGGAAATGTGCTTCTGCCCAGCAGCTGCTGGGCTGCTCTTCTACAGCCCCACTGAGGAAAAAAAAGTTCCTTTTGTTGGGCCTTGCTGCTTTGCTGGTGGTCACTCTGTCACTCAAAAGTATCTTCTGGAGAGATTGGTGATGAACCATCACACACAAAAATAAGGAGAACGCCTGGCAAGTTGAGCTTTGTTCATGTCAGCAGTGACAGCTGATGAACTTGCTGCAGGTTCAGCTCATTAAGGATCTCTTGCTGCGATGATGGGCCTGACCTGCTCCCATTCCCACTGGTGAGAACATCACTGCTGGCTGATGGAGAAGCCTAGTTCCTTCTGTTGCTCTTCCCCAGCCCTGTTATCACCAAAGGTGTTTTGCACAAGGACAGATCCTCACCTCTGGGTGCTCAGCTGGTAATGAGCTGCCTGGTTACTGACATTGCGCACCAGCAGAGTCTGCTGGGTGCTGACCTTGACCGGACACTTGGAGAAGTCCAGCTGGGCAGGGAGGTCCAGGATAGCTCGGGCACCAATGGCCCGAATTGGCACAATTATCCTCTCATTTTCAGTGACACAAACGAACTCGTGGCAATAATCCTGCAGGAAAAGAAACTGGCTCAGCGCAGGACATTTAGTGCCATCCCTGTGGTAGAAGAAAAACCATTTCTATAAAGCTTCAAGGGCAAAAATTTAGATACTGCACCCTCAAAAATGAACACTAAGTTCTACTAATATGTCACATTTTAAAGGTACCAGTGCACTTTGCAACACCTACCTCAGTGTCATTCAACTCTTGTGTCACTTGGGTCACCCAGAGAACTGCCCTAGGCTACCACAATTTTTACTCTAAATTTTAATGTGAAAGAATTCCTAAAGTCCCTTCTAAGGAACATGGGGCTGTCGCAGACATCTTTTATGAAAAATCCTTTCCTTAGGATTTTTCCTCCTGAGAAGCTGAGAGACCTCAGGAACAAAATGTAAACATTGGTTATCTGTGGCTGTGGAATGCAACAGGTGCATCTGTGATTGGACTATGTTGGATGTTTGTAATTAATGGCCAATCACAGTCAGCTGGCTTAGACAGAGAGCCAAGCCACAAACCTTTGTTATCATTCCTCCCTATTCTATTCTTAGCTAGCCTTCTGATGAAACCTTTTCTTCTATTCTTTTAGTATAGTTTTAATATAATATATATCATAAAATAATGAATGAAGCCTTATGAAACATGGAGTCAGATCCTCGTCTCTTCCCTCATCCAAGAACCCCTGTGAACACTGTCACACCTAGAGATGGCCCAACATCTATCAACAGCCCTCTGTCATTTTCATCCTGTTCCCTGTGCATCTCCCCTTGGCAATGCTCAGGAATGTGCAGGGAGGGAAGCAGAGCCTGTCAGGCCTGGCTGCAGTGCCCGCCAGCAGTGCCAAGGTGTGACTGGCTGAAGGCTGCCTGCCCATGGACTGGAACCCAGCTCACAGCATGGAACGGGCTGGAGCCAGAGTGCAGGGAGAACAGTGGCTGTGGAGATATGTTGAAGATTGCAATGCAAGATGTTTTCAATTACCATCTGTATGGCAGATTATCTTTGTCAAGTGGGCAGTTTGCTTTATCTCTCTCTCTGAGTGACCACATTCACACCTCCCTCGGGAGGGGACATCTGCTGATAACAGACTATTGAATGCCACTGCATGACTGATAAGAACAGAAACATCCCATTGTGAGATGCTCTGCTCAGAGCGAGGAGCCAAGCATTGCTACCCAGATATAATCCAGACGTCTTGAGACGCCCTACAGGGTGTCAGGTTGTGTTCTGACTCTGTCAGTGTTGTTCTAGTGAACTGCATTGTTGATTTTATCCTTTTATTTTTCCTTCCCTATTAAAGAACTGTTATTTCCTGCTCCCATATTTTTGCTTGAGAGCCTCTTAATTTAAAATTTATAGCAATTTGGAGGGGTGGAGAGGGTTTACATTTTCCATTTCAGGGGAGGCTCCTGCCTTCCTTAGCAGACTCCTGTCTTTCCAAACCGAGACAAGATCATTCTGTGTTTTGGCTGCTCCAGTCCCACCTTGTTCTTGCTGGGAGTGAAGCGGATGCGCACAGGCGCAGAGGCGCCCGGCGGCACCAGACGGAAAACATCGCTGGAGCACGAGAGCTGAAAGTAAGGGGAGCTCTCCATGGAGACCTTCACCACCTGAGGAACCTGCAGCAAAGACATGAAATGTAGGAGCCTGAAAGAGGGATGCAGGACTCCAGGCAGCTCTCCAAAAATGCAGTTAATTCCATCCAAGAGGTTACAGCAGTCCAGGGTTGTGGGTGAAAGAGCCTGTGCCTACAGCTGTCAGCTCCAGCTGCAGGCAGGCCTGGAGACCCTTTAATTGTGGTTACAATGCATTCTATACTCTTCTTTGCTGAGCATCTTCATACAGAAGAACCAATCTATACCTTAACTTTTACCTATAGCCTATCATAACTGCTATCATTACCATATTCTTGTTACTATTCTCCAATCACTAGAAGTTTGTACATTACAGTTGAAGCTAGAAGTTGTTTTTCAGTTTTCTTGCAGTGGAAAATTCTCAGACCTTTTTTCCACTTGCCACATCAGTAGGCTTGTTTGCCTGTGCTACCTTCTTGCTTGGTAAAAACAACTTCTTCTTTGAGGTGGGTTTATCCTTTGCTCTAAGTCATAAAACCCCCTTCTAAGTCACACACCCTTTGCCTTCTTAGTTATCCAGTAAGACTGGCTCAGCAATTCTTTTCTTCTATATCAAAACTTGCTTCCATCTCTATTCCTTCATCAGACTTCACATTTAAAAATCTTCCTGCTAAGCCTACATATCTGTGACACTTTATTGTCAAACTTTCATCCTTCCCAACAATGAAACAATGATTTTGCCACTGGTGGAAACAGGACGAGAGGAGACCTGTCCATGCCCTGCTGACATCCCTCCTTGACCCCTTTTCCAAAGCACTTTCAGCTGTGCAGGTTCAGACACATCTTTCACATGGGTGAACTCAAACCCCTTCTGTCTGGCTCCAGCATTTTGGCCAGGGGCAGTTGGGCAGTGCCCAGTGGCAAGGAAGGGCTGAGCAGGTCAGCACCAGCAGGATGGAGACAGAGCACCTGAACAAAGTCATCTCTGTGGGAATCCACAAAATTAGAGGGTTTTGGGAAAGCTGCAAAAGGCTGGCCTCAGAGGCAGCAGAACTGTGATTAGAGCTAAGCAGCAGCCATGAGATAGGTCAGCAGAAAAAGTATTTAAACTGTAGAAAAGCAAAGACAAATAGAACAATGGTCTGTGCATTAACGCTTGTCGAGAATAACTCCCTAAGCTACAGAAAAGTTTATCTAGTGAGATATTAGGAAGTTTGAAGCTTAATAATGGAGCTCTGTGCATTGTGTTTAAGGCTTACAAGCTGGTATTGTATTCAAAATAAGTAAGCATGGTTTTAACCAAAGGTACATGTGCTTGTTGGATAGAACTACTGTCAATGTGCTTTTGCTTCGTGTGATTGGTCAAAAAACTTATAAAGGAAGTTGTAACATTAAGTTCTTGTACGCTGCCCGAGATATGAGCTGCTGGCGTCTTCCCATTGTCATAACCATGTAATGAGACTGATGCTGGAAAATAAAACAGCTCAAGGCATGTTCCACAGCAGCCCCATTCTGTTTGTGATTTGTACATATACCCTGGCTGGTGGTAAACTGCAAATTCAACAAGGCCAGGAAACCTGCTGGCTTCTGCCTGCACACAGCCATGCAGTCATGTTCCAGAGGGGGAATGTGCTACCTGAAAGCAAACCAGCACATTGTCCTGGGAGAAGGAAGAAATTCCCTTCTAGCAGATCAGGTTTGGGTAGGGACGTTCTGGGAATAGAGTCAGGCAGGCAGAGCAGCAAGAGAGGATAGCAAACACCGTGGCTTTGCTGGGAATAAAAGCAAAGCTGAAAAGCAAACAAAGGAAGAAAGCAAGACAACCCCTAAAACAAGGAGATGGCAAAGAGAATTTAAATGGGCAGTAAAGTGGCAAGGGAGAATCATAAAACCACGAGAGCAACCAGCTTGCCAAAAGTGACAGAAACACAGACAGGCGGTGTCTATTGACCATGGGGCTTCAGAGGCATTTTCTGCCTGGAGAAACAGGACCAGCACTGACTGACAGTGTGGTTCCAGTATGAAAAGCCAGTCTTGGCTCTTCAGGGCTTCCTGCTGCCTGTACAGGCAAGTTGGGCTGCCGGGCATTCCTGCCTGCAGCCAGCAGGCCAGGTTCTGAACTCTGGGGTACACAGACACAGCACACATGCATTTCCTAGCACATAGATATCCACCCCCAAGAACCAAAATGCTCTCCAAAAGCCTAAACCAGATGATTTGGACTCCCTCCTGTCTCTTCCCACCAGCCCACTCTTGGCACAAGCTTCATTTGAGAAAATGTTTCCCTGACTGAAATTCCAATGGTCTCTGTTTTCCTCTTTACAGTGGTACACAACTGCTGACATTTTTCAACATTCTCCCTCTCAGCTCTCTTGGGAAACTGCAAAACAATCCAAATTTGTTCAAGTGAAGGTGGAAACCTCCAGGAGAACATGGCTTTGGATGTGCTGTGCTTCTGCAAAGGGAAAGCAGAGCACCGTGTTGCTTTTGGAAAAGCTGAGCAGAGCTGGATGAAGCTGAGCAGGAGCCTGGAGTGGCACCTAAAGGCCTCTCACTGCTTCTGCTCCATCAGTCTGATTGCAGGGCTGTTTCTGAACACACCTCCTGCAGGGCCAATGCCATGAATGAAAAGTGATACCAGCATAAAGTTCAGAAGGCTCAGCCCCTGAGCTTTGGCTGTGAGCTGCACAAAGGGAGCCAAACTGGCTGAGAGAGGCAGAGGAGCCAAGTTTAACCAATGAGACATAGGATGAGGTACAGACTCAAGGCAAAGCATGAGAGCAGGTAAGAACTGCACAGCCCTCAACATTCCCACCATTTCAGAGCTTTCAAGAGAAGCCAACTCCTTTGGGATTGATACCATCAAGACATGGCAAACAAAAATCAGGGGAGAATCCCCAGCACAGGAAGATTTCTAACATCCTGCAGAACAAAGGTGCTGAGACATTTTCTTTTGGACGTGCTGCAGCAGATAACTTGCTTTGCTGTACACTCTGGGAATTACACCTCTCTCCTCTTCCAGCACAGTGTTAAAGCTCTGTGGAAACCCAGGGCACTGGGAATATTTCTCTGTCTGCTCTGGGATGTCCTGACCCCCAGGGGAGCACTGACTTTGACCCTCATTCATGGAGAAAGTTTCCCAGACTTCAAGATAGACCAGAATCCACAAAAGTGTGAAACAGATTATAGAGAGTAGTGTAGGTGTATCACACGGTGAGAAATTTAGGTTTTGGGATTTTTAGGATGTCATGCATGAAAGGAAGATGGAAGGCACAGGGTGTCGTCCTGAGTTTCTTCTTCATGCTGCTTCTTCCTTCTTCTTCATGGCTTTGAGTGATGTTTTGTAATTGGACAGAAAAGTCTGCATTGCAGGCTCTGTGCGATCAGTTCTTGGGTTAAAAGGGAAAATTATCTAGGTGTCAGTTCTTAATTGGAGAGCTTAGTCTTAAAGACCTTGTAACAAGAGATAGCCATTTTGTGCCTTGCTAATGAAAAGCTGCTGAACTCATGGTCGTGAGACTGCTTTACTGATAAGAAATAATAAACACCTGAGTCCAAACATGAACTACCATCTCAAGTGCCTTCAATCCAGACCCAGAGAAACCAAGAAAGCTCCACGTCCCAGCACTCACCTTGCCCACATTGGTGAGAGACAGAGCCATTTCAGAGACACCACGAGGGTCGAAGTTCTGAAATTCCACCTCTGGTGGGGAAATTTGCAACAAGTTCTGCTTCGGGGGATCTGACGGCAGCTGGAGAGGACAGAGAGAGCAGGGAGAAGTTCAGCTGCTGGGAGGAAGGTTCATGAAGGATCCCTTACACTGATCCCCACTGAAGTACAGGCTCTGGGTGAGCACATCTGGGCAAACAGTGGCTCACCCACCTCTGCTCTGAGCTCATCCACAGCTGCTGGGCCACCCACAGCAGGCTCAAGCCAAGCTGCTCTTTTGGCATGGATTTCTCCAGGCTTTCTTCTCCAGAATGCCAGGCTGCACTTTCCTCAAGCACAGCCCTGTGCTCATGTGGTCACCGAGCTCTGGGGCACTGCCTGAGCACTCGTGGAGTGAGAAAAACCCATGAATTTACAGGAGACTCCATGGGAAAGGATTTGGGATGTCTTTTACTCTGAGACAGGGAAACCAAGGCCCACACAACTGCAAATATCTGTTTTGATCTAGAACTTAGGTATCAGTAAGAAGAGAACAGTACCAGAGGATGTGTGAGAGATGAGGTGATATTTTGCTGAAGCCAAAAGGTTATTGAGTTAAAAAATGAAAATTGTTGGCTCTGTGTGTTGTTGTTTGGATTGTTTGGAATTGTTCAGGTTGCTTTGTTGGGTGTTGCTGTGAGCTGGGAGAGGGACAGGGTTGAAGACCTGACCAAAAGGAAGCCGGGGGAGAGGAGAGAGGACAGAAAAGCTGGAAATCTGAGAGAATGGAAGTTCCCAAGTACCCATCCAAGGGGAAAGGGGACAGGGGCAGCCCTGGCTGGGTATAAAGGGGATAGAAAGATTGCCATTTTCTCAGAGGCTGTGTTTCTTTATCTCCAGGGGGAGGGAGACACGCCTGGCTCAGCTGCATCGTTACAAAAGTTTCCTTTTGTTTCGATGATTTTGTCCCCTTTAATTGTATTCAAAAGGTAGTTAGTTAGCATTTCTAACAGAGGTAGAGGCAGAAATAAAGTAACACAGAAGTTAGGAAAAAGACAAATGGGGTGAATGCTGAATGAGGAAAAGCTTCAGTTATTTTCTCAGTAACTTGGGTAAAAGTAGAGTTGGTATCTCTGTTTTCCATGTGCTTTAAATGGGTGCTTTCTTGTAATTATTGCTATCTTGTAATTATTGCTGTATTATTGATACCATGGCAGAGGCACCTCTGGAATGACACAACAACAGCAGATGTTTCTGGAGCAGAGGCATTGCTTGGAGAAAACTCTGCCTTGCTTTGTCTGGGCAATCCTTAACCAGTGTGTTACATGGCTCTTGCTGCCAATTTCCTGCTCAACAGTGTGAGAAATGAATGTGATTCATGCTAACAACTGTAACTATATTTTAGATATTTTAGAAAACATTTGTTAATAAGCAATAGAGGAAAATGATATGTAATCAGTGTCACAAAACAGATGTTTTCAGATGTTCATGAGAAAACAGGATGCAGGATGTAGTTTGAGATAAGTAACATCCCAAAATGCAACAGGCCTCGGGATAATTAAAGAATCTGCCTTGAAATGGACAAAATTGGGATGACTCCAGGTATCTATGAAATAATAAGGCTTATTTTTAGAATATAATGCTTGCTTCTATAACACAAGACTTGGGGTGCATCTGCAGCTTGTGGGGTGGTTCAAAGGACAGTGATGATGAGGAGAAGCCTTCATGGGAAGTGACCACCAAAAGCCAAAAGACCCCTTAGAAACAAGCAGAGCATGCAATGTGCAATATAGTGACATCGATTGCAAGAATCAAAAATAGGAGGAAATTTACAGAAAATTATTGATGAATATGTATTAGCATACAGTATATAAGTTGTGTTTGGATTCTTTTGGTTTTGCTTATGCTTTATCTATCCAAACCACTTCCAAATTATTTTTTATCTGCTTGGTTATATTTGATTGCATTATTATATATTTTATATATTATATATATTATATATATTATATATATTATATATATATATTTGATTGCTGGTCAGTTAAAATTGCTGCTAAATTCTAATGTTGGTTTATTAATTTGACATATAGAGACCTCATTCATAACAACAGCCCACCTCAGTCACCCACCCGTTTGGACTGTGCTTTCTACTGAGCCAGTCCTGCCAGAAAAGCACCTCTGAGTAGGCACTGCTCCAGATAAAGCACATCCATTCCCCTCTGCCCAGGGCCAGTCCCCTGCACATCTGGCAGCCTGCAAAATCTAACACCCCATCAGGGGTCCCACATGGTGTTCCAGCCCAAAGCATTAAGGCAATTTGTTGTGTTAAATATGAAGTAATTCCTGCAGGTCCTTGGCCTTCAAAGGCCAGGCTGCCACTCTGGAGGGAATCCTGTGACCCCAAGCACTTGATAGTGACCACACCAAAGCAAGAGGTGCCTCCTTCAGCAGGAGAATGGCAAAGGGCAATTTTATGCCTTTGTGTCCCCAGCCTTTCCCCCATTGTTTTAGCAATGGCAGCTACACTTAGGCAGCTGCAGCAGAGCTTATCTGGGTTGGCTTAGTGCAGATCAAGACCCCCAGTCCACCACTCCCAGCAGTTTGCAATGACAGAAGGACCTGGACACTGAGGTATTTTGCCTGTCACAAGCACACACCCTCTTCAAACTTCACATCAAACAGAAAGGAAAAGAGCAGGAAAAGGCACCTTTGGACGAGTCACCCCCAGGTCTACACATGGGCCAATTCTGGGCAGAAAACTCATCCCAGTGATGGCCTTCTTCTTCATGTTGAGAAACTTCTCCCACTGGAACTTAGAGGGAAGCAGCTGAAAGGCAAAAATAAAACAGCAAAAACCTCAGAGTTGTGCTTGTTCAGAAAGGCGTTTCTTAAATAAGTGGCACTGGTGAACAACTTGTGATCACATTGTCCAGGACAGTCCTGGAAGCTCTGGACATCACTTGCTGAAATACTTAGCACAAATAAATTAATAATACAGACTGCAATGCACATACTCCAACCACATGGCTCTGTCCCATTGGCTTCTCCATGATTTGATGGGACATGTTTGGGGATTTCTGCTCTTTGGGCATTTGTTTCCTCTTTAGTTTCACTGGATTGAGGCAGTGACCTTTTCAGAGAGTGGGAGGAGCTCTCAGAACTGCCCTGACTCCATCTCTGTACAGCACTGAGAACTCACAGCAAGGAGATATCACTGCTGGCTGAGTCCAAGAGATGCAAGAAAGGAACGCTGTATCAAGAGTGAGGAGCACAGGAATGCGTCCAAGTTTTAGTTCTCTCTGTTAATTAGCATTTGTTTTCTCTGTCTGGACTCACAGAGCCCCCCAGAGAAGAAAACAGAGGCATCTCCTTGACAGAGCCTCAGCGGTGGGGCATCTTCAGTCAAGTCAGCTCCAGACACCAAGGGACTTTTGTGGCCCTGACTCCAGTGAGCAGGCAAGAACTGCACAGCCCTCAACATTCCTACCAATCCAGAGCTTTCAAGAGAAGCCAGCTCCTTTGGGATTGACACCATCAACACATGGCCAACCAAAATCAGGGGAGAATTCCCAGCACAGGAAGATTTCCACCATCCTGCAGAACAAAGGTGTGACTATATTCCCAGGGGTCTTAGGATGAGGGAAGAGACGAGGATCTGACTCCATGTTTCAGAAGGCTTCATTTATTATTTTATGATATATATTATATTAAAACTATACTAAAAGAATAGAAGAAAGGATTTCATCAGAAGGCTAGCTAAGAATAGAATAGGAAAGAATGATTACAAAGGCTTGTGGCTCGGACAGAAAATCCAAGTCAGCTGACTGTGATTGGCCATCAATTAGAAACAACCAACACAGGCCAATCACCGATCCACTTGTTGCATTCCACAGCAGCAGATAATCAATGTTTACATTTTGTTCCTGAGGCCTCTCAGATTCTCAGGAGGAAAAATCCTAAGGAAAGGAATTTTCCTAAAAGATATCTGCGACACAAAGGTGCTGAGACATTTTCTTCTGGACGTGCTGCAGCAGATAATTTGCTCTGCTGTACACTGTGTCTGCAGGGCTGGATCTGTGCCCACACAGGAGCTGAGAGAGAACAGCTGCTTTGGAAGCTCTTCCAGCTGGGACCAGCCCTGTCTCACAAGGCTTTGGGCAGAGTTTGAGCTTCCCCCCCACATGCCCAGGTGGCCAAGGGCAGCTTGGTCTTGACAGTGGCAGGGGGCTCTGTACAAATCACAAACAGGACACAGCTGCTGTGGAACGTGCCTCGAGCTGTTTTATTTTTCAGCATCAGTCTTATTACATGGTTATGACAATGGGAAGATGCCAGAAGCATCTCATATCTCAGGCAGCAGACAAAGAAATTAATGTTACAACTTACTTTATAAGCTTCTTGACCAATCACACAAAGCAAAAGCACATTGACAGTAGTTCTATCCAACCACTAGAAGCACACGTACCTTTGGTTAAAACAATGCTTGCTTATTCTGAATACAATACCTGCTTGTAAGCCTTAAACATAATGTACAGAGCTCCATTATTAAGCTTAGAACTTCCTAATATCTTGCTAGATAAACTTTTCTGTAGTTTAGGGAGTTATTCTCGACAAGCATTAATGCACAGACCATTGTTCTATTTGTCCTTGCTTTTCTACAGTTTAAATACTTTTTCTGCTGACCTATCTCATGGCTGCTGCTTAGCTCCAATCACAGTTCTACAGTCTTTGAGGCCTGCCTTTTGCAGCTTTCCCAAAACCGTCTGATTTTGTGGATTCCCACAATTTCCCCTCTCTGTTCACCTAAAAAGAAGCTTTCATAACCATGTCGTTTATTACTCACATTTCGTAGCCTTACTATAATATTTCTGCTTACTACCTACGTAAAGAATTTTCTTGCTTGCACTAAAGCAGGGGCAGGGAGAGCAGGGACACCAGGGCAATTTCCAGCCTTAACACAGCCCAGTGGGTACTTACAGTGAAAGATGCCAGTCTTTCCCTGGACAAAAGTTGGGGTGTCGAGGTCTTCTTTGGGAATGCAGAAGGCATTTTGAAGGCAGGATCTCCCAGATGAGTGACAACGCCTCAACAAAACTGGAAGAAGCAACAATGGAAGTCTGAAAATTCACAGCCCAATGCATGCCAGAGTCAAGGGATATACTGGTGCTAAAAATTTTCTGTGATTTGAAAGTAGCTGAGTGCTTGTTTGGTGTAAGCAGCTAGTATTGTTAGGCCTCTAGCTGGACTTTATTTGAACTATATGGCTACCTTGTGCAATTCAAAGATGCATCATACTGAAATCTGGAGCTAAAAAGCTGAACACTAATAATAGTTAGAACAGACAAAGCTGCAGCTTAAATATTACTTAAAAATACCTAAAGTGGACATCCTCTTCTTTAGGCTAAAGCACCCCTGCTCTCTCAGCTGCTCCTCACAGGACTTGGGAGAGACTGGAATGTTATCGCTAATGGCTTAAATATTGCTATAAAGGACTTTCTGCTCATTGTGACAAAACTGAATAAAGAAGCTGCGACCACCCAAGCCCACCCTTCCCGGAAAATTCCTTGACTGGAACTTGGCACTGTGAGTTAAGCTGCCTAAGGGAACTTAAGACAAGACAGAGAAGACCAGAAGAGGATTTTATGGTATGCCAATGGGATCCGTGGAATGGTCATATTTTTACTTAATCTGTCTCTGTCACTCTCTTTCTCCCCCCGCTTCTTTTTCTATTCCTTTCTCTCTCTCTCTCCCCCTCACATTTACTGTCACATAAAATCCAGACTATTGACTTTGGCATCTGGTCTCGTTTGCACCTCAATTCAAAGGCATCTTCCTAATCATTTTAATAACCAGATGATAACAACCCACTGAAACTTGAGCAGAACTCATGCACCTCTAAGCAGTTTAAGCAATCACTATAGACAAAAAATGTATAGACCAGTACGTTTAGAAAATGTTGCATTTCTCCAGTGCAAAAAAAAGCCCAATCAGTAGAGCATATATTGTTCATTCACTCAGCTGGGCATTGTGGTGGTGTTAACAGGGGTCTTAGGATGAGGGAAGAGATAAGGATCTGACTCTTATTATTTTATGATATGTATTACAGTAAAACTATACTAAAAGAGTAGAAGAAAGGATTTCATCAGAAGGCTAGCTAAGAATGGAAAAGGAATGGAATGATAACAAAAGACAGACTCTCTTCTGTCTTGGACAGAGAGTCTGAGCCAGCTGACTGTGATTGGCCATTAATTAGAAACAACCACATGAGACCAATCACAGATGCACCTGTTGCATTCCAAAGCAGCAGATAATCAATGTTTACATTTTGTTCCTGAGCCCTCTAAGCTTCTCGGGAGAAAAAATCCCAAGGATAGGATTTTTCATAAAACATGTCTGTGACAGTGCATACCACTGAACTGCTGCACCAGAGGACGGGCCCTATCCCATTCTGTATTTCCCTTTGGCATTCTCTCTCAGAGTGCAGATGAGACAAAACTCAAACGTTCAACTTGAGTCAATCTTTACCTTCAAAGGAAATTCGGGAACCTTTTGCAGAGGCCAATGCTCTGCGGGTTTAGGAATTCTTTGCGGAGACCAATGCTCCGCGAACAATTCCCTTTGCGAATCGCGCAGCGCAGCCGCCTGCAGGAGCCCAGGCTGCGCACACCCAGCCAGGGCCGCGTTCTCAGGCAGCTGAGGCCGCGCTGCTGTCACAGACGCCGCCGCCGCGTTCGCGGTTCCCAGGCACCCGCGGGCCCCGGCAGCCGCCGCCGTTTCCCGGATCCTGCCCCTCCCGGCCCCGCACGCCCCCCCAAGATGCTGCCGGGGCTCGGGGGCTTCGTCTGCCCGGGCTGGGGCTCGGCCTCCCCTGCGGGACAAGGTGAGGGGGGTCCCCGGGGGTCGTGTCCCCCCGGGAGCGTGTGTGAGTCCCTCATGTGCCCCCCAAGCCGGGGTCACCCCCTTTTCTCTGCCCAGAGCTCCTGAGCCAGCTCCTGCTGTCCCCCGGCAGGGGCTTTGGGGAGCCTCCCGGGGACCCCCTTGAATGACCATTCCTGCGGACTGGGACCCCCCGCATCTCCTTCCCCAGCTGCAGGATCCCTTGCACCCCCTTTCCCGGGTACCCTCCTCTGGCAGCCCCTGGATCCCCCGTTTCCATAAGCCCAGG
The DNA here is from genome assembly GCF_027579445.1 of Ammospiza nelsoni. Classification (NCBI taxonomy): domain Eukaryota; kingdom Metazoa; phylum Chordata; class Aves; order Passeriformes; family Passerellidae; genus Ammospiza; species Ammospiza nelsoni. The sequence goes on along the minus strand of NW_026683188.1, from coordinate 1,215,846 downwards.
GACCCCCGGACCCCATTCCCGGCCAGCCCGGGGCACCTCACCCCCAGGCCTCCCTTTGCCCGGCGACCGGTGACGGCATCAAAGACTCGGGGCACCATTGGCGGGCAGCACAGAGCGGCGCCAATGGTGGGGCTGGAGGCGGCTCACGCCTGGGGCCGTGAGGGCCCTTGAGCTGTGAGGGACTGTGAGGGGCCATGAGGGGCTGTGAGGTGACACTCTTGCGCCGAGAATGACACAGGAACAGGCAGGAGGCAGTATTGCAGAAACAGTAAAAGAAGGTTTTATTCAAGAGAACCGTGAGGTTTTTTATTGAGTGATACGAGATGTCCTATTTCATTGGCTAGTTAACAAAAACACATTCTTTACACACCGTCCTTGAGAAGAAGAGAAAGATGAAGTAGAAGAACAAGTTCTCACATCCTTACAACTGCCTAAAAATTCTCACAACCTATTGTGAGAAATGCTTGCTGTTTATCTCTGTCGCATGGCATCCACAGTGAGGGGCTGTGAGGGGTCTTGGGGAGCTGTGAGGGAGCCATGAGGGGCCATGAGCTGTGAGGGGCCGTGAGGGGCCATGGGGAACTATGAGGGGTCATGGGGAACTATGAGGGGTCATGGGGAACTATGAGGGGCCATGAGGAGCCGTAAGGGTCCGTGAGGAGCCGTGAGCTGTGAGAGGTTGTGAGGGGCCATGAGAGGCCATAAGGGTCTGTGAGGGGCTGTGGGAAGCCAGGCAGCCCATGGAACCAAGGGGCCATTGTGACACTGGGGAACCAAGGAGATCATTGTTGACAGTACAGAACCTCATGGAATCAAGGTGTCCATGTTATACTAGTGAACGTCATGGAGCAAAGGTTCCATTGTAACACTATGGAACCAAGGAGACTCTTGCTGGCAGCCTTACAAATTTATTGGTATTAGCTAGGGTGAGTTTAGGGTTATCTTTTATTGTGGTAATTTGGAATTGGATAATACTGCAGCAAATAGCAGTGTTGACCTCATTATCAAATGTACATGGCAAAGCATTAAGGGACACCTATTATCGAAGAAATTTGTGCTAAGTAAAATAATTTACCTGTTTCTAGAAAAGGGAGGAATGAAACAGGGGATTGGAAATTTAACTCAGAGTAGAAAGCAATTTTGGTTTTTTTTGTTTAATCTTTTAACTTGTGTGCTCACCAAAAGGCCTGCAGAGAGAGAACAAAGGAGACTCAAGGCTACTCAGAAAATATTGTATTTTCAGGTCAGGAATGATGAATCTGTCTCCATGTTCTCAGGAGGCTAATTTATTATTTTATAATACTATATTATATTAAATAATACTATACTAAACTATATTAAAGAATACAGACAGGATATATGCTAAAAAGATAATAATGAAAACCCGTGACTCTTTCCAGAGCCCCAGCACAGCTTGACACTGATTGGCCAATAAGTCAAAATAATTCACATGAAAACAATGAATCACCTGTTGGATAAACAATCTCCAAAGACATTCCAAAGCAGCAAAACATTGGAGAAGCAAGTCAGATAATTATGGTTTTCTTTTTTCTCTGAGGCTTCTCAGCTTGTCAGGAGAAAAATTCTGGGTGAAGGGATTTTTCAGAAAATAGGAATGTGACAAGAAAGAAAAGCTGAAGAGAGATGAGAATAGGCTCCCTGCTGACTTTGAGACTGAAGCAAACAGAAAAACTGAATCTGGGTTATAAACACTACATTACAACTATGGGACTGAAAAACTGTACAGGCTCATAAAATTGATACGTTTAATACATAGGCATGATTTTATGCAAATGCAACATTATGCAAATGCAACATTAGGGGATAAAGTAGACTCAGGAATTTTGGGGGTGCTCATGTCCTTGGGGAGCATGTCCAGCAATGAAATAAATAATTCCAGCTTTACCACTTTTACAAGTTGTGGAGTCTTTTTTTCACAAATCACCCCCACTCTGGTCTGCTACATCACTTAGACCAATTCAGGAAGTGAGACAATTGAACCAGTTTAACTAGATAAACCAATTAAACTCGTTCAATTAGATGAACGAATTAAACCAGTTGAACCAGTTATAAACTCATAGTCGAACCATTTAAATAATTTAAAACATTTAAACCAGCTGAGTTAGATAGACTGGATTAAATTACATAAATTAGAGAAATCAATTAGACAATTCAGCCAGTTAAACCAATTACCCCAGCTGAAGGTGCCAGGCCCTGGGGGATTTTGCCCCGGATTCACCACCAGGAAGTTGCTTCTATTTAACCACCAGGAAGTTGTAATTTAGGATTTTTCCAGCCAGGGGAGGGATTTGCCTGCCCCGGGACATTCCCAGCACCAGTGGAGACCCAGAAGGTGCTCAGAGGGGGAGACCACAGGGAAATTTGGGGGATGGGGTTGAGATGCAGGATCCAGGGTCTCCCTGGATCCAAGGAGACCAAGGTGGAGATTCTGGATCCAAGGAGTGCTGAGGAGAGCCCGGGACTGAGGAAACACCACAGCTGAGGAGAAGATTTCAGTGCTGAGGAGACCCTGGATCCAAAGAGACACCCAATCTGAGAAAATTTCAGATGCAAAGAGATTGTGGATCGAAGAAATTTCCAGAGACAGGAACAAGATTCCTGAGAAGATTCTGAATCCAAGGAGACCCCAGAGCTGAGGAGGGCCCGGGACTGAGGAAACCCCAGAGCTGAGAAGATTTTAGTGCTGAGGAGACCCTGGATCCAAAGAGACACCGAATCTGAGGGGATTCCAGATCTGAAGAGATTCCGGATCCAGGAAATTTCCAGAGACAGGAACAAGATTCCAGAGCTGAGAAGATTCTTAATCCAAGAAGACACCCCAGAGCTGAGGAAAAGATCCTGGATCCAAGAAGAACATTCTGGAACAAAGAAACTCTGGAGCTGAGGAGGGGACCTTGGAATGAGAAGATCATGGATTCAAGGAGACTCCAGAGCTGAGAAAATTCTGTCTCCAGGGAGAAAAATCCCAGAGCTGAGGAAAGCCCAGACTGGAGGAGTAGATTCTGTCCCCCTGGAGCAGCCAATCGCGTGCCAAGATGTGGAATTTCCTGGAGAGGACCGTGGAGATCCAGATATCCAACAGCATCCGGAATGTCACCCTGGAGAACCCCAGGTGAGGGGAAGGTGCAGGAGAGCCCCTGGGGTGCAGGGTGTGTGGGGTGGTTTTAGTTTGAAATTGGGTGGAAACACTAATTTTGTGTTGTGGTTTAGGTTTGCTAACTAAAGATTTTTTTAATTTGGAGATTTTTGGCTGATGTACTTAAGAATGTGGTAGGTTTGGTGTTGGCAGATTACAGATACACTTACTTTTTCTTGTGAGGTAGGATTAGGAGAAATGTAAGGCAGGTTTAAAACTTTAGGAGGGTATAAAGAAAATTTTATTAGAGGTAATTAAAAGGAAAAAAGTAGTAAGAAAGAATGAAAACAAATCTTTTAGAACACTTTTCCTCTTCTCACAACTTTTCTTCCTCACTGATAATGTAAAAAATTACATTTAAGATTTTTAGTTAGTTTATGACTTTTAAAGTAGTTTTTCTTCAGTTTATTGAGGGAAAGTAGTATTTTTTGTTAAGGTTGTGGAGACTTTTTCATAAGAGGAAAGGAAACAGGTTTTTTATGGTTCTTATTTTGTTACGAACAGCAGTTCTTTGGGGAATGTTGCTATGATGAAATTTTTCTTATTGTTATAAGCATTTTTTGTAGCTTGTTGATGGGTTATGTTGATTTATGGGGTATTGTTTTAAAGATGAGTTGTTTAAAGGCAAAAGTTCTCTTTACTGTCTATGTTTATTTTTGGGAATAGAGATTTTCTTTTCTTTGGAAGCAAAGGTCTGCTCTTTTTTTCTGTTTAACTTTTTATGGGATTACAGCTATTCTAGCATTTGTTTATTTAGTATGGAGGCTTTTGTTTGATATCAATTTGAACACTTTTATCTCTTTATAGTTTTATGTACTATAAGGAAAAAGAGTCTTCTCTTTATAGCTTATAAGAGGATTTCAGCTCTAAGAAATAAGGCTTTTTTTTTTTTTGTTATTTGAGACTTAACTTTTTCTACACCAACTTTGATGTCTTTTTGCTGTTCTTTTACATGTTGGTATTTTGTGGTTTTTTTCCTATTTGAGGGAAGATTGAGGCACTGGAAGGGTTAACATTATGCTGAATTTGACTCCAAGTTCTCACAAGGCTGATTTATTATTTTATGACATTCTATTATCTCAGAATCTCTGCTGGTCACAGTGCCCCCGAGATGTTTTAGAAAGTCTCTTTTCCCAGCCCAGCAGGTGAAGAAGGAGTAAGAACTCTTCTATTCTTGTTCTTAAGGTTCTTTATTGTTTTTTTTTTTATCTATAAAATTCTTTTTTTGACTCGCTGAGGTCTGTCTGGCAGGTCGGGTTGAGGCACACTGCCTGTCCTTGGGGCAGTGTTATCTTTTTCTACTAAAAACTATGTGTACACTATTTACAATAACTTCTCAATACTTATCATCTATGTTAGACAGTCAGTTTTTCCTCTAAACTAATCTTAAAATGCTAGCATCACTTAAAAAATGGAAGAAGAATGGGAGGGGAGGGGAGGTGAAGGGAGGGGAGGGGAGGGCAGGGGAGGGGAGGGGAAGGGAAGGAAGGAAGCGGTGGAAGGAAGTGGCGGAAGGAAGGAAGGAAGTGGCGGAAGGAAGTGGCAGAAGGAAGTGGCGGAAGGAAGGAAGTGGCGGAAGGAAGGAAGGAAGTGGCGGAAGTGGCGGAAGGAAGGAAGTGGCGGAAGGAAGGAAGTGGCGGAAGGAAGGAAGTGGCGGAAGGAAGTGGCGGAAGGAAATGGCGGAAGGAAATGGCGGAAGGAAGTGGCGGAAGGAAGGAAGTGGCGGAAGGAAGGAAGTGGCGGAAGGAAGGAAGTGGCGGAAGGAAGTGGCGGAAGTGGCGGAAGGAAGGAAGTGGCGGAAGGAAGTGGCGGAAGGAAGTGGCGGAAGGAAGTGGCGGAAGGAAGGAAGGAAGGGGCGGAAGGAAGGGGCGGAAGGAAGGAAGGAAGGGGCGGAAGGAAGGGGCGGAAGGAAGGGGCGGAAGGAAGGGGCGGAAGGGGCGGAAGGGGCGGAAGGGGCGGAAGGGGCGGAAGGAAGGAAGGAAGGAAGGAAGGAAGGAAGGAAGGAAGGAAGGAAGGAAGGAAGGAAGGAAGGAAGGAAGGAAGGAAGGAAGGAAGGAAGGAAGGAAGGAAGGAAGGAAGGAAGGAAGGAAGGAAGTGGCGGAAGGAAGGAAGGAAGGAAGGAAGGAAGGAAGGAAGGAAGGAAGGAAGGAAGTGGCGGAAGGAAGGAAGGAAGGACAAAGCTTAAATTCTTCTATCTTGGGACCTCAAGCTCCCATTCTAAAAATCTCAAAAAACTATTTTTTACGCAGTGACTAACTATTTTTCTGCCTAAACTTTCTTGTCTTCCTATAAAGGTTGGTAATTGTTTTTTCCAAAAGCTAAGTCAAAGGCACAGGGGTCTTGGGCTCTGAGCCCCCCGGGCAGGGGCTGGAGCCCTCCAGGGCAGCCAGAGGAATTTCCTGGGTTCCCTCAATATTATATTAAAATAAATTATATACTATAACTATACTGAAGAAAGAGAAAGGATACATCAGAAGGCTGGAAAAGAATGAATAATAAAAACCCGTGACTAACCAGAGTCCCGACACAGCTGGACTGGGATTGGTCATTAATTAAAAACAATTCACAGGCTGGGTAAACAATTCTCCCAATCACATTCCAAAGCAGCAAAACAGGGAGAAGCTGAAGCTTCCCAGCTTCCCAGGAGAAGAAATCCCGGTGAGGGGATTTTCCATAAAATATCACAGTGATGCTGTTTGGCTTGGTTTGGCTGAGATGGGGGTTGAGGTTGGGGCTTGCTGCTTTTTTGTTGATTGGAAAGGAAAGAGAGAGTTTTGGAGGTTTTTGGTTTTTAACATGTGTGTTTCACAGAGTTGTGCCCAGCTTCTCAGTGGTTTAGCAGCCCGTCAGTTACACAAAGAGCTTTGCATCACTTCCCTGAATTTTCCTCCCGTTCCAAACCAGGACAGGGTGGTGTCGCAGACATATTTTATGAAAAATCTTTTAATTAAGACTTTTTCTCTTGAGAAGTTGAGAGACTTCAAAAACAAAATGTAAACAATAATTATTTACTGCTGTAGAATGCAACAAGTGCATCTTTCATTGGTCTCATGTAGTTGTTTTTATTTAATAACTAATCACAGTCCAGCTGTCTCAGACTCTCTTGTCAGTCACAAGATTTTATAATTCTATTCTATGCTTTGCTAGCTTTCTGATGAAACATTTTCTTTTATTCTTTTAGTAACTCTTAATATATCATTTCCTTTTAATATAATATATATAATAAAATAATAAATTTGCTGCTGTAGAATGCAACAAGTGCATCTTTGGTCTCATGTCCTTGTTTTTAATTAATAGCTAATCACAGTCCAGCTATCTTGGATTCTCTAGTCAGTCACAAGATTTTATTATCATTCTATCATTTTCTATTCTTTGCTAGCTTTCTGATGAAATATTTTCTTTTATGCTTTTAGTAAGTTTTCATATATAATTTTCTTTTAATATAATATATAATAAAATAATTATTTGCTGCTGTAGAATGCAACAAGTGTATCTTTGATTTGCCTCATGTAGTTGTTTTTAATTAATAGCTAATCAGCTGTCTCACACTCTCTAATCAGTCACAAGATTTTATTATCATTCTATCCTATTCTGTGCTAGCTTTCTGATGAAATCTTTTCTTCTATTCTTTTAGGAACTCTTAATATATCCTTTTCTTTTAATATAATATATATCATAAAATAATAAATCAGCCTTCTGAAACATTAAGTCGAGATTCTCATCTCTTCCCTCATCCTGAGACCCCTGCAAACACCACCAGAGGGTGGGGTCATCACCCCACAATGGGAGCATATCCTAGGGCTTGGTCCATCTCCTACTTGTCCCCTAGTGCTCCAAGCACCTCCCAGCAGTGCCCCCAGCACCTCCCAGTGCTCCCATCACCTTCCAGTGCCCCCAGCACCTCCCAGTGTTCTCAGTGCCTCCCACCAGTGCTCCCATCACCTCCCAGTGCCCCCAGCACCTCCCAGTCATGCCCCCATCACCTCCCAGTGCTCCCAGTGCTGGTGAGACTGCCTCCTGCTGGTTCCACCACCTGCCACTTGCTCCGCGATGATCTCCTGGTGTGTGACCGTGTTCACAGGTGTCTCAGGATGAGGAAAGAGATGAGGATCTGACTCCATGTTTCAGAAGGCTTGATTTATTATTTTATGATATATGTTATATTAAAACTATACTAAAAGAATAAAAGAAAAGATTTCATCAGAAGGCTAGCTAAGAATAGAAAAAGAAAGGAATGATAACAAAAGCTTCTGTCTTGGAAAGAGAGTCCGAGCCAGCTGACTGTGATTGGCCATTAATTAGTAACAACCACAAGAGACCAATCACAGATCCACCTTTTGCATTCCACAGCAGCAGATAATAGTTGCTTATATTTTGTTCCTGAGGCCTCTCAGCTTCTCAAGAGGAAAAATCCCAAAGAAAGGGTTTTTCATTAAAAAATGTCTGTGGCACTGGTGGTCTCACCATGCTCCCCTGATGACACAGCCCCGTTTCTCCTCCCCAGGACCTAGTTCTACAGCGGGCACAGCTCCGTCCCCCCGAGCCCCTCTGTGTCCCCAGGCTCCTCTGACACCTGCCAGCTCTCCAGCCCCCTGTTCTGCAGCTGTTGTGGAGCCCTGGTCTATGAGGCCACCACCTTCACCATGGCCATCTTCTTCTCCAACCCCCTGGACTACAACCCCTTTGCCATGGAGCTGGGCCTGGAGCTGTCCCTGCTCAAAGCTCACCTGGGCAGCTTGGAGGACACCTACAGCCACATGTCCCAGATGAGGACGTCCTTCACCACCACTGGGAGCACTGCGTGCTGCTACATCACCCTGGACACCTGCCAGGAGCCCGTCCAGGTGAGTGTTGGCCACGCCAAGGTGACAGCCGCCATGTCCAACACACGGAGGTCCATTATCAGGGTGGTTCTGCAGGAGCACGAGTGCTCTGGCAAGGAAGCTGGAGAGAGGCTTCCATGCTATGTGACAGCAAAGGAATTAATTTAGTTTTTACCGTGCCTGTGAACTGAGAAACAAGGCACACAAAAACTGCTTTCCCAGCAAGAACAGTTGGAAGAGAAGAAGAAGACATCTGGCTCAAGAATGTAGGAATAGGCAAAACAAGGACTGAATCTGGGCTTTATGGTAATGGCTAAGTTGTAATATGTACATTGCTTATTTGCAAAATCATGTGTGCATGAATGGTTAGGAGTATCCTTTGTGTGAGCTCAGGCCTGAATAAATTACGCCTTTTTAAACCAAAGCAGTGTTAAGGAGTCTTGTTCCAACATTTTGGAGATTTTGTGGCAGTAAATAGGAGAGCCAGCCAGATCAGCCTAGAGCTTCAATGAATCCACAGATCTCCAGACAGCACTCAGGAATTTTCACGGAGAACCTCAACTTTAGACCTTCAGGGACTCGAGGCAAGATCCCTGGTGTAAGTGAAGGCATCATTTAAATTATTTTTCTTCTGGTTATTGACAAGGGATGCAAATCCCCAAGGCTCAGAGACCTTGGCACAGAGCTCAAGACCCCCATGTCTTTGACCTTGACCCATGGAAAAAATTACCAACCTTTATAGGAAGAATTACAAGTCAAGAAATTTTAATGATAATGATAATGAATTCATCACAGGGTGAAAAATAGATTTCTGAGGTTTTAAAGATGGGGCTCACAGTCCCAGGATGGAGGAATTTGGGTGTGCCTTGTCCTTTTTTCCTCTTCTTCCTGGCCTCCATCTTCTGGGTGATGTTGGCAATTTTAGATTGGTTTAGAGTAGAAACTCATTGTCTAACATATGTTATAGGTATTGGGAAGTTATGGTAAATACTGTACATGTAGTTTTTAGTATAAAAGATAACACCACACTGAGGGTGTCAGTGTGCTTATGTCTTTCTGAGCAGACCTCAGCAGGCCAGGAGAAAGAATTTTATAGATAAGAAACAATAAACAACCTTGAGAATAAGAACTGAATAGCTCTGACTCCTTCTTTGACCACCAGGCTGGGAAAAGAGACTTTCTAACCTATCTTGGGGTCACTCTGACCAGCAGAGACTCCGAGAGCTAAGGGGGGTTTGAGTCCCTGGGTTAGGTTATCAGGAAGAAGTTTGAGTTCCTGACCTTGGAGAGTCAGAGTTTCCCCTGTCTGGAGTTCAAATCCCCAAGAACTATCAGGGGTTCGAGTTCCCTAGGAAATACTAGAGGTTGTCCCTGGGAGGTATTGATAGTAAAAGATTTTAAAATCACAAAATTCAGGGAGCTCGAAAAGGAGTTAGGCTTTGTAGGCCCTGGGAAATGTTAGACCTTGTATTTGCTAGATGATGTCAAACTGCACCTGTGTAGTCAGTGTATGATAAATTATATAATTGTTAGGTGTGATTCGATATAATTATTGTTTAAAGAACCATGAGAAACTATGTTAGAGGTTTGAGGGATCCACGAGGAATCCATGCCTGGATTATATCAATGTACACAATAGAACAATGTAAGTTTAATAACTGATATGTAAGTTATATAATGATAGAATATAAACCACGTTTTGTCCCAAAGCATGTCAGAGTCAGATTTGGGTTTGTGTCCCCTGACACCCAGAGGTCTTTAATAAAAGCACCTGCATACAATCATTCTGTGATTATGTGTTCCTGAATGCTAACAGTATCAGGAATTGTTGTACCAGGCCAAGATCATATTTAAAGAAAAATCATTGTTCTGCTGTCTTGTAGCATAGGCTGCCTCCATCTTGACTTGGATGGAGGAAAGAAGAAAAACTGTGGGATCTCAGCACCTCAGGATGGAGGTGCAGAGGGACCGAGACCACCCTTGGGGGGCTCGGGAGCCCTGGAATGTTGCCAGAAGTGTCTGGTGGCTGGACTTTGATCCTACACAGGAGACGACACCTGTATGAGGACTGGGAGGAATTCACTGGGGTAAATGGTGAAGGGATAAGTTAATTAGAGTGTAAGACACAGGGTTTAGGATTTCTGTACAGGGGGGTCTAAAGAAGTAAGATGGAGGAATTGGGGCGTGTCCTGTTCTTCTTCTTCTTCTTCTTGGCCTCCATCTTCTGTGGTGATGCTGGCACTTTGGGATTGGTTATTACTAAAAGTGCACTGGTTAATAAGGCTAAAAGGTATTGGGGAAAAATGATAAATATTGTGTACGTAACTTTGAGTATAAAGATAGGTGACTGCCCCGGGGGCTCGCAGTGTGCTCATGGCTGACTGCTGAGCAGACCTCTGTCGGGCCAAGAGAAAATCTTTTAGATAAACAATTAATAAACAGCCGAGAAACCGACAAAAAACAAACAAACCACATTCTACATTTGCAACTGAAACCTGGCCACAGCTTCATCTGGAGCCACTTTTGTGGTGAAGATTGGTTAATTATTTTGCATTCCTCCCATTCCCTGCATTCTTCTTGAACTCTGAGAGTGTGCTCATGTGAGAGTGGTACCGCGATGTGAGTTTGCCAGCATATCCACATGGGGATGCCCTTGATATAAAAATTAATTTGCAGAGAGAGCGTTAAGAGTGTTGGAGCATGGCTGAGTGTTTGCTGGTGGTTTGGAGTTGCTTTATTTTTGTGTGCCTGGCTGAGATGGCATTTGTGGACTATAAGCACCCTCTTCTGTCGGTTTTAGTGACTGCAGGTTTGGCAGTCCCCTTCCTCTTCCCCTCTCCCCCTCCATTACAAAGCTGGAAACACCATTACAACTTACAAAGGTAATTTGTATATTTGTAATTGTTGAATATGGAGTCAGTTTCTTCTAAAACCACAGTGGAAGATGATATTCCAAATTCTCCATTGAAATGTTTGTTGAAAATCTGGAAACAGGCAGGAGAAGACCCACTAACTAAACCTAATCCAATCTTGTAATCAGTGGTGGTCAGCATGCAAGCTAAACTCCCAGGCTAAGTGGCCAGAGGACGGTACCTTAGTTTATAAGACACTTTTATAGCTGACATTGTTTTGTAGAAGAGAAGAGAAATTGAATGAATTGCTGTTATGGATGGGTAATGCCATGGCTGGCTCTCACAATTAAGGGATGGATGTTATGTGAATGTTAAGAGAAGTTTTATTGATGTACAGTTACATTATTGTGATTTGTTGTTTAGATGTCTTCTCTTCTCTCCACAGTCCCCTTCCCTCCCAAATGGTTGCCCAGAGAGGGTTTTGGTAGCCAGGACAGGTGGAGGGAGGCTGTGTACCTATACCCCTGGCATTGGCATTTGGGAGGAGGGAAAGCTGTTACCAGGAGGGGTGGCATGACAACACCTGGCTGTTGGAACCCTGGATGCTGAGAATTTTAAACTTTCTGTGCTGAAAGGCACAGACTTGCAAGAGAACACTGCATTTGACCTGGGGCTGTGGAGAAAATTTCCAAAATTGATTAATAGCACTGGGATTATGGGTGTGTAGTTGGATTTCCAATTAAATATTAAAAAATAAATATTGTTCCTCCTAGATGCTATTCAGCTGCCCAGAGAAGTGGCTGCACTACTCTACAAAGAACAACACCAACAGGGGATTCCCAAATTCATGCAGTGAACAGATGTGCAGATAAAGCTGCACAAGAGGTTGCACAACCTGGTGTTAATACCTGAGAAAGCCATTTCTCTCCAAGAACACAGCCCTGGATAGAGTCAAGCAGATTTAAAACTAGCTGCTTATCTAAAAGCCCAGAATAAAGAGCAGAATGGCTGGTAACTCCCAACAATCCAGTCAGAGTCCCACCACAACTGGTGTTGAAAATTCTTAAGCTGAAACACCAGCAAACCCACTAGAATTTTGGTGATATGGTGAGTAATCTGTGGACTCAAACACCCAGCGCTCTTATGACAAAGATTGTCAAGTCTGTTACAGAAAAATGCCTAATATGTCTTGAAAATAATGCTTTTAACTTAAAAAGGCCACCTTCAGATATCGCTAAAAGAGAAAACACTCCCAGAGGTTACTGGTAAATTGATTTTTGAGCTACCATGCCAGCAAGGATACAGGCATCTCCTGGTATTAGTGGATATCTTTTCTGATATCTGCCAGATTCTGATCGGGCAGCTTTCCCCTGCCACACCAGCAAGGCTGGGGAAGTAACCAAGACACCTCTCAAAGAAATCATGCCCAGGTTTGGGGTGCCTTTAGGGATGCCATCTTACAGGGTACTCAGCTTTATATCTGAAGTATTACATCAATTAGTAAACAGTCGGGTATTAATTGGGATTTATATCCCAATTTGTATCTCTGTTGAGACCTCAGTCTAACAAAAAAGTTGAGTGAATGAATCAAATTTAAAGAGCCAATATGGTAAAATATGTCAGGAAACTGTCAGGAAATGGCCACAGGTGTTACTATTAGCATTGTTACAAATTAAAACACAACCTCAAACTAGTCTGAAAGTGAGCCTGTATGAATTGGTGTTTGGGAAACCACATTCTGTTGCAGCTTTCCCTGGATCCAAGGAACAAATTGGAAATCAAGAAATACAACAACATTTTGTTTCATTAGGGAAATCATTGAATGAACTAAAGAGGTTTATCATCCTCACAGAACCTGTGACATTTGCCTCCACTATCCTTCCTGGTGTCACTGGGACAATCATTTTTTTCTGCCTTGAGCTGAGGTCTTGTCCCTCTAATGACACAGAGCTTTCCTCTTAAAAAGGACCAAGAAGTTGCTGCTCTTTCACTCCCTTCTACAACAAGGGAGAGAAGAGGAACTTGACCATATCCAGTTATCACCTCAGCATCAAAGGTGTTCCACGTGACTGGGACATAAAAGCTGCTCCCAAGGAAGTTCTGCCCATTCTGACAAAAGGCAAAGGACTTTTTGGTCAGCTTGCCTGTAGAGACAGATGGACCTTCAGAAAGATGAATTTTCCTCCCCTGAGGTTAGGTCTTGTTCCACTAATGACACAGGGCCTTTCCTCTTAGAATGGACCAAGAAAACGCTGTTCTTTGACTGCCTTCAAGGATGAGAGAGAGAAGAAGGACCTGGGCTTGAGGAATTCTTTCCCACTTGAAGACACCCAAAATTTTAAATTTCAAATTTCAGTATGTAACATTTTTATAGCTAATAAATTTGCAAAAGATCCTGAGAGAATAAATTACAAAATGGTTTGATGAAAAAATATCTATTAAATGTTTATATCTGCAAAGGCTTCGATGGGAGTTTTGGGGGCCCTGTGGGACTCCCCAGCCCAAGTCACCAACACAGACCCTGACAGGCACATCCTGTCCCCAGGACCCTGCGCTCTGCTTTGGCACCAAGGCTGTGCCTCAACTCACCCTGTTTAGTGCAGTGTGGGTGATGCTGGAGCCTGGTGGAGGCAAAAAGCACAAAGTGAGCCCTTGCTTCTCATCCTAGGAGGGACAAAGCCTGCCCAGCAGATCCCTTGGGGTCAGGACTGAGTGAGGCATGAAGTCCCAGCCCTGTTTCCCCCAAATCTCACCCCACATCTTTGATGCAGTTCCTGGTTTCAGAATCAGCAAGGAGAGATTTTCCCCTCCAGCCTATCCATGTCCCCACATGCTCAGCTGCTGTCCTCTGCTTTAGAGTGGAAATCGGGGAGAAGTGAAAGCAGAGAGGAGGAAAATACCCAAGGCCACAGGGGCTGAGCTGCAGCCTGGGGCCAGAGCATGTGGGGACAGACCCTGCCAGCACATGGCGTTGGTTCCCTGCAGCTCTGGGCTGTTGTCACCTTTCCTCTGCCAGCACAAGCTGGGCTGTGCATGCATGGAGGAAACGGAGCAACAGCTTTGGGAGAGATCTGCTGGGGCAGAGTGGAAATATTCCAGGGTTCCACACACTCTATGTTCTGAAGGGTAGAGCGCTGATTTTTCATTATTTAATCTTAATGCAATGATGGAGTGGATAACGTAAACAGTGGCATTATGTATGGTAAGCACAAAGGCAATGGCTACATTAGAATCAGGATCAGAGGTGAAATTTACTATAGTCTACTGGGGTTGAAACTTCTTTTCAAAATCAACTGCATTATCTTAGACAACTTTCTGAATTTCAGCTGGAAAATTACTTTCACCCCTTTCCTATATGATCAGAGCTGCTGTTGCTTTCATCCATAACTGTGCTTGTATGCAACTGAAAGCTAAAGACGCTTATCTTGAACTGTACTAATGACTTCTTCTATTAACTTGTGGTCTTGGTCCTTGGCTTTTAGTTTTCCAAAACATTGCCCTCGTGCAATGGGCAGTGGTTCTGTAAATACCACCTGGACACGAATTGCTGGGATTGCATGTGGGACTGGGAAAGGTTCTGGACTGGCTCCCAGAGACAGAAGAGGGCTCTGTGCATCACCTGAAGGAAGGAGGTGGAACTCTGTGACAGTGTTCACAGGAGTCTGCGGATGAGGGAAGAGATGAGGATCTGACTCCCTGTTTCAGAAGGCTTGATTTATTATTTTATGATATATGTGGTTGTTTCTACTTAATGGCCAATAACAGCCAGCAGGCTCAGACTCTCTGTCCGAGACACAAGCTTTTGTTATCCTTCTATTCCTTTTTTATTCTTAGCTAGCCTTCTGATGAAATCCTTTCTTCCATTCTCTTAGTATATTTTTAATATAATATACCTGTATTATATTAATATAATATATTATTTTAATATAATATGTGCATTATATAATTTTTATATTTTTATATTATTCAATAATATTTATTATATTATCTATAGATTATTTATATTATTTATTATTTATATTTATTATATTATTCTTTTAGTATAGTTTTAATATGTTTATGTTATATTAATATAAAATATTTATATTAAAACTATACTAAGGAAAGGATTTTTCTGCAAAGGTGCCTGTGACAGTACTTCCTCTGTCTTTCATTGTCAGCACTTCAGCCTCGTGGCTGCGAACATGCTGCTGCCTGGAGACAGTTGGGGAAAGGGTTTTGGGCTTTGTGTACAGACTCTGACCATCCCTGTGGGGTCATTGCTGTGGATGATTCTGTCTTGCATCAGGTCTATGGCAGCAGTCAGTGCGAGGCCAAGTCACAAAAAGAGATTTTGTGGCAGTAAACTGGAGAGCCAGCCAGAAGATCAGCCTAGAGCTTCAATGAATCCACAGATCTCCTGCCAGCACAGAGGAATTTTCAGGAGGAACCTTAACTTTAGACCTTTAGGGACTCGAGGCAAGATCCCTGGCGTAAGTGAAGGCATCAATTAAATTATTTTCCTTTGGGTTATTGACAAGGGATGCAAATCCCCACAAAGAGTTCCTGGTAAGTGTCAGAACCCAGGAAATTCCTCTGGCTGCCCTGGAGGGCTCCAGGCTCTGCCCAGGGGGCTCAGAGACCATGGCACAGAGCTCAAGACAATGTGACTTTGGTTATGACCCATGAAAAAAAAATACCAACTTTCTATGAGGATCTGAAAGCTACAAAATTCTAAGTAAAATAATAATCTGTCAATGGGGTGAAAAAATAGATTTTTGGGGTTTTTAGAATGGGGGATGGAGAAGCAAGGTGGAGGAATCTGGGTGTGTCCAATCTTCCTCCTCCTTCTTCTTCTTGGCCTCCAACTTCTGCTGTTATGGTGGCACTTTTGGATTGGTTTAGAGTAGAAGCTCACAGTCTAACATAGGTGATAGGTCTTGGAAAGTAATTGTAAGTATTGTACACACAGTCTTTAGTATAAAAATATAACACCACCCTGAGGGCAGCCAGAGTGCCTCTGTCTGACCTGCTGAATGGACCTTGGCAGGCCAGAGAAAGAATTTTATAGAGAAGAAACAATACTGCCCTTCTGTGCTCTGGCTTCTGCTGTCAAGATGATGGGCTGAACCTCCTCACCTCACTGGCACAGGGATTCTCCAAGCCCAGCAGAAAGAACTGTAAATGCCCTTTCCCAGCAGCTGTCAGCAGCTGTGCGCAGCCAGAGTGTGCAGGAGCTGTGCTGGCTGCGTTCAAGCCAGCTCAGAGCCTCACTTCATGTGCCCACAGCATGGAAGCTAGGTGTGCCTGGCACAGGGCTGCACTTGATCTCCTCCTCCCCGCTTTCCTCTTGAAGGACAGCCACCCCTTGGAGAAAGTCTTTCACATCTTCTCAGCTTTGCATGCCTCAGGTGAGAAAAGAAAAGACCGAGAGACTCAGCTGCCTGGCAAATGGGCTAAGCACCTGGCCATCCTAAAGCGGCAGCAGTCAGACAGCAACAGCCCTGTGGCAGAGCGCAACTTCAGACTCCATCTCCACAAATCACTCACCTTTCCCTCAGCAACAAAGAGGTCCTTGCAGCCAGCAGGAAGAGAGAGATGACCACCGACTCTAGCATGACATCTTGGTGAGACTTGTGGAAGCATGGAGGATTGGGAAGCAAAGAAACAGAAGCTGTTGCGGCAAAAGGGACATTGTGGAGAGTGGAAGTTTGCAGCAGAAGAGGCCCTGAGAGGCAAGGCAGATTCTGTCTGTTGAACCTCTGCGTGTCATGGTGTTGGCAGCTGGGCAGCCTTGGCCCAAAGCTGATGGGCCCTGGCTGTGCAGGGAGGGAATCACTCAGCATGCGTGCATGTTCCTGCTTAGGAGCTGGACACGTTGCCTGGCAGGAGAAAATGACAGGGAGACAGTCTGCAGCTGCTCCAGGTCCTGCACAGTCCCATCCCCTGTGGGCACCCCCTGCTCCATGCTCTATCCATTGCCAAGATCGAGAAATGAATGCCCTGCTTAGCTGGGGCTGTGCATTAGTTCTGGCAGCACCACTCTCCCCTTCCCGTCGTGCTGGGCCAGGAGAGGAGCAGGAGGCTCTCCTGGCACTGGCAGCTGTGTCCCGGCTGCCAAAGGCTGGGCTGAAGTGCACCCTGAGCCCCAGCATCTCAGCTGCCCGGGCACATGCCATGGGGCAGGCCAGGCTCCCCTGCCTCACTGGGGCTCTGGGGGGCCCGGCAGTGTTTCCTGGATGTGCCCCAGTGCCACAGCTCACCTGGGACACTTGGATTCAGGGCAGCACTGAGGGCAAAGTTCCTCACTCAGGCACACTTGCTTGGATGCTGAGATCCACATGGCAATGTCCCTGGGCTCCCCCTCAGCATGCTCAAGGGCACCAAGGAGCTCTTGTGCCCCTCTTGGCCTTTCAGACTCTGCACTTGTACCCCATGCTTGCAGCAGGTGATTCAGGTGACAGGAGACTGGCACATGTGACAACACAAACAAAAACAACAGGTCTACCCCAGCTGCAGGGGACACCAGGTCTACCCCGGCTCCGGAGCCGCCGGGAGTCAGCCTTTCCCTCTGGTGGCGGGCGCTGGCCGGGGACACCAGGTCTACCTCGTTTCAGAATGGCACCAGGTCTACCTCGCTCCGGCGGGACACCAGGTCTACCCCAGCCCCATAGAGACAACAGGTCTATCCCATCTCCAGGAGGAACCCAGGTCTAGCCCGGCTCCGGAGAGACACCACGTCTACCCCCGCCACCGCAGACGGCAGCAAACGGGCTCCCTCGCACCGCGCTCCCAGCAATGGCAGTGCCGCCGCTGCCTGCGCAGCCAAGCCCCCCGGCCGTGTCTCGGGCCTGGGAGCCGCGCGGAGGAGAGCGCCAAGGCGGGAGAGGAGAGCGCTGGGCCCTGTCGGTCCCGGCCCGCCGAGAGAGACCTCGGAGCAGGAGGAGGAGGAGGCGGAGCGCGCCCGCAGGCCGGAGCGGCGGGGCGGCCGCTGTGGTGCGAGAGAGAGAGAGAAAAGCTTGTGTGGAGGGCTGATTGTCAATCGATGGCAGCGAGGGAGCTGCTCTGCTCCGTCCGAAAGCCTGCGGCACAATCAGGCGGTTTAGGAATGATTTATTCGGGTGCTCCAGAACGATGCGGTCCGCGCCGGGGCAGAGGCGGTCCCGGAGCCGGCCGGCCGTGCGGTGCCAGCCTCCTATGGTGACGCAGCCGCAGGCGGCCGACAACCGCGACCAACTTGGTGAACTTGCGCAGCCGGCCGCGACAACAGGTCTACCCGGCACCCGCCGAAATTTGACTGTCCCGCCGGAGCGAGGTAGACCTGGTGTCCCCGGACGGCGCACGCAACCCGGGGGCAAGGCCGACAACAGCGACCCCGGAGCCGGGGTAGACCTGGTGTCCCGCCGGAGCGAGGTAGACCTGGTTTCCCGCGGGAGCCGGGGTAGACCTGGTGTCCCCTGCAGCTGGGGTAGACCTGTTGTTTTGTTTATGTTGTCACATGTGCCAGTCTCCTGTCACCTGAATCATCTGCTGCAAGCATGGGGTACAAGCGCAGAGTCTGAAAGGCCAAGAGGGGCACAAGAGCTCCTTGGTGCCCTTGAGCATGCGGAGGGGGAGCCCAGGGACATTGCCATGTGGATCTCAGCATCCAAGCAAGTGTGCCTGAGTGAGGAACTTTGCCCTCAGTGCTGCCCTGAATCCAAGTGTCCCAGGTGAGCTGTGGCACTGGGGCACATCCAGGAAACACTGCCGGGCCCCCCAGAGCCCCAGTGAGGCAGGGGAGCCTGGCCTGCCCCATGGCATGTGCCCGGGCAGCTGAGATGCTGGGGCTCAGGGTGCACTTCAGCCCAGCCTTTGGCAGCCGGGACACAGCTGCCAGTGCCAGGAGAGCCTCCTGCTCCTCTCCTGGCCCAGCACGACGGGAAGGGGAGAGTGGTGCTGCCAGAACTAATGCACAGCCCCAGCTAAGCAGGGCATTCATTTCTCGATCTTGGCAATGGATAGAGCATGGAGCAGTGGGTGCCCACAGGGGATGGGTCTGTGCAGGACCTGGAGCAGCTGCAGACTGTCTCCCTGTCATTTTCTCCTGCCAGGCAACACGTCCAGCTCCTAAGCAGGAACATGCACGCATGCTGAGTGATTCCCTCCCTGCACAGCCAGGGCCCATCAGCTTTGGGCCAAGGCTGCCCAGCTGCCAACACCATGACACGCAGAGGTTCAACAGACAGAATCTGCCTTGCCTCTCAGGGCCTCTTCTGCTGCAAACTTCCACTCTCCACAATGTCCCTTTTGCCACAACAGCTTCTGTTTCTTTGCTTCCCAATCCTCCATGCTTCCACAAGTCTCACCAAGATGTCATGCTAGAGTCGGTGGTCATCTCTCTCTTCCTGCTGGCTGCAAGGACCTCTTTGTTGCTGAGGGAAAGGTGAGTGATTTGTGGAGATGGAGTCTGAAGTTGCGCTCTGCCACAGGGCTGTTGCTGTCTGACTGCTGCCGCTTTAGGATGGCCAGGTGCTTAGCCCATTTGCCAGGCAGCTGAGTTTCTCGGTCTTTTCTTTTCTCACCTGAGGCATGCAAAGCTGAGAAGATGTGAAAGACTTTCTCCAAGGGGTGGCTGTCCTTCAAGGTGAAAGCGGGGAGGAGGAGATCAAGTGCAGCCCTGTGCCAGGCACACCTAGCTTCCATGCTGTGGGCACATGAAGTGAGGCTCTGAGCTGGCTTGAACGCAGCCAGCACAGCTCCTGCACACTCTGGCTGCGCACAGCTGCTGACAGCTGCTGGGAAAGGGCATTTACAGTTCTTTCTGCTGGGCTTGGAGAATCCCTGTGCCAGTGAGGTGAGGAGGTTCAGCCCATCATCTTGACAGCAGAAGCCAGAGCAGAGCAAGCAGAGCTGTGCGGCAACTCTGCCTGCCACCTCTGCCTTGCTTTTCTCTCCTGGCTTGCCTAGATGATGCTTGTATCCCTAATCATCTGTTCTGTTGATGCTGGAGAATAAGTTTTGCACCTTGCAGACTTTGTCCCAGAGCCAACGGGGGAGAGAAGAAGCACAGAGATTGTTCTCAGGGACTGGCCTCACTCCTCTACAGTCTGCTGGAACACTGCTGTTTTCAGGGCACAGACAGGGCAGAGCACCATGCTCCTTTTGCTTTTTAGTTAGTTTAGCTAGCTGAGGCAGTCCAAATTTTCCCTGCATTGTGTTTTCTTTCCCTTTTCTCGGAACCATTTGAACTTGCTGCAGACCAGGACCCAGGTCCTGGGTCACACTTTGCATCCTGCTGGAGGCCTACTCTGGGCAACAGCCTTTGCCAGCACTGGAGGGACTGATAACAGAGCAACCACTCCCCGGAGAGACTTTCTGATTTTGTCATCTCTTCAGAGCAGTGAATGAGGTTTGTCATCCGCTATTGTTCATTTTGTGTGCTGGGGAGTGCTTGGCCTGTTAAATAAACAGGTTCTTTCCACTTCTCCTCCAGGAAATTTTTCCCGAATGCAGTGGGGGGAGAGGCCGCATGTGTTGGCTTTCTGCAAGTGCCCCTTTGGGAGGTTTTCTCCCAAATTTGCCCTAAAATTTGGGAGAAACCCTAAAACCCTAAAAGGACAGCCCAAACCCACCAGGCAGGTGGAGGAGAAGCCAGCAGCTCCCGGCCGTGCTACTGTTGTGTTCTGGCCTGGCTGCTGAGATCTTGGCCCTGCCCCAGCGCGGCCAATCCTGACACAGCCCCAGCGCAGCTGCTGCAGAAACCCCCATGGTAAAACAGCTGTGGCCACAAGAGCTGTGCCCCTCTGGGGCTCCATGGACGGACATCCCAGCTTAGTTCTGCTCTCAGAAGAGGTTTTGGTGTCAGCAGCTGAATCCAGCACCTGCTGTCCTTCCCATGAGCTCAGGACACATGTCAAGAGAGCAAGAGGTTTAGGCTAAACACATCTTGACTTCTGCACTTTCAGGTTAAAAGACACTTGAGTCCAATTGAATTGGTTCAGGTCATTGTTTCCTCTTGCATGATCTTCTCCATGCCAGCTGTGTCCTGGCAGAGAGGAAAGAGTGCTTGTGAAGAGTTGGCAAAGAATGGCTTTTGCCTAGGTAGAGAGAAATGAAGGGCTGAGCTGGGATCAGAGATGGTTTGCAGTGGCCTGATCCTCCCCCTACCTTCCTCTGAATGAGGGGACACCAGGTCTACCCCATCTCCAGGAGGAACCCAGGACTAGCCTGGCTCCAGAGAGACACCAGGTCTACCCCCGCCACCGCAGACGGCAGCAAACGGGCTCCGTCGCACCGCGCTCCCGGCAATGGCAGAGCTGCCGCTGCCGCCGCCTGTGCAGCCAAGCCCCCAGCCGTGTCTCGGGCCTGGGAGCCGCGCGGAGGAGAGTGCCAAGGCGGGAGAGGAGAGCGCTGGGCCCTGTCGGTCCCGGCCCGCCAAGAGAGACCTCGGAGCAGGAGGAGGAGGAGGCGGAGTGCGCCCGCAGGCCGGAGCGGCGGGGCGGCCGCTGTGGTGCGAGAGAGAGAGAGAAAAGCTTGTGTGGAGGGCTGATTGTCAATCGATGGCAGCGAGGGAGCTGCTCTGCTCCGTCCGAAAGCCTGTGGCAGAATCAGGCGGTTTAGGAATGATTTAATCGGGTGCCCCAGGATGATGCGGTCCTCGCCGGGGCAGAGGCGGCGCTGCATCCGTCCGGCCCTGCGGTGCAGAGCAGGAGCGGCGCTCCTGAGCGGGTCCGTCCTAGGGTGGGCAGGCACCATGGGCGGGCTCTGGCCCTGAACAATTGTGCCCGCCAAGGCGTCTCCCCGGCTTAAGCGCAGGCAGAAAAGGGACGAGGCACCACCGCCTCGGCCACCAGCAGTTCCCAGGGGGGCCGCCCCCGCTTGAGAATGGGCCAGCAGAAGCCGAGTGGGGCATGCTGGCGGCTTCTGTGTCCACCTGGCCTCGGCCAGCGAGCAACTCTGGGATGGTCTTTGGCCTTTCTCGGCCTCTCAGGATCCTCTTTGGCCCTTCTCTCTTGCCTCTCCAGATCCGGCTTCGGGCCGCCTTGATGAACCTGCGGAGCCGGCCGCAACAACAGGTCTACCCAGCACCTGCTGAAAAAAATAAAGGGATTAAGCCCCGCCTGAGCAAGGCAGACCAGTAATGCCACCGTTAGCCATTGTCTCTCGGCTCACAGGTTCATACTTAGCGCTTCTCTCTCATCTTTCAGGTTTGTGGATCGTCTTTAGCCCTTGTCTCTAACCTCTCAGGGTCATGGATGGTCTTTAGCCCTTCTCTCTGATCTCTCAGAACAGATTGTGGATCTTCAGCCGGCTCTCTCTAGCCGGTCAGGATGCTGAATTGTCTTAAAAGCATCTGTCGCCTCTCTGGGTCTGCTTTTTCACAACCCTCTCTTGCCTGTCTGGATCCATTCTTTCCTGCCCTCCCTCTCACCTGCCCAACTGCACCCACTATTCTGGACGGGAGCCAGGACGAACCACGAGGACTCGTCCCAGCCAGGCGGCACTTGCTTTGCCCTGGCGACCACATGAGCAGCCACTCCACTCCACCTCGGATGCAGACATGGGGTCAACAACCTGCGGGGATGCGGCCCGTCACCTCGCTCCCATAATACGGACAGACGAGTCCAAAGCCACCCAGCCCTCCAAGAGGACCGATGGAGATCGACCGGGAAGGGGTGCCGCCGCAGGCCGCCTCCTACGATGACGCAGCCGGAGGCGGCCGGCAACAGCGACCCCTTGGTGAACTTGCGCAGCCGGCCGCGACAACAGGTCTACCCGGCACCCACCGAAATTTGACTAAGTCCCGCCGGAGCGAGGTAGACCTGGTGTCCCCGGCCAGCGCCCACCACCAGGCGGCAAGGCCGACAACAGCGACCCTGGAGCCGGGGTAGAGCTGGTGTCCCGCCGGAGCGAGGTACACCTGGTGTCCCCGGCCGGGGCGAGGTAGACCTGGTGTCCCGCAGGAGCGAGGTAGACCGGGTGTCCCTGGCCGGCGCCAGCCACCAGAGGGAAAGGCTTACTCCCGGCGGCTCCGGAGCCGGGGTAGACCTGGTGTCCCCTGCAGCTGGGGTAGACCTGTTGTTTGGTTTGCTTGCTCAATTGTGCCTGTCTCCTGTCACCTGAATCACCTGCTGCAAGCATGGGGTACAAGTGCAGAGTCTGAAAGGCCAAGAGGGGCACGAGAGCTCCTTGATGGCCTTGAGCATGCTGAGGGGGAACCCAGGGACATTGCCATGTGGATCTCAGCATCCAAGCAAGTGTGCCTGAGTGAGGAACTTTGCCCTCAATGCTGCCCTGAATCCAAGTGTCCCAGGTGAGCTGTGGCACTGGGGCACATCCAGGAAACACTGCCGGGCCCCCCAGAGCCCCAGTGAGGCAGGGGAGCCTGGCCTGCCCCATGGCATGTGCCCGGGCAGTTGAGATGCTGGAAACTTCCACTCTCCACAATGTCCCTTTTGCCACAACAGCTTCTGTTTCTTCGCTTCCCAATCCTCTATGCTTCCACAAGTCTCACCAAGATGTCATGCTAGAGTCACTGGTCATGTCTCTCTCAGCAGCATTTCCAGCCTTGGAGGGACTGAGAAGAGACTGAGTGAGCAGAGCTACAGTCCACAGAGGGGACCTTCTGAGTTTGTCGTCTCTTTTGGAGCAGCAAAAGGTTTTCCTCTTTTTTATTGTTCAGTTTTCTTTCTGCTGGTGAACACTTTCTCTGTGAAATGAACAGTTTTTTCCACTTTTCTCCAAGGAAGTATTTTTCCTGAACCAGCTGCCAGAGGGGACGCTTGAATTTGCTTCTCTAGGAACACCTTCAGAAATTCTGTCCCAAATTTGCCTTGAAGCAGGACAACACTGAAGAGCCCCAACTCTCCAAGCCTGTCCCAGAGGTGCTCCAGCCCTTGCAGTGTCTTGGCAGCCTGCTCTGGAACTGCTCTGTCAGCTCCAGGATGTTGCTGTGCTGAAGAGCCTGTTGTAAAATAGGTTCTGCAAATGTTACAGTTAATAGGAGAGGGGAAACTCATCCTTCCTGACATGCTGGCACAAGTGTAGGGAAAGTTTCTCTGGCCCACAACACGTCTCTGATGGATCCACAGGGTCCCTGTGGAAAGAGAGAAGCAGTAGCCTCCACTAATGCTCTGGAATGGCATACAAGAATCACAGCCTTCGACAGCTTTTGGGAACCACTTCTGGGTGGATTTTCCTTGCGGGAAGGCCAAGATGTCTGAGTATCTTCCTGGTGCCTGGGGCCCTGGTTAAACAGAGCTTCTCAGAGATGCTGGCAGGCGACCAACATCCCTCCTCCTGCCCTGGCAGCTCTGTTTGCCCAATGAGCCCTCAGTGGCTGCCTGGGGGACAAACACTCAGTGCCCCGTATCCCTTGGGATGGGCACATCCTGCTGACGGCCAGCGCTGACCTTTGTTCAGGGCCGGGGAATGGTTCCAAGGTGACCCCAGCCAGGGGAATAACGTCCAATGACTCCAATGATGTCAGAAGGATGAACAATTGCTTTATTATGCTCTACTATATTACACTACATACTATACTATGCTAATACTGAACTCTACTACTAAAGAAAAACCCATGACCCAACAGTCAGGACACAGCTTTGACCTAATTGGTCAATCAATCCAAAGAACCATCAGCAGAGTCAAATTAACAAATCCCTTTGGGTAAACCATGTCCATAACACATTGAACATGTGCCAAAGAACAGGAGCAGCAAATAGAGAGAAGAATGGTTTTCTCTTCTCTCTCTGAGCTTTCTGACTGCCTTCCCCAGGAAAAATCATGGCAGAGAGAATTCCGTCTCTGTCTGTTCAAAGAGGATGTGAATCCCACAGCAGGGCATTGCAGAGATGCTGTGTGGGGACAAGGGCCTTGGGGAGCTGCAGCCTATTCCAGCCAGGACCAGGGCTGGAGTTGGAGCCTTGCTGGGGATGGGGTCCCTGGCACCCTGCATGTGTGGCAGCTGAGCAGAGCAGGACACGGGTGCTCTGCGTGGGCACGGTAGCTCTGGGTGGCAGAGGGAGAGCTTCAGGCCAGCAGCCATTCCCATCGGGAATCTGCTCTGGGGCTGGAGATGTTTTGGGACCTGCAGGGAAGGGGAAAAGGAGTGGTCTGGCTGTGGGAACAAGCACACCTGAGGCATTGCCCAAGCCTCAGCCCTGTCTGCAGGTGATCCACATTGCCCAGTGCTC
The DNA here is from genome assembly GCF_027579445.1 of Ammospiza nelsoni. Classification (NCBI taxonomy): domain Eukaryota; kingdom Metazoa; phylum Chordata; class Aves; order Passeriformes; family Passerellidae; genus Ammospiza; species Ammospiza nelsoni. The sequence goes on along the minus strand of NW_026683188.1, from coordinate 1,190,858 downwards.
CCCACTGTCCCCAGTGACAGCAGATCCCAATCCCCTGCCTGCCCTTGACTCCAAGTCCTGCCCCATTCCTGTTTTCCCTGTGTTCCACTGCTCCTTCTCTGCTCCTCCCCTGCTCCCCTGGTGTTCCACAGATGCTGCTTCTGTTCTAGTGCTGCTGCCACAGCTGCAGAGTCACAGAGAGGGGAACATTCGGGCAGCACCACTGTGGTGTCATAGGGACCGGGACAATGGGACTGCCACAGCTGTGGTGTCACAGAGACCGGGACAATGGAACTGCCACAGCTGTGGTGTCACAGAGAGGGAAACGTTGGGGTGGCTGCTGCTGTGGTGTCAGAGAGGGGAACACTGGGGCTGCCACCACTGAGGTGTCACAGACAGGGGAAGGTTTTGGCTGCCACCACAGTGGTATCATACACATGGAACGCTGGGGCTGCCTCTGCTGTGGAGTCACAGAGAGGAGAATTCTGGGGCTGCCAAAGCTGCAGTGTCACAGACAGGGGCACTTGGGGCTGCCACATCTGTGGTGTTACAGAGAAGGAAATGTTGGGGCTGACACTGCTCTTGTTCCACAGAATGGAGAACACTGGGACTGCCAACTCAGTGGTATCACAGAGAGGAGAATGTTGGAGGAGTCACTGCTGTGTTGTCACAGACAGGGGAGCCATTTGGGGCTGCCACCCCTGCGGTGTCATAGAGAGGGGAATGTTGGGGCTGCCACTGTTGTGCTGTCATAGAGAGGAGAACGCTGGGGGTGCCACCTCTGTGGTGTCACAGAAAATGGGACTGGGGGTGCCACAGTTGTGTTCTCACAGACACAGGAACACTGGGGCTGCCACAGCTTTGGTGCCATAGAGAGGGGAAGGTCAGGATTGCCACTGCTATGGTGTCACAGAGACAAGAATGCTGGGGATGCCACTGCCATTGTGTCACAGAGAGGAGGACATTGGGGCTGCCACTGCTGTGCTGTCACAGGGAGGGGAACGTTGGAATTGCCACCCTTGTAGCATGATAGAATGGAGAATGTTGGAATTGTCACTGCTGTGGTGTCAGAGAGAAGGGACATGCAACTGCCACAGCTGTGGTGTCACAGACAGAGCAATGCTCAGTCTTGAACCGCTGTGGTATCATAGAGAGGGGAACATTGGTGTTGCCACCACTGTTGTGTCACAGACATGGGAACACTGCCAAACTTCCCCTGGTGCTGTGCCCACTCCAGTGCTGCTCCTCTGTGACACTGCAGGGCCTCCTGGGGACATTGTCACACTGCAGTGTCTCCTGGGGACATGGTCACACTGTGAAGACTCATGGGACTATAGGAGCCCTGTAAAACTCCAGGGTCTTGTAGAACCAATGGAACCAAGAGGAGACTGTGAAGCTCTGGGGCTTCATGGAACCATCCATTGTGATACCTCAGGCCCTCATGGTTCCCAGGAATCCTTGTGACACTGCAGGACTAAATGGAACCAAGGGAACATTGTGATACTGTGGATTTCATGGAACTGCCCCGGGTGAGAGGGCGCTGTCAGCTGAGTGTGCCGTCCCCAAGCTCAGTGCTGGAGGCACCCCGAGCAGCCTGGCTGTGTTAAATGAGCACCCTGCAGCCCCTCCATGCCATGCCGTGGCTGCCAAGGCACCTGAAAGCACTGGCTGCTGTGCTGCTGTGCCCTCTGCTGCCCCTTGTTCTGCCCTGCTGGCAGAAACTGCCTCAACTGCCCAAGAGCAGCGCGGGTTGCCAATGGAGTGCAGTGCTGCTGATCCAGAGGGTGGAGAGATGTCATGCTGCAGAGCCACATTGAACAGGCACTCTGCCACTCTGCTGTGCCCTGCTGCCACAGCTGGAACCCCAGAAGCAGCACTTGGTAGCAGCAGCGAGGCGCTTTGCCCCTGCAGCCGCTGCAAGGCACCCAGCTGCCACCACTGTGAGATGCCTTGCTCCTGCAGGACAGTGCCTGGCCATGGAGCGGGGTTTGCTGTCCCTCCACCAGGCCTGCCATACCAGCTGAGATCTCAGAAGCAGTGCCCGGCCCCTGTGAGATTCCAGCTCCTCCAGTGCCATGCGGCTGCCCCTGTAGCCATCTCTGCCTGCCGTGGAACCACCTCTCTGTGCTTTGCTGTGACTGAAAGCGCCCCTACAGCTGTGCCCAGCCACGGTGAGACAGTGCCCGGCCCCGGCAGGAGAGCGCCCTGGCACAGTAAGGGGGTGCCTGGCTGAGGAGCCATTCCTGGCTGCTATGGAGCTGCCCGTGCCTGTTGCCAAGCTGTACCTGGCTGCTGTGAGACTCCCAGCTGCTGTGGAACACCTGGCTACCATCAAGCCGTATCTGTCACTCCATGTCCTGCTGTCAACTGCTGTGGAAAGGCATTGGCTGAGCGGTTTGTGCAGGGGAAGGTCCCTGAGGGGCTCCCCGGGCCAGTACCCCACCTTGGCCAGCACCCGGCAGCCAGCTTAGAACTGGTGCAAACCAGGGCAATCTGACTGTTTAATTAAAACAAATCATCACAAAGACCCGGGGCGGGTGTTTATGCGATGGGATTTCTGCCCAGTGGTCTGAATGTCAAAGTGAAGAAATTCAATGAAGTGCAGGCAAGTGGCAGGAGCTACTATGACTCTCCTAAGGCAGTTTTTGAGAGTATAGTTAAAAACTGGGCGCTGCTGCAGAGATTGCACCTCCTCGTGGTCCTGCTGAATACCCTGTGTAATGTAACCCAGTTGATCTCTGCCCCAGCACAGAGGCGTTGGGGATGGCCAGTTCAACATCCTCCTGTTGAAATTTCATCCTCCTGAAACAAACTGACAGTAATACCTGGGTGAATCTTTGCCCAAAACCTGGCCCCAGAGTTTTAAAGTGGGAAAAGATTGCTACGTGGTTGGGGATCCACTACTGATCTTATTCTACCTCTCCTAAAATTGTGGCAAATTTCCTATCCAAATCCATAAAATTGAGAACCATTTTAAAACCAAACCTCTAAACATGACCAGGTAGGCCTGGTGTCCCAGGGTCTAAAATTGTACACCTTGTCTCAATTTTGCATGGTAAACCTGGTGTCTTTATTTTCTAAATGCCAGGTAGACCTGTTGTCTAAAAACTGGGTAGACTTAGTGCTGAAAAATTTAACCTCTGAACCCTCCAGTTTGGGAGACCATGTATTGGCTTCTCTGGTGAACTGAGAGTTTTATAGACTGGACTTGTTTATGCATAACTTTGAATGTGTTCATTTTCCCACAAGCTGGGAGGGTTTGAGCAGGCTGCCTGAGGTCTATGAACAGCTTGCACCACGGCCAAGTGTGGGACTGAAGACCTGCCTTCTGAGGAACTGTGAATCTTTTGTGTTTGACAACAGGAAGAGAAACAGCAACTGTGAGACTGAGGGCACACCAGAAACATCACCTGCTGAGCCGGAGAACGACACCCAGCTGGCAACATCCCCAGCTCAGCCAGAGAACCACGGGGAACAGACTCTGGAAGAAATCCTTACTGTGATTGTTCCTGATAAAAAATCCACCTTGTCCTTGCTGCGGTACCTGAGTGAACTGTGTGTTGGGCTTGAGTGAACATCTGATGTTCAAAAGGAGATTAATCATCTCCTTTTCCTGTGGGTTACATCCATGTAATCCACAGGAAAAGGAGGGCTTCTTTTCAGTGTTCTCAATGTGGAAAAGAGAAAAGTAATTATCATGGTATTGTTTGTCACTATCCTAAATGCAGTGGAGCAGCAGAAATGGCTCCAGCCAGGGAATGGATATGTGAGGAATGCTGTTGAGAGTTTTTTGCAGATTGAGGAGTTCTTGCTAGACAATGGCCATATTCAGCCAATGCACAATCCAGCCTGCTTGTAGTAATGGACAATGGACACGTTCACAAAGAATGAATAATGGACATATTCAGACATGGGGTCGGTATATCCTTGAAAGAGATACAAGAAGAAGAGTCATCAGGACTCAGCAAGTTTGTCAGCAAGCTTGGGAAAGTAAGAAAAAAGTGAGACATGGGTGGGCCAGACGACCACAGCAAGACAGGTGAAAAATTAGGTGATCCAATCCGCATTTTAATTTAGACGCATGAACAGCTTGGATTAACCAATCATGTGTTAGCTAGAGACATGTGGACAGTAGAGATTTATTATAAATATAGCCTTTGTAGGGATAATAAATTTGGCTTCACTGGATCACATTGGTCATGGTGTGATGTCCCTGAACCTGCGCACCCCACATTTCTGGTGGAGAACGTGGGCAGGCCAAATGTTGTAGCAATAAAGGCACTCGAGGTCGGCAATTTGGCTTCTGTGCAGAGGATCGGAGCCAACCCTCGAGGAGTGGAGAAGCCAGTCGAAAGTATCCTCACTGCCCCAGGGAGAGGGAAAGGTTACTGGAGCTCTGGTCGTAGACGACTTGAATCTCACTCTGATCAAGGTGAGTGGCCGGGGAGGAGATGGGGTCTGAACATGAAAGGGAAGGTGTTCAGAAACTCCTCCAACATATCCTCTCTAAGAGAGAACAAAAGTACGATGCTTCCAATGTGAAGGGACTATTACACTGGGCTTGGGACCATAATCTCATGGCAGAAGCACAGGTTTCTTTTGAGATTTCAACATGGGAAGCTGTGGGGCAGATGTTGTGGGATAGCATTGCATCTGATGGGAGTGAGGAAAAAGAGGTGTCTAAATATGCTACTTTGTGGAAAATTGTCATAGAGGTGTTACAAGCCTTAAAGGCAGAGAGGAAAGCTGCTGCTGCGGCTTGTGCAGCCCTTGCCTCTGAGTCAGAACAGCCTCAGGCATTTCTGGCAACTTCAGTTCAGCAACTGTTTTCTACCACCTTAGATATTTCCTTGCGCAGCAAACGAACCGGCAGCTCAGAATCGAGCATGACACCGACTGCTCCTCCAGCTCAGAGTGGGAATGAGGAAGCTGCTGCCTCTTCGGGGAGGATTAGTCTGCAGACCAAAGGACAGTTGTAATCGGAGTGAAAAAACTGTTGATAACAGTAATTTAGAAACTAAACATGCTGAAAGTGAAAAGGATAAGGAAGGAGATGTTATTATGAATAATACTTCTATGGAACATGATTAAAGTGGACAGGTTGCAAAAATTGGTAATTCAACAAAAGCATTCAGTTGTCCCCAAAAGAGACCATTCTTTTGAGAAAATGGATTTACCAATGATAGTAGGTTCAGACAGACAACCAGGAAAGCGGTGACCACCCTCTCAGTTTGTCTCTGAGGCAGCATTTAAACCGGTTAGACAAAATCCTCCCAGTCATGCTGTAAAGAATGTTGAATTACAGTTGGAATGTGGCCCTGGAATAGAAGGAGCTCAGAAACAAAAGTGGAAGGGAGTTATTACAGAAGCTGTTGTGGAAGGGACTTTTCTTTCAAATGATGTAGAGGCTTTTCCTGTAGTAACTAATGCTGCAAGTAGAGTTTGGGAACCCTTCAATTGGGAGATTTTAGAGAGGTTAAGAGCTGCAATTTCCCAATTTGGTTTAAAATCCCAAATTGCACAGTCACTTCTGCAGTATATTTTTACATCTAACACATTAATTCCGGCTGATGGGCATACCCTAATAAGACTCATAATGCCACCCCATCAGCAGGTGATGCTTCATAAAAGCTGGGAGGAGAAGTGTGCTCAGGAAGCACCTAGAGTGCAGGGTGATTCTCTGTATGGTTTAACAGCACAACAGTTCCTTGGCCAAGGGCCCTGGGCTACTGCCACTGCCCAGGCTGGGAGCATTGATCAAGTCGTACAGATGAGCCAACAACTGGCATATAATGCTATTCTTGCACTTCCAGATGGATTACACACTAAGTCTTTTACACAGATTTGCCAAGGAATGAATGAGGACTTTGATAAATTTGTAGACAGATTGCAAGAAACTATCTATGATCATCCTGATTTGGATTCAGACACAAAGGTACAATTGTTTAATATGGTTGCTTTTGACAATGCTAATGATAAAACTCAACAGATTTTGGGAACATTAAAGAAGGGAGCTGATGTTACAGAAATGCTGGAACTCATAGCTAGAACTACAGAGAGACAAAAAGCAGCTTATGTAGTTGCAGCTGTACAGGATGCAATAAAACCATTGCTTTCTAAACTGCAAAAGGGAGCGGGAAGAAAGAACATTAAGTGCTTTGGATGTGGTAAAATCAGACATGTTAGGAGTCAGTGTCGCTCTGCAATTATGAAAAAATTTTCTTCTATCTGAACAAAAGATAACCACAATACTAAAGAATGTCGGTTCCAGGGAAACGGGTCTCGGAGCACCTTCTCTCCGGGCGCCACGAGACAAGTACGGAGAGCTGCCTGGATAGCTCAGCCTCCCATGGAGGAGGAGGAGGACTTTACTCACTCAGATAGATCGTCAACTTCTGGAAGCGCTGGAGTGGACGTGGAAACCACAGTAGATGCGACCATCACGGACTCTGCTGTTCACCTGATAGATACCAATGTAAAATGACCCTTGGAGAATGGGTTTAGTGCTTTTCTGTTAGGGAGATCATCTGCCAGTAAAAAGGGATTGGATCTAATTCCTGGGGTTATTGATGCAGACCATCAAGGGGTTGTTAAAAATTATGGTTCAAACATTTTTCTCTCCTGTATCTATCCCTAAAGGATAACAAATTCCTCAGCTTGCTCCTTTGAAGTCTTGTGTCCCCTGTACAGGGTACAAGGAACGGGGAGCAGGAAGCTTTGGTTCCACAAGTAAACCAGAAGTATATTGGGCCATGGACATCACAAGAGGTAAACCGGATGAACAGGTAACTGTGACACTTCCTAATGGTGATTCTATTACAAAGAAACTCATAATTGACACTGGAGCAGATGTAACCATAATTTCAAACATGATATGGCCAAAACACTGGGCATGGGTCGATCCTACTTTAGGCATTGCAGGGATTGGAGGGACTCAGGAAACTCCGATGAGCAGGGAAGTAATTACTTTTCCTTTCCCAGATGGAGTGAATGTATCTACAAGGCCTTATGTCATGCAAACTCCTGGTACTTTACTAGGTTTGTTTGGTAGGGATCTGTTTGGCCAGTTAAAAGCTCCCATTGTTCCACAGCCTTTTTAGCAGTGGCTACTGGGGGGCAGCTGATCATCAAAATTAGCTGGACCACTGATACACCTGTGTGGATTGATCAGGGGCTGCTGTCAAAGGAAAAGCTGCCCATAATCCAACAATTAGTGCGAGAACAGTTTGAGGAAGGGCACATAAAGCCATCCACTAGCCCTTGGAACACTCCAATTTTTGCCATCCCAAAAAAGAGTGGGAAATGGAGCTTGCTACATGACTTATGTGCTGTTAATGCAGTAAATGCTAAGTATGGGTGCCGTGCAACCTGGCCTTCCATCTCCTACTATGATACCTGAGTCATGGAATCTATTGATCATTTGGTCTCAAGGACTGTTTTTTCACCATTCCCTTGCATCCACATGACACAAGTCATTTTGCCTTTTCTGTTCCATGTATCAAGAAGGCAGAACCCTACAAAAGGTATGAATGGATTTGTTTGCCCCAAGGCATAAAAAACTCCCCCATGATGTGCCAAACTTCTGTCACTTGGGCATTAGAACCTGGCAACACTGGCAGCAGTCTGGCAAATATTAACAATGTTGTATATTGTAGTGATTACAGAAATGCAGGGAGTATACAATATAGAGCAGCAAGCTAACATGAGGGTTACATGGGCTAACAGAACAGGGCAAGAGTCTTTCTGCTTATCGCTAGCTACACCTGCAGATCCATTTCGCACCAGTTCAATTGGAATTCCCTTAGACTCAATGGAAGAATTTGGAAATTGGACCAGAGCTCAAATTTATGGCAACTTAAGTAAGGCCTGGCCAAATTGGTGCACTAATCAAAATAGGATGATCACAGAAAATTGGTGTGAAAAACAAAAAATGCCTAGAAATCCTTTAGGACCTCAGGCATTTACAATCGCTCAAGGTTTAAATACTACAAGTCAGGAATCACAAGAATTGGACATTTTGGAATCAGTGCCAGGAAATTATTGTTTTTTCTTTGAGTACTACAAGGGTAAAGAGCTGATTAGGGAGAAGTCAGGAAAACCCGGAGATGATAGCACTTGGATATCTCCTGTTTCTTCATGGTATTACAATACCATGGCATACTGTGCCAATCGGACATGGTCTGTATCCCTAAAACAAAAATCAGCAAGGATGTTACCTCCTGGGGTTTTTCCTCATTTGTGAAGATAGAGCCTGACCTGCAATTCCTCAGAAAGCATGAGGAGGACCGTGCTATTTTGGGAAATTGACACTGTTTGCCCCTAGCATTCAGCAGATGCTTGACATCAAGCACAAATTCCAATGTCCAAAACGTAGTGTGCACCTATTAGGCTCAGACTGTAAGGATAATGTAGAGTTGTGGAATAGGCCTTCGGTTATCCTGGCATCACTTTTTACACCAGGAGTAGCTTCATCACAGGCCCTTACACAATTAAAACAATTGGCTTGTTGGACAGGAAAACAAATTAACATTACATCTGCAATCCTGAATGAGCTTACCACTGATGTAGGTAGCATATGCCATGCTGTGTTACAGGATAGGGCTGCTATAGATTTTTGTTGCTAGCACAAGGACATAGGTGTGAAGATTTTGAAGGGATGTGTTGCACGAATCTCTCTGACCACTCTGAATCTATTGACAAGAAATTGTCATTGCTTAAGGAGAATATGAAAAAGCTCACTGTCCTGGTTTAGGGCAAATTTGTTAAAGAATCTGCAAAGGAGGGCTCCTCCAGAAAGCAAAACCCACATGGCCCCTCCCACCAACCGGTTCGGGAAAAAATTCCTTGGAGAGAGGTGGAAAGAACCTGTTTATTTTGGGCACAGCACCCCCCTGCACTCAAAATGAACAATACCAGATGACACCGCTGTGAGAAAGACGACAAAATCAGAAAGTCTCTTTCGGGGGTGGTTGCTCTGTTCTCAGTCCCTCTGGCGCTGGGCAGCTGCTGCAGCCAAACCTTCGGTGTTCCCAGGTCCCAGTCTGGAGCAGGTTCGCGATGGTCACAGGAACAGGGGAGGAGAAACAGTCCGGGAAGGAATTTGGACTGTTCAGCTAGAACTAGCTAATAAGCAGAAGCAAAAGCGGGAGGAGAAGCAAGAACAGAAGAAGAGCAAGCAAGCAAAGCAGCAAGCTGAAAGCCAGAAGTGAAAAACAGCCCTATGTACTGCCTGTCTCTGTGTCCCTGATAAGAGAAACCCAAACAAACCTTACACTCTTCAGAGCCAGTCTTAAAGGCACAGAACAGATGAATGGGGATACAAGCATTATCACGTCACCCCAGGACACTCGCAGCTGTTGAGAATTCTTTTGATGAGTGTGTAAAATCCTGGAGAATAACAGACTGGCTCAAGAATTTAGTATGCTTTGGCATTATGAAACTTTGCGTTCTTTTTTCAATTCTGCTTATAGTGCCTTGCTTAGTACGCTGTGTGCAGAAAATAATTGACCATGCTTTTAAATCAGTCTGGCTTGTTCAAAAACAAAACCGGAGAACTGTTGGGAGTTTTTTGAAGATTGAGGAGTTCTTGTTAGACAATGGCCATATTCAGCCAATGCACAATCCAGTCTGCTTGTAATAATGGACAATGGTCACATTCACAAAGAATGAATAATGGACATATTCAGACATGGGGTCGGTATATCCTTGAAAGAGATACAAGAAGAAGAGTCATCAGGACTCAGCAAGTGTGAAGGTCCGCCCGAAATGAATGGGTGACGAATGATTTTTGGGTGCAAAAAAATAACCAACACAAGGCACAGGGGTTTTGCAGTAGCAAATCAACAAGGTGCAATTTTATTGATTATAACCACAGCTAAATATGCGTTTGGTTAAGGGATCTGGGGAAGAGAAGGGTAAGACAAGGAAAAAAGGGAGGAAAGGAGGTCAGGGAATGGGGTATAGCTACCAAAATGTGATGTCTTCGGGGTCCCGCCACCGAAACTCGCTGGTACTCGTCTTGGGGAGATCTCAAAGGACAGTCGGACCGAACCCCAATATATATACTGTTCTTGGTTGGGGGAAGGGTGGCTGAAATTAGGTTTCCATGGAGGGGAGAAGTCCATTGTTTTCATGGCCAAATGCTCACAGGTACATTAGGTTTTTCCCCCTCCCTGAGTTGGAAGGGAGTACAGTCCCAGTCTCTGGAAGGAGGTTGCTGGGGGGGTGCCACGGGGGTGCCATGGGGGTGCCAGAGGGGTTCTTGGTTCCTTGATGAGGGGATTTGCATCTCTGTTGGTCCGTCACTGTGGTTGAAGACAGGCAAGAGGGGTCTTCTCATGGAGCGGGGGAGGGGGCCACCCCAGAGCTCAGTCCAGCCAGGTCAGGAGTTTGGAAGAAAGTCCAGTTCAATTGTCCAGAAAAGGGCAGCATGCCCCCTTTGAGTACAGCATGGCGTGTTCTACAAACATCACTTGTGAACACACTAGATAAGCAGGAGACTTTCTTTCCCAACCGGCTCAGCAGTTTTAACCCTTCAGTAGTCTTTTCTCATGACAATTGTGAGGCAAAAAATGAAGGATTTTTAGGTGGACTCCTACAGCAAGTTTGTCAGCAAGCTTGGGAAAGTAAGAAAAAAGTGAGACATGGGTGGGCCAGACGACCACAGCAAGACAGGTGAAAAATTAGGTGATCTAATCCACATTTTAATTTAGACGCATGAACAGCTAGGATTAACCAATCATGTGTTAGCTAGAGACATGTGGACAGTAGAGATTTATTATAAATATAGTCCTTTTAGGGATAATAAATTTGGCTTCACTGGATCATATTGGTCATGGTGTGATGTCCCTGAACCTCCGTGCCCCGCACGCCTGTGCTGCCCTGAGCCAGCCCTCAGAGGAAGAAAGGATCCGGTTCCAGCGCTGTTTTCAGCACTCTTTGACTCACCCTGAGCTGACAGCAGGAGGCTGCTGCTGCCTTTGCCTTGGGAACTGGAGATCACAGCTGCTCTTGGCCCTCTTCTGCTTGCCACCTCAGGTTTTTCAGTACAATTGCAATTGTTGCCTCTTTCAATCACTGCTACCCACTGTGCTTTTGTGATGGTGAACTAAGGGTTTTTCTCACAGGCATCATGATTAGCAGAGATTGAAATGCTCACAAGTCCTTAAGCACTAAGTCGAGGGGAATGAAAGCCTCACAGACCACATTTGCAGCACTCAAACACAGCCCTGCTGCTGGTGCTGTTGAAATACACTCAACTTACAGAGACCATCATAGAAATTGCCTCTGGAGTGGCCAATCCAATGAAAAAATCTACCAGGAGAATGAAAATACAGAACTTGGCATCAGCCTCCAACCCCGTTCCCACTCGCCTAGCTTGTTTCTAATTACCACCTGTGGGCCCTCTTCTAGCGTTCGAGTGGCCCAGTGCTTTTGAACGGGACTGTTTGTTTCATCTCCCCTAGGGAATTGATTCAGTGCCAGCAAAGCGGTTGCCAGCATACGTGCCTGATCTCCTGGGGGAATGGCATTGGCAAAGCCCTCTGCTTTTGCCAACACTTCTATCTTGGTTTTCAGGGTCTGGTTTGCTCTCTCAACTATGGCCTGCCCGGTACTGTTGTATGGGATGCCTTGCACTAACGTGATGCCCCATTTCAAGGCGAATTCCTGTACTTGTTTGGAGGTGAAACTGGAGCCATTATCCGTTTTGATCTGCTTGGGGATACCAAGCCAAGCCATGGCTGTCAGCCAGTGCTGAATTGTGGTTTTGGAGTTAGTTTTGGGGTGCTGTGTGGCTATGATCGTTCCACTATAAGTGTCCACTGTCACTGCAAGCCATGCTCGGGGCTTCAGCAGTTCACACCAGGTGAAGTCCGACTGCCAGATTTCTGAGGGCTTGAGACCTCTCGGGTTGACCCCGTAGGTCCAAAGGGGTGACTTCTGGCAATGAGGGGAGGTGGCTACCACATGTTTTGCGTCCGCCGTCGAGATTCCGCATCTCTTCGCCAGTGCTTTGGCTCCGATGTGGAGTTGACGAGCTCTTTGCAAGGTCCAAACACCTTTTGCTGCGGTGTCCGCTTTGTCGTTGCCGATCTGGAAGTAACCTTTGACTGGGTCATGGCTGTTGATGTGGATGACTGACATGGTGCCCTGTCGCGAGGAGAGTGCTTCTTCCAGCATTAGGGCTGCTGCTGACATTGACACTCCTGGTCCTGCCATGGCTAGGCAGAGCCTTGCCACAAATATAGAGTCCGTTACGATGTTGAGGTGTTCGTCTTGGAGGAGTCCGCACGGCAAGACGACTGCTGCTGCCACCAGTTGTTGCACTGACAGTGTGGGGTCACACGCTTTGACGCAGTGCCATTGCTCTCCTGCCTGCCACACTGCTGTTGCGGTTGAAGTCGTGGAGGAAGCGTCTGTGAAGACCGTTGGTCCCGGCTGCGGTCTGTCCTTGACCTTCGGTGGCATGTCCATGTCGACTACGGTCAGCAGCTTCATCCAGGGTGGCTTGGAGGAGTAGGAGATTTCTCCTCCGAAGCCGGGGAGAGCAAGGGCTAGGTACTCCGATATTGTGGCTGACTCCGTGGTCGGCTGCTTGCGAAACAGAAGGTGGATGCTTGTCGGCTCAGTCCCTAGGTGTTTCAAGGCGAGTCTCCTGCCTTTCATGATGAGGCTGGCGATGCATTCGATTCCCGGGAAAAATGCACGAGTGGGTCTTCCAAGGACCACCCATTGGATCGGCCGGGCCTTTTCAGCAAGTCCTTGGGCCAGTGCTCCCACTTTTCCCTTCGGTGTAAAGTGGACGTACAGGTCCAGTGGCATGGCTGGGTTCCACCTGGCAAGCGTGCCAGTGGACATCTGGTTTTCAATGAAGTCGAGGGAGCTCGTTGCTTGCGGCGTCAGCTCCTTGGGTTCCCAGGGGTGCTTTCTTTTCAGGAGGTCGTACAGAGGGTCCATGACTTCGGGAGGAATCAGGACGATGTTGCGAAGCCACTGCAGTGATCCCACCAGGCGTTGCACATCGTGGAGCATCTCGACGTCTCGGTTGACCTTCATCTCAGGGGGTGTCACGTAGGAGCTTGTAATCCCTACTTCCAGGAAGGTCACGCAGGGTCCTTTCTTGATCTTTGCGCTCGTGATCTCGAAGGTGTTGGCCTGAAGGGTCTCCGTGATTGTGGACACCAGTTGATCTACTTGGCTTGTCGATGGTGCTGCGACCAGGATGTCGTCCATGTACTGGATGATGGTTGCGGTGGGGTAGGAGTGTCGGACCGGCATCAGTGCTTTGTCCATGGTGATTTGGCATATGGTCGGGCTGTCGACAAGGCCTTGTGGAAGTACTCTCCATTGGAAGCGAAGGTTGGGCCGCTCGTCGTTCCGAAACGCCACGGAAAAGGCGAATCATTCTCTGTCCTCAGGGTGCACGGGTATTGAAAAGAAACAGTCCTTGATATCCAGTACTGCTCACGGCTGCCCTGCGGGGATGGCTGAGTTTGTGGGTAGCAGTGTCTGGACTGGACCCATGCGTTGGATTGTCCTGTTCACTTCTCTCAGGTCGTGGACGAGACGATAGCCTTCTCCGGACCTTTTGGGGATCACAAATACAGGGGTGTTCCATAGGCTGGTGGAGGGTTCTATGTGACCCTTTTGCAGTTCGCGGTCGACCAGTTCCAGCAAAGCTGCTGCTCGAGGCTCTGTCAGGGGCCACTGCTCAACCCATACAGGGTCTGATGACTTCCAAGTCAATTTGATTGGCAGCGGAGGGTGTATGGCAGTGGCCCTCATGATAAATTTGTAATCCGAAATCCGAGCATGGAAAGGACGTCCCTTCCTAACAGGGGTGGAGAATTTTGCAAAATGTAGGGGTAGATTGCCACTGTCTGTTCTGGTCCCTTTTTCGTGTGAAGTGTTATAGCCACCAGCTGGGTGCTTTTCCATGCCCGGGACTGCCCTCCCACTCCGTTCACTGGAGGGACTTCTTTGAATTGCCAATGCCCGGGCCAATGTGCTTGGGGAAAAATCGTGCAGTCTGATCCAGTGTCTGCCCAAAACTGAAACCCTATGATGTGGTGATCCTGGCTGCCGTAAAGGCGGCATGTCCCCCACACCATCAGGGGCTCCTTCCCTATTTTCATGACCAAGGCCACCCAGGGATCCCGCTCTGGGGCGTCCCCTGCTGTTCCTGTGACTCCGGCGCGGCTTGTGGCAGTGGGGGGTGCAAAGTTATTGAGGGTGCTGCACAACTCTGCCATTGTATTGCTGGGGGGGATGCAAAGGTGACTGCTCCCTGTGGGGGCATAGGATATGAGGGTCCCCTGCCCCACTGGAGGTTGCTGTAGCTGGGCCGCTGCATATTCCAGGTGGGAGGGGGCTGGATGCGGCCCAGCTGCCCCCTCCCTCTCCCGTTTCCCTGGGGCCTGGATCTGCATTCCTTAGCTAAATGCCCCTTCCTTCCACACACCCAGCACGGCCCCCTACCTCCCCCTTGGCGTGGTGAAGCAGCTGCTGATGGGCGCCTTGGCTGGGGGCAGTTTATTGCCAAGTGGCCTGCCTGGCCACACTTAAGGCACGCCATCACACTGGTTATTGCAGTGTGAACTGCTGCTTGAATGGGAACTAGATGTTCCTCCTTTGCAATGTGTCTGATCATGGTTGCTATATTAGACCCCTGCGGCAGTGACCTTAAGATGTCCTTGGTGGCTGAGTTGCATTGCTGGCGTATGCACTCAGCCAGCACGGGACCCTTAGCCTCTGAGGGTAAAGCAGAGGAATCTAATGCGGCCTGAAGCCTGTCCACAAACTGAGTGAAGCTCTCACTCTCACCCTGTTTTATGGAAGACCACGGCGATGGTCTGGCTACCACTTTGGAAGCATTATGGATTCTCGGGCAGCACGGGTTGTTGTTCTAACCTCATGGGCCCGCAAGCCCTCAGCCTTTAGCTGGGGGGTGATCATAGTGGGGTCTGTGCCCATTAGCCTCTGTATGCTGGAGCCGTGAAGTGGATGGTCTGCCCCTGTTACCAAGGCTAGCTGTTTAATGCATTTGTCCTCCCATTCTTGTTTAAAAACGATCATCCCTGCACCATCAAATATCATTCTACACGTCTGCTTAATATCAAAGGGAAGCATATCGTCCCCACCAAAAAGGCCATCAATAAGTGTGCAAACCATGGCAGAATTAATTCCCTTATCCGAAATTGCTTTAACGATTGCCTGCACATCTTTCGGATTGACTGGTGAAGAAGTCCTTTGGTTTCCGCCTGCCCCCCCCACACGGACCGGGAACACCAGTGTGGCAGACGGAGCCCATTCCGCGCAAGCCATTTTTATTTTCCGCCGGTTTGTAAGCGGGGTTCGGTTTTTCTCTGGTAACCCCTTCACCCATGCGGGAGCGCTGTGGCTAGTGACCTTACATGCCGCTGCTCTCTCTCTGTTAAAGCTAGAATCTGAATCGGAATCCTCCGATCCTATCTCAGGCTCACAGCTCAAGTCCGAGTCCGAGCCGGAAGTCGAGTAACTAGATGTTTTTGGGCTGCTCTGCCTTTTCCTCAGGCTCCGACCTCGCCCCTTTCTGCGGGGGTCGGGCCGTTCCCTCCCACTGGGGTCCCCCCGCCTCCTGCTGGGGGAGGTCCTTGCCCTATAAGGATTTAATTTGAATAGAGCGCTCTGATTGGTCTTACGCGCCTCCGCGGGGGCGGCCCCGTCTCCGCGCTTGTCCGCGCATGCGTTGTTAAGCGGGCTGACTGCATTTCCGCCCCCCGCCTCCTCCTTTCCGCCCTGACCACGCGGTCCAGCGCCATTTTCAAACGCATATGGTGGGGGGGGCGTTTTTATCGATCCCTGCAGGGTCCGACAATCCGGCCGCGTTCCGCGCCTCCTCCGCGAGCCCCCACCAGAACGCCCGCGCGTGTTCCCCCCCCTCCGATGGTGAGTCCGCTCTCTGAGGGGGATCCGGCGTTCGCGCCTCCGCGCGCCCGCCTGGGTCAGGCACCTCCGCGTTTTGTGTCGCCGCGCCCACCCCCAACTGCGGCACGGCTAATAAACAAGTTCGCGCGGCTTTCCAGGTTTCTTGCTCTTGTCAAGCTTTTTGCAGAGCCTGGACAACTCTGCCCCACGATTTTAGGGCTTTCCCTGAGCCCGAGGACATAGTGTCCTCCGCCAGAGCTTTTGTACAATGATCCCACACGTCCGAATGTAGGACGTCCACAGGGCTTTCAACAGCCCCAAGCTTATTCAGTCTCGGCAATGCGAGAGTTAAATCTCTAAGTTTACATTCTATACCCCATTGTGCATGCATTTCTGTTACAACCTTCGCTATGGCTTCCATGGTTCAGGCTGCTCTGGAGGCGTCCCTCCCGCTGTGGTCAGGCCTGCTGCCACAGCCGCTGTCCTCTGTCCAGGAGAATCCCCGTTCCCCTGGCGCAGGTCGCTTCCCGGGTACCGGCACCAAATGTTGCCTTCTGGTTCAAGGCAGGCGACCTGGTTCTGAGAATCAGCACGGCGACCCAAACTCTCCAGGGCCGCTTGGGCCAATGACACACGCAGACACCAATATGGTGGATGGTCAAAAGGCCTTTATTACTTCTTCTCGTGGGGTCTTATAGTCTAAGGGGTCTCTACGTCAAAAGGGGGTTTGTCCTTCTTATCTATGGTTAGTAAGGAATGGAAAATTACTGGGTAAGGAATGGAAAGTTACCGGCATTTCTGTTAGTGGGGCCACATTCCTACTGTTAGTGGGGCCACATTCCTAGGGTAATCTCTTATCTTAGAGGAACAAAGGGTCCTGGCTTTCCGTGACATCGCGTGATCTTCTGCAGTGCCTTTTCCCTATCGACCACACTGGGAGAGGCCCCAGCAGAGGAAGGGATCTTGTCCCTCCTCGAGGCCCTTTAAGGCTCTTCAGGTCCCTTTGAAGTGGAGGTTTTCTCTTTTGAGGGTTTTTTGGGGGGATCCCACCACTCCAAGGGTGTTTTATCCTCCCCATTTTAGGGTGTTTGTGGGGCTGCAGCCACACAAGCCCCTTTCAAGCAGGGATCATAACAGCTTTAAGTGACATTTTTATGGGGCTCCACTCCAAGCCTCTGTAGGGGATGTTTTGCCTCCCAGGGTGGATTTTTGGGGTTCTCTCTACCATCGCCGCTTTAAGGTCCCCCACTGCGGTCGGGTTCCATTGTAAGTCCCCTTAAAAGGGCAACACCACTCCCGCTGATTACAACAGTGGAGCCTGGGAGGGGGTTGGAGATCCTGGGAATGCTGGGGGTCCCAGGGGGCATTGGGGGTCCTGGGAGGGTTTGGGGGTTCCTGGGTGATGGTGATGGGGACTCAGTGCTGGGTATAAACTGTTGTGAGGGGTTCCTGGGGAGGTTTTGTGTATACCGGGAATTTTGGGGGGTCATGGTAGATTTTTGGGGGTTCCCAAGGGGGGTTTTCAGGGGTCCAAAGGGGGGATTAGGCGATGCCAGGGGGAACCCAAGGCTGTTTTGGCGCACCTGCTGGCAACAGAGATGGGGATTCCCTGCCAGGTATGAACCTTCCCAGGGGGATCTGGATGGGTGTTGGGACGTCCTGTGGGAATTTTGATGTCCTGGGAGGGTTGGGGGGGGTCTGTATGGGGTTTTGTGGTCTTGGGGAGCTTTTGGAGAGTCCAGGGATGATTTTGGGGTGTTCCAGCGGATTTGGGGCTCCCAAGAGGTTTTGGGGGTACCTTGGCAATGCTGGCGACAGAGCTGGGACCCCGTACTGGGAATGAACCCCCTCACCAAGCACAGGCAGCGTCAGCGTGTTCAGGGGGATCCTGGGGGCCCGGGGGGTCATTCCAACCCCCAGGGGACCCCAAATGCAAAGGGACCCCCGAACTCCCCTCAGCGCTGGATCTGCTGCAGGCTGGGGGGCACCAGCACTCAGCCCCCAGCCCCACCATCACAGGGGGCTGTGGAAGAAATCTGGGGGGGCACGGACAGGTCGGGGGGGGACCCCCAAAGTCCTGGGAATGGGGGAACACAGGAGAACTCCCAGGAATCCCCATGTACGGCTTATGGTGGACCCAGGAGGAGTTTGGGGGGCTCGGTGGGTCATGGGGGACCTCCAGGAGTCTTGGGAGGGGGGAAGAACAGGGTGACCCCCAGGATGGGTTTGGGGGGAAGCGAATTGGAGCGTCCAGATGCCGAATCCGATGAGGAGAACAACGCCGATGGCAGCGCGGACAGACCCAGGGAGCACCAGGGTGAGATTCCCGCTGGATTCCGGCTCTGGGAAGCACGGCATGGTGAGGCGGGGAGGGGAGCCCCCATCCTGCTGCTCCACATTCCCAAAGGGAGGAATAGGGGTCAAGGGGTCTCTGGGTCAAAGAAAAGGGGGCTCTGGAGGCTAGGAGAGGGGGGATGGCCGGGAAGAGGGTGCGGGGGTTGTTGGTGACGGATAAGGGGGCGCAGGGTGGAACCCATGCCCGGGAATGGCGGTGCGGGGGGACAGCGGCGCCAAAGAAATGGGGGTTCAGGGGCCCCTCGGTGCTCCGGAACGGGCGATCACAGAGTCCCGGTGCCGGGGGTCCCCCTCAGCTCTCGCCGCCCCCCGGGCACCAGGAACGCTCCCAGCCCCAGCGCTGGAGCCATCGCGCTGCTCTGCTGCGGCCCCGCCCCCTGAACCGCCTCCGGCCCCGCCATTGGCGCCGCTCTGTGCTGCCCGCCAATGGCGCCCCGAGTCTTTGGTGCCGTCACCGGTCGCCGGGCAAAGGGAGGCCTGGGGGTGAGGTGCCCCGGGCTGGCCGGGAATGGGGTCCGGGGGTCCCTGGGCTTATGGAAACGGGGGATCCAGGGGCTGCCAGAGGAGGGTACCCGGGAAAGGGGGTGCAGGGGATCCTGCAGCTGGGGAAGGAGATGCGGAGGGTCCCAGTCCGCAGGAATGGTCATTCAAGGGGGTCCCCGGGAGGCTCCCCAAAGCCCCTGCCGGGGGACAGCAGGAGCTGGCTCAGGAGCTCTGGGCAGAGAAAAGGGGGTGACCCCGGCTTGGGGGGCACATGAGGGACTCACACACGCTCCCGGGGGGACACGACCCCCGGGGACCCCCCTCACCTTGTCCCGCAGGGGAGGCCGAGCCCCAGCCCGGGCAGACGAAGCCCCCGAGCCCCGGCAGCATCTTGGGGGGGCGTGCGGGGCCGGGAGGGGCAGGATCCGGGAAACGGCGGCGGCTGCCGGGGCCCGCGGGTGCCTGGGAACCGCGAACGCGGCGGCGGCGTCTGTGACAGCAGCGCGGCCTCAGCTGCCTGAGAACGCGGCCCTGGCTGGGTGTGCGCAGCCTGGGCTCCTGCAGGCGGCTTCCCTGGGCGATTCGCAAAGGGAATTGTTCGCGGAGCATTGGTCTCCTGAAAGAATTCCTACACCTGCAGAGCATTGGCCTCTGCAAAATTACTACACCCGCAGAGCATTAGCCTCTGCAAAATTACTACGCCCGCAGAGCTTTGACCTCTGCAAAGAGTTCATCAACGTGCATAGCATTGGCTTCTGCAAAAGGTTCCCGAATTTCCTTTGAAGGTAAAGATTGACTCAAGTTGAAGTTCTTGGTTTTGTCTCATCTGCACTCTGAGAGAGAATGCCAAAGGGAAATACAGGATGGGATAGTGCCCGTCCTCTGGTGCAGCAGTTCAGTGGTTTGCCCAGCTGAGTGCATGAGCAATATATGCTCTACTGATTGTGCTTTTTTTTTTTGCACTGAAGAAATGCAACATTTTCTAAATGTACTGGTCTATACATTTTTCCCTATAGTGATTGCTTAAACTACTTAAAGGTGAACAAGTTCTGTTCAAGTTTCAGTGGGTTGTTATCAGCTGGTTATTAAAATTATTAGGGAGATGCCTCTGAATTGCTGCAGCAACCTGGCTGCCCTCAGCTGACATTCTGGCCAAAAGCCTTGTGAGCACATTAGAGAACCCACACAACAGGAATTCCATCCTTGGGGAGGGAAAGCGTTTCCCTATGTCAGGTTGCACAAAGCTCCTGCTCTTGGATAATTCCTGGGATGGCACATCCACTTCTCTGGAGAAACAGTTGCAGTTTTGTTCCACTCTCGTCACTGTAAAATATTTCCTCCTTCTAACAAATGTAAATCCCACCTCATTCACTTTAGACATATTGACCCTTGTTCTGCCACTGCAAGATTTGGGAGAAAATACCTTTGACCACTGTTTTTCATTTTCACAAACCTTGGAGAGGACCCAAACATCTCCCAAGATGGGGTTTGGAGGCCTCATCACATAACCAGCAGGTGGAGGCTGCAGGCTCTGGGCTCAGTGGGGTGGAGACTGAGGATAGAAAAGGCATAGCCTGGCAGGGGCTGAAGGGTGGTTTCAGAGAGGCTGGAGCTTTTCTTCCTGGAGGATATAAACATGAGAAGGAAATAATGGCACCAAGGGCAGCTGGGGAAGCCCAGCCTGGGCAGCAACAGAAAGGAATTTCCCTGCCAGGGCAGGGCTGTGGTGCAGCACGTCCCCAGCAGGAACCTGGAGCAGCCCCAGGCTCTGTGTGGGCAGGCAGAGGCAGGCAGGAGGCAGAGCTGTCAGCAAAGGAAGGGCCCAGCCAGGTGGGGCAGCCGGGGGATGCCGACAGCCTGCAGGGACAGAGGCACAGGGCAGGGACACCGTGGGACAGCCTGGGCTGCACAGGGCACAGGGATGGGCAGCAGCTGCAAGACAGCCCTGCCAGAGCCAACATGGGCAGCACTTTGGCCATGGCTGCTGGGTCTGGGCCTGAGGCCACGAGGGGACAAGTGACCCTTGCAGGCCTGGGGCCTCATTGCCTCCTCGTCCCTGCTCAGCAGCCTGGCAGGGGCCGCCCCATGCTCCTGTCCCTGGCATTGCACATCCCCACATGCCAGTGCCCATCCCGGGAATAGCCCTGAGTAAGGAGGGAGGGACAGGATCTGCCTGGCCAGGGGCTGGGGCTCAGACCTTGGCCCTTTGCATTCCTCAAACACATCCAGGTGTGCTCAGCACAGAGACACATTTGCCTCGCTTGTCCCTGCCTGTCATCAGTGCTTCCAGGGTTCTGCTGTACCTGGAACCTGGGGACACTTTCTCAGTCCTGTCCCTCAGTGGGACCCATTAAATCTTCTAGCAAATTCAGTGTTTCAATTGAACTTTGAGTTCTTGAGAAGTTTTTAAACACACTCTGAGGGACTGAGTCTGATGCAAAGAGCACCAAAGCCCCAGAGGGTCATTAAGTCCCTGTGCTGTGTCGGTGCTGCTGAGCTGGGCTGGGCTCCTGGCCCAGAGGCAGCTCCTGGCAAGGGCAGCGCTGCAGAGAGACAGCTCTGGCCAGGAGCAGCTCCTGTGCACAGCCCAGCAGGGCTGGGACGCTGCCAGGGCCCCTCAGGGACACCAGCAGGGCACAAACAGAGCTCACAGGGGCCCAGCACTGGCAGGGGCTGTGGGATGGCCCAGAGGGGGCTGTGTCACAGCAGCACCTCTGTGGCTGTGTCACAGAGGCACAGAGCAGCTGGCATGTCAGCAAGGGGCTGTGTGACAGCACAGAGTGGGCTGTGTGAGGTCACAGATTGGGCTTTAACATCACAGAGTTTGTTGTGTGAAGTCATTGAGCAGCTACAGCATCATAGAGGGGACTGTGTGACATCACAGAGCAGGCTGAGAGGTCAAAGTGTGTGCAGGGACATTACAGAGTGGCAGTATGACATCACAGAGAGGATTGTGTGACATCACTGAGGGGTTATGACATCAAAGAGCTGGCTGTGACATCACAGAGTAGGGTGTTAGGCCATACTGCAGACTCTACCATCATGGAGGGTGGCTCTGTGACATCAGAGAGTGGGATGTGACATCACTGGGTGTCTGAGTGACATCACAGAACAGGGTGTGACATCACAGGATCAGTGTGACATCACATGGGGCAGTGTGACATCACAGAGTAGGCTGTGTGACATCACATAGTAGGCTGTGTGACATCACAGGGGCTGTGTGACATGACAAGATCAGTGTGACATCACAGGGGTAGTGTGACATCACAGAGTAGGCTGTGTGACATCACAGAGTAGGCTGTGTGACATCACAGGTGCTGTGTGACATCACAGGATCAGTGTGACATCATATGGGCAGTATGACATCACATGGGTTGTGTGACATCACAGGGTCAGTGTGACATCACAAGGGTGTTGTGTGACATCACAGGGGCTGTGTGATATCACAGGGGCAGTGTGACATCTGAGGAGCTGTGTGACATCACGGGGGCTGTGTGACATCACAGGGGCTGTGTGAGGTCCCTGGGGAGGTCACTCTGCCCCAGCCACCCTCACAGTTCCCCCCAGAGCAGTCCAACCCTGCTTGTGCACAGCAGGATTCCCTGTCCCCCCGGGTCCCCCCGGCCCCGCAGCCTCCTCCAGAGGATGTTCCACGAGATCGACCCCAGAGCCTGACACGGGGACGGGGGGCCGGGGCCCTGGGGGTGGCACAGGGGGACAGGGACCCTCCGGCAGCGTCCCCGTGTCCCCCAGGGCCAGAGCCTGGGCCAGGGCTACTTCATCCTGTTACAAACGAGGGCTTGAGAGCACTGAAAAATCCCCAGCAAGGGAGCAGCAAAAACCAGATTGAAAATTAAGGGAAAGCAGCACAAAGTTCCTTGGCAAGAGTCACTCTGCTCCTAACTGGACACTTCAGGGAAACAAAGGCACACCAGGGAAACAAAGCAACAACAAAACCAATCAAAATCCAGGCAATCAAACCAGAAATTAACTAAGAACTGTCAAAATTTGTGCACCTGAATGTGTGCCTAAAGGACAGTGAAGGCAAGGATAAAATGAATGCAGCCTAAAAGCTAAACAGAACTCAAATTTAACAGGCCTTGATTGATACCTTAGACTTCGGCATTTAGCAAAAGAACAGCACTTGACAGTATTTAACCTTACTTATAACCTAGGACTTAATGATTTTACAGTGGAAAAACACTTAACAATATTCAGCTTAGCTTATAACTTATGTTAAACTTCACTACTTAGCAAAAGAAAAACTCTTAGCAGCATTTAACTTAGCTTACAATCTGTGACTCACCCTTACCTACAGGCCTGACTGGCTCAGCTATCCAAGGCACTCAGACCCCTCAGAGAGCAGCATTTCTGCCACATTTCCCCAGCACAGGCACTCCTGTGTGCACACAGACACAAAGAGTCAGTGCAAGGCACCTGTGAGAAATTCCCCTGAGGGCAGGAAATGCTCACTGTGGATCCTTTGGCATCTCCCCAGTGGGCAATGGGCTGAGCCTGGAGGAGTGGGGGGATCGGCCCAGGCTCCATTGTTGTTCAGGATCCCCGAGTGCAGCAAACGGGAGAGTTCCCGGCTGGGAGAGGCCCCACTCAGAGGGAGTGGCTGGCCCAGGAGAGCTCCAAGGGCTCCTTTTGGAGCGCTGTTTGCAGGGCCCCAAGAGAGGGGCTTCAGTCCCAGCAATGGTTCATCCTGGCTGCACTTGGCACCAACAGCTTTCTTTGGCAGTGTGAGAACAGGGATGTTGTGCCACTGAGGGAACAAAAACAGTTCCCAGGGCTGCTGCTAAAGGCAGCAGCAGTGCCTGGGGCAGACAGTGTTTGTGATGAGCTGCAGAGGAGCTGAGCCCAGGGGCTGTTGGCCAAGGCCGAGGCCCAAGGAGCATTTCTCAGCTGGCAGGGCAGCCTGAGAAGGGGAGGGGGGAATGCAGCAGCACAGGACCATGGAACCAAGGGACCATTGTGACACTGTGCGCCCTGTGAGACCAAGGGACCATTGTGACACTGTGGGGCCCTGTGAGACCAAGGGACCCTTGTGATACTCTGGGGCCTCATGGAACCATGGAGACCATGGTGACATTGCTGGGCCCCATGGAACGAAGGGGACACTACTGACACTGTGTGACTCCATGGAATGTAGGGATCATTGTGCCACTGAGAGGCCCCATCAAACCAAGTGTCTATTGTGATACTGCAGGGCCTCATGGAACTGTAGAGACCATTACGGCACTTTGGGGTGTCATGGAACCAAGGGGCCATTGTGACACTGTGAGACCCCATGGAACCAAGGCACCCTTGTGACACCTCAGGGCCCCATAAAACCAAGGGAACACAGAACAGGTCTGGCTGGTCCCAGCGGCCACCTGACTGGTCCAGCTGACCTTGGCATGTTGAGGGTCTCTTTTCATCTGCTGCTCAAACACTGGGGCTTCATGCTTTCCTTCCTATGGAAAAGAACTGTCCTTCTTCTCCAGGCACCCATGACCAGAACTGGGATTTCACCACCAAGTTTCCTTATATCCAGGCATTATTCCCATAGCAATATTGCCAGTACAAGTCTGTCTGGCAGTGGTTTCACAAGGGTCACCACTCCTCTGTCCCCAAAACTCTGGGACAGACTCTGTGCTTTCCTTCCTATGGAAAGGAACTGTCCTGCTTCTCCAGGTGCCCATGGCCAAATTTGGGTTCCACCTCCAACACTGCCTATTGTGACAGATTGGAGGAGATTGTTGGCTTGAATAATTTTGTGTGTGTGGGAGGAAGGAGCAGGTCCAGCCTTGCCCTGCCCTGTAAGCCCAGCCCTGCCCTGCCCTGTAACCCCAATGCCCCCAGAGCCTCTATCCCAGCCCAGCAGTGGCTGCCAGTGCCTGGCACAGCACAGGCAATGCTCCACAGCCACCTCTGCAGCCCCCAGCCCAGCTCCTGAGTGACCAAATGACCCATAGTCCCAGCTGGGGGAAGGGCCCAGGAAGACCAAGGGGTATTTAAGGCTGACCACAAGGCAAGCACACATTTTGACCCTACCTCCTCTTGGAATTTCCATCTGAACAACACTGGAACCCAGGTGTGGGTTTTTCTCTGTATCTTATTTGTCTTTCTATCTTTGTCTGTCTATTTCTTCTAGTTCTTTCCCCTTGCAAATTTTGATTAACTTAAAATTGAACAGGCTTGGGTTCCTGTAGTTGGATGGGCACGTGAATACTTTGAGAAGTGTTTTTTGTTGATTGACTGTCATCTTAAATCTTTGCCAAAGTTTCAGTTATTTTCTAAAGTTGCCAGTAAAGGCTGTTTTGTTGTTTTGAGCTCCTGAGAATGTCTTGTTGGTATTTGTGCAGTAGATCCAACGCAGAGGACACAACAGGTATTAAAACGCATGCCCCTTTCCAGGCAGACACCAGTTGTTCTGATGTTCTGCTCATCCAAGCAGCTCTCCTTGTAGGGCCCCAGTACCCTGAGGTGCCAAGCTGAGATTGGCACCTTGCAAGCTGATGAGTCTGCTGGAATTCCATCCTGTCCCTCAGCAGCCCTGCATTTCCCTGCTCCAGCCTTGGTCTCCAGGACAGCCATGGAGCCTCTTTGGGCTCTGGACGGTTCCTGCAGCCCCAGGGGGAACTGAGCTCTGCCTTTGGCACAGTCAGGCCTGGCCAGTGCAGGCCATGCTCAGCAATTGCTTGTGTGTGCCTGGCCTTGCTGTCAGCCCTGGCAGTGGCTGCCTGGCCCCTTTGTGGCCCTGTGCTGGCCCAGGCACGGTGGCCCAGCCCCTGTGCAGGCCCAGCCCAGGCCAGGAGCATTGCGGCTGGGAATGGCCCCTGTGCCATGGTGCCCACAGCAGCCTTGGGGCTATGTGCCCCATGGCCTCCCTGCTGGGCAGCCTCTGCCAGCTCCTGCAGAGCCCATGGCACCTGCGGGGCTGCACAGACAGCCCTGACCTAGGCTCTGCCAGCCTCTGGGCCAGCAGAGAGGCAGCCAGGGCTGGCCATGGCCGGGAACAGGCCCTGAGCCCCGCAGGTGGATGGAGCTGGGCCACAGCCAAACTCAGCCCACGCCAAAGCTGGGCTCAGCAGCCAGGGCTGCCAAGGGCTGGGCACAGAGGCTGGCGCTGAAAAATGTCCTGGGCCCCCTCCCTGCTCTGTCCGTGCCACCAAGGGCACAGAGCAGCCTCCTCTCTGGGCCACCTGCCTGTTTGCAATGCCTTGCACAGGCGCTGGCCCTGCCCCCCAAGGCCTGGCCTGAGTCCTGCCCCTGCATGCTCAGCCAGGCTGAGATGGACACTGATGGTTTCTGGGCCAGGCTCTCTGAGCCCAGCCCAGCTCCCTGCAAGCTCTACCAGCTGCCCTGAGCTCTGGGCAGCACCAAGGGCCTCTCCCCAGCCCAGCCCAGCCGGCTCTGGCCCCACAGCTCTGCTCAGGCCAGGCTGCTCTGGGCACTGCCCCACAGCCTCAGCCCCTGGTAAGGGCACAGCAGCAGCTGCAGCTGCCACAGGACTCAGCCCCAGCCGTGGGGGAAGGTGCTTGGCCAAGGCCAAAGGAGGCTCCCTGGCTGCCCTGCTCCCCTCGGGCTGAGGTGCTGAGAGCTCTACAGCCCCTGCTGCCATCCCATCTGCCCAGGGCAGCACAAGAGCCCCGGCCTTGGTGCCCTCAAAAGCTGCTCCTGCTCCAGGCCCAGGGCCCAACCCAAGCTCTGTGGCTGCCAATTTCTGTTCATTGCTGCTCTGATGAGGATGGATCCTCAGCCATTTGGAGGTTGCTGATGATTTTTATTACTTCACAGGTCTCTTCTTTCTTTGGCTCTTCAGTTCAGGAATTCATTGAGAAAAGCTGATAAACATTTGTTCTAAATACCCAAACAAGACAAGCCTATGGGAATAATTCAAGTCTTCAATCTTTCTGTGGTTAATTACATAGCTTTCACAAGTGTATTCAATGTGAATCTACTATATTGAAAACAATGAAGAGAGAATTGTTGTGTCCTGTTCAGTTTTCTTGTCCTGTTCATAGATTGGTATCAGCAATGTCCAATTGATATTGATCCCCAGCACCTCCTAATGCAGCCTGAATTGAAATGAAAATCAAGACCCTTCATGGCTGACAGTCAATCAGACTTTGTCCCCACCCCCATCCCACCATTTCCCTCATCCAAGCCCTGACACTCAGAGCAGCTGAGGAATGGAACCACATCCAGGGGTGTCCCCAGGGCTCAGGTTTGGGGCCCAGTCATTTAAATCTCTTTATTGCTGATCTGGACAAGGGGATAGAGGGTAGCCTCGGTCAGTTCCCAGGTGACACCAAGCTGGGTGGGAATGTGGCTGTGCTGCAGGGCAGGAAGCTCTGCAGAGGGCAGCAACAAATCTTCTACACTGGAATTAGGAAGGGCAGACTTTGGCCTAGTTAGGATTCTGATTTGGGGAGTACCAAATCAGGTACTGATTTTTTTAAGGGACCTCTTAAAAAGGAAGGGGTCCAGGAAGGATGAAGACATTTCCAGAAAGTAATCTTAACAGGGAAGGAGCAGCCAGTCCCAGCATGCCAAAACATGAGCTAGTGAGGAAAATGACTGTCCTGACTGCCCATGCAGCTTTTGTGGGAACTAGAGGAATAAAGGACTGGCAACACAGGAAGTGGTTAAGGATATTGTTAGGCTATGCAGAAAGAAAATTAGAGAGGTGAAAGCTCAATTAGAACTTAACTGGCTGCTTCTGTAAAAGAAAAAAAGTGTTTTAATAAAAAAATATAACAAAAGCAGGAAAAAGGATAATCTCTATTCTTTATTGGATGCAGTGGAGAATATAACTAAAGATAAAGGGGTCACAAGTTCGGCTCCTACACAGAGAACTAAAGTAACTAAAGATAAGGAAAAGGCTAAGCTACTTTACACTTTGTTTGTCTCAATTTTCAACAAGAAGACAGCTTGTCCTCAGGACAAGTGCTCTCCTGAGCTGGTAAATGGGCACATGGAGCAGAACAGCCCCCTGTAATCCAGGAGGAAACACCTGGTGACCTGCAGAGCCGCTCCGATGCTCACAGGTGTAGGGGGATGAGGAAGCTGTGGATGAGCTCCTCAAGCTGCTTTCCATCATTTATCATCAGTCCTGGCTCAGCGAGGAGGTCCCAGGGGACTGGAGGTGCCAGGGTGACCCCATCCCCAAGAAGGGATGGAACAGGGACATGGAAGGAGGAGCTGGGGAACTCCAGGCCTATCAGCCTGACCTTGGTGCCCAGCAAGGTGATGGAACAGATCACCTTGAGTGCCATCCCAGGGCACCCACAGGATGGCCGAGGGATCAGAGCCAGCCAGCGTGGATTTCAATGTCTGCATTGATGATCTGGATGAGTGGATTGAGTCTACCATCATTAAATTTGCAGATGACTTCAAGCTGGGTGTGAGTGTGGATCTGCTGCAGGGTAGGAGGGCTCTGCACGGGGCCCTGGACAGGCTGGATCCAGGGGCCAAATCCAACACAGTGAGCTTTTACAAGTGCAAGTGCTGGTTCCTGCACTCTGGCCACAACAACCCCTGCAGAACTACAGGCTGGGGACAGAGTGGCTGCACAGCAGCCAGGCAGAAAGGGACCTGCAGGGACTGATGGACAGCAGGCTGGACATGAGGCAGCACGGTGCCCAGGTGGCCAAGGAGGCCAGTGGCTCCTGGCCTGGCTCGGGAATGCTGTGGCCAGCAGGAGCAGGGCAGTGATTCTTCCCCACTGCTCAGAACTTGTGTGCTGTTTGAAGTTCTGGGCCCCCCCAATTTAGGAAGGACATGAAGGGGCTGGAGCGTGTCCAGAGAAGGGAAACAAGGCTGGGGAGGGGTCTGAACACAAGTCCTGTGAAGAGCAGCTGAGGGAGCTGTAGTTGTTTATCCTGGAGAAGAGGAGGCTCAGGGGAGACAAGGCAGTGTCAGGGCACAGGTTGGACTTGATGATATCCAAGGTCTTTTCTGACCTTGTTGATTCTGAGATTCTCTGAAACCGCCCTTGCAGCAGTTGCAGGAGGAGCCCTGGGCCTCCTCTTCAGAAGCTCCAGCAGCCCAGGTCCCTCAGCTTCTCCTGCCAGCCCCAAAGCCCATCCTGTCAGTCCTGCAGAGCCTCTGCAGCTCCTCCTCACTGCTCAGAACAGGGAGCCCCAGAGCCAGACACAGCAGCCCAGATGTGCCCCTCTGGCCTGGGGTGCCTCTGGCAAGGGTGCAGCACCAGGCACTGCAGGAGCCTGCAGACAGTTCCTGCAGCACTTGTAGGATGATCCTGCTCCCCAAGGGACATTCCTATGGGGTCAAGTCAGGAACTGCAATGGGGAGTGGGGCCAGAGAGGAAAGGGCAAACAGGGATGTGCTGTTTGCAGGGCAGGGAACAGGGGTGGGCAACAGGAAGAAATTTGTAGCAGGAAGAGGAAAGAAAGCAAAGGTGAAGCAAAGGAAATGCTGAGGGCAGTTTGGGGGTGGCTGCCAGGCAGCCCTGGCTCTGAGCAACGGCACCTGCAGTGGGACAGCAAACTCCCAGCTGATGGGAACAAACTTTCTGGCAGACTGCAGAGGTCAGGACAAAGCTGAGTGGTTTCCCTGGTGTCCCCCAGCCCTTGCTGGCCCCGGGGGCTGATGGCATTTGTGCTCCCTCAGGTTCATGTCCCCACACCAACAGCATGGGGGTGCTCCCCCTGCTGTGTGCAATGCAAACAGGGGCTGCCAAGCCAGTGCTGCCGTGTCTGTGCCTGCAAGGATGGGGCACCTCTGTGAGCTGGGGGAGAGGCCAGGGCTGCAGAGGGGGGATGTTGTTGGCAGCTCCATCAGGACGCTCTGGGATGCTGCCCTGTGCTGTCCAGCGCACTGGGGATGGATCAGCTCCTGCCCTGCTGCTCCTTCCCATCTCCCCCAGGGCTCTTGCAGAGCCCCAGCCATGCTGTTTGTCCCCAGCCTGCCCATGGCCAGCCTGGGGCTGCTCACGGGGCTTTTCTGTGCTGAGCATTGGCCTGGCCGTGTTCTTGGGAGAGCCTGGGCAAGGAGCCTGGAGCCCCCAGAGCCTGGGCTGTGGCATCAGCGCTGCCCCAGCAGTGCCCATGGGCTGTCCCTGCTGCAGCCCCGGCACTGCCACCCCCAGGGCTGCGCCCGGCCCCGAGAGCACTCAGGCCCTACCAGCAACACCAGGGCCACCAGGGCAGCCAAGGGAATCTAGATAGCCCTGGCAGCTTTTGTCTGGGAGGTACCATTGGATATTAGGAATTTTGGAGGCGGATTCTCAATTTTGGCCATGGATGGCTGGACTTGAAAGTGTTTTTTTCAATGGGAAGAAAAGAACGGGCCCCCAGTGTTTTGAAGGCACATGAGGGGTTGCCCCCAAGAGGCCAAGGCCAGCCAGAGCAGTCTGTTCTGGCAGGTTTCATATGGGAATAATCCTTGGATATAATCAGATTTGGAGGAGGAATCCAAATTTCAGCCTTGAACCCCTGGAGCAGAAGGACAGTTCTTTCCCACAGGAAGGAATGCACAGAACTCCAGGGTTTCAGGGGATGATAAGAAGCAACTCTCAACATGCCAAGGCCAGCTGGACCAGTCAAGCAGCCCCCAGGAGGCCCAGCCACCCAGACCTGTTCCATGTTCTTGGATCCTTGAGGCCCTGCAGCATCAAAATTGCCCCTTAGTTCCATGAGGCCCTGTAGGATCACCACAGATCTTGGTTTCCATTAGGCCCAGTGATATAACAATGGTCTCCTTGGCTCTGCAGTGGCAAAATGGCCCCTTGCTTTCCATGGGGCCTTGCAGTGTCCAAATGGTTTCCTTCTTGCCATGGGACTGCACAATGGTCCTTTGCTTCCATGAGGTCACAATGTCTCCAAATGGCCCCTTGGTTCTATTGGGTTCCCCAGGATCACAGTGGCCCCTTGGCTCCAGCAGGCCTGGATGTGTTACATTGGCCCCTTGTTTCCATGGAGACCCACAGTGTCCCAGAGGCCCCCTGCTCCCATGAGGCCCTGGGATGTCACAATGGTCTCATCGCTTCCACGAGGCCCTGCTGTTCCACAATGGCCCTGGAAGTGTCACAGTAGTCCCAGCAGGTTCCCCCGCTGGTTCACAATGGCCTCCTTTATTCTGTAGTGTAACAATGGTATCCTTGGTTCCACCATCAGAATGGCCCCATGGTCTCATGGAGCCCTACAGCCCTTTATAGAGCCCCACAGCCCCTTATGGAGCTCCACAGCCCCTTATGGAGCCCCACAGTGTCATTTTGATCCCCTTGAGACCATGAGGCCCTGCAGTGCTGTTAGTATTCAGAAACACATAATCACGGGGGATTATATGCGGTGCTTTTTATTAAGAGCTCTGGGAATCGGGGTATATTCAACCCAAATCTGACTCCGACCATACATCCGAAATGATCATGTTTTATACTCTATCGTTACATAACTTTCATGTTAATTATTAAACTTATATTGTTCTATTGTATACATAAATTTAGCCCCTCTCTGAATTTCCAACATAGTTTCTCACTATTCTTCTTATGGTTATATAATAATTACATTTAATTACTAAACAATCATCACATCTAACAATTATATAATTTATCATACTGCTTACGCAGGTGCAGTTGATCTGGGAAAGCACAAAGCCTAACATTTTAGATTCTATCTTTAACTTTTTCCAGGGTTCCACTATCAGTGCTACAAGGACCCCTTGGTTATACAAGGCCCTGCAGTGTCACAATGGCCCCTTGGTTCCCGTGGTCCTGAAGTGTCCTAATGGTCTCCATGGTTCCATGATGCCCCACAATGGACTTTTGGTTCCATGAGCTTTCCTACTGCCAGCAGCAGTCTCCTTGGTTCCACAGTGTCACAATGGACCCTTTGCTCCATGAGGTTCATTGTGTAACATGGATGCCTTGATTCCATGAGGTTGTGTAGTGTCACAACAATCTCCTTGGTTCTGCGGCCCTGCTGTGGCTGCTGTGTAACAACAGACCTGTGGTACCATGAGGTTCCATAGTGTCACCATGGTCCCTTTGGTTCCACAAGGCCTTGCTGTGCCACAATGGCCCCTTGATTCCATGAGGTTCTGTACTGTCAACAATGATCTCCTTGGTTCCCCAGTGTCACAATGGATCCTTGGTTCCATGAGGAGCCTGGCCTCCCACATAGACCCTTATGGCCCCTCAGGGCCCCTCACAGCCCCTCATGGCTCCCTCACAGTTCCCCATGGCCCCTCATGGCCCCTCAAAGCCTCCCACAGCTCATGGCTCCCTCACAGTTCCCCAAAATCCCTCACAGCCCCTCACTGTGGATGCTCTGGAAGAGAGAGAGAGAAACAGCAAGTGTTTCTCACAGCAGCATGTGAGAATTTTTAGGGTGTTGTAGGAATGTGATAACTTGTTAAGTATAAACAATCTGCAGGTGGTGTTCTTCTACTTTGTCTTTCTGTTCTTCTCAAGGACAGTGTATAATGTGTTTTTGTTAACCAGCCAATCAAATAGAATAAATCATATCACTCTATAAAAACCGCACAGTTCTCTTCTTTCACTCTCTCTACACAACTGCCTCCCGCCTGTTCCTGTGTCATTCTCGACTCAAGAGTGAAACCTCACAGCCCCTCACAAAGCCTCACAGCTCCCCATGGCCCCTCACGGCTCCTCATGGCCCCTCACAGCCCCTCACAGTTCCCCATGGCCCCTCACGTCCCCTCACAGCCCCAGACGCGGGGCTCCTCCCAGAGGAGGAGGGGTCGGGCCCTGCTTGTTCTCCTTTCATTTCAGTGCCTTCATTACAGCGACAAGTAAAGAAAGCTGAAATGAAGCCTTTCTCCAGCGTTTCCCTTGGGGTTAACTGTGGGCTGAAGCTCTGTGCTGGCGCTGGCCCAAGCGCCACCATCCCTGCAGCCGCCAGGCCTTTGCTGTCCCCCCGTGTCCGTTCCCTGTCCCCGAGTCCCGCCCGCCTCTGGCAGCAGCAGCAGCCCCAGCGGAGGGGGCGCCAGCCTGGCCCAGCCGGGGCTCCCGGCCAGGAGCAGCAGCAGCGCCGGCCCCTTCCCGCCTGCTCCTGCCTCGGCTCCCAAGGGCTTTTTCCAGCTCAATTCTGGAGCAGAGCAGCAATCACCCACACACAGCCCTGACTGCTCAGGGCCCGCCTGTGCTGCCCTGAGCCAGCCCTCAGAGGAAGAAAGGACCAGGTTCCAGCGCTGTTTTCAATGCTCTTTTACTCACCCTGAGGTGACAGGAGGAGGCTGCTGGCGCCTTTGCCTTGGGAATTGCAGATCATGGCTGCTCTTGGCCCTCTTCTGCTTGCAACCTGAATTTTATCCATAAAAATGCAAGTGCCTCTTTCAGTTGGTGCTACCCACTGTGCTTTCATGACAGTGAAGTCAGTATTTTTGTCACAGGCATAAAGATCAGCAGATACTGGAATGCTCACCAGCCCCTGAACACTAAGATGAGGGGACTTAAAGCCACACAGGCCACATTTGTAGCGCTCAAACACAGCTTTGTTGCTGGCATTGTTGAAATAGAATAAGCTGACAGAGGCTGTCACAGAATTTGCCTCCGCAATGTGGAATTAAATCAAAAAATCCACCAGGAGAAACAGAAACCAGAACTTCTCAACTCACTTCATTGCTCCTTCCCAGAAGCAGGAAATGCAGATGCCCAGAGTTGTTTTGCACTGCTGCTGCCCCCAGTTTGAGCCCAGGCTCTGCCCAGTCCCAGTGGGAACCTGAGCCCAGCCCAGGGAGCTCAGCGCACATGGGGCCAGGCCCAGAGCCCCGGGCACGGCCGCCCATTGCGGGGCAGCGGCGCAGAGGGAATGTCCTGCGGCCAAACCTCCTGCTCCTGCCACACAGCGCCAGCCTTCTCCCCCCTCCTCCTCTCCCAGCACAGCACAAATTCCAGCTCGGAGGAGGCTTCTCCAGAGAGGGCTCTGCCTCCTGTTCCAGTTGAATGTCCCTGCAGAGAAACAGGGCATCTTTCAGGCACTTCCACAAGCTCAGGCCTCTCACTTCATAGGGAATCTGGGATGCAAATGGTCTTGCTAAGAAAGCCAAAAGACGAGGGAATGGATTAGTAATTATTAGAAAAATTCACCTTTCTTCCAGGCAAGGTTCACCCGGTCATTCCCTGCATTTCTCCTTTTCAGATTGTTTCAGTCAGCTACTCTGAGAGGTCCATCTTGTTCTGGTGCTTATCATGAACTGATTGTGCTCTTGATTTATGCACCAAGGTGCCAGATGTGGAATCATCCACACTGAATTCAGAAACAAACTCCCTCTGTCAGAGCATTTTCACATTCCAGATAATTTTCAAGATGTCCAGTGACAGGTTGGAATGATCATCACACAACTCTCCACTTGTGGCTGCAGGCTCTGGAGATTCTTTCTCTGCATTCAGCCAGGCTTGTATTCCCTAACAATTCTTTGTACCACCTCCTGTTTTCTTAGCCTGGAGCAGTAACAATGAAAACCTTACCCATAGCACAACTTCCCAGTCCACCAGAAAAAGAAAGGACAAGTTGTCAAGTCCTCAAAACTTTTGTCCTGCTTTGCTGCAAGAGTCCTGCTGCACACAGTGTGGAAAGCCAAGAGAAGCTGCAGTTGCTGGCACATCTTGTGACAAGAGCTCGACCTCATTCTCCAGGAAAGGTTTTTGAAAAGAGTGGACAGGATCACAGAGAAGATTCCTGGAAAACTGAACCAGCTTTCCAGAAGTGAAATGAAAATGGAAAGAAATCATCTGAAATGTTTTCCTGTGGAGAGTTTAGTTCAGGCATGGCTTGAGGAAAAAGGCCACGAAGCCATGCAGCTGAGAGAAAAGTAACAGGTAGCTGTGAAGCAGTTTCAAAGCAGTTTCCAGCCTGACTTCTATAAACAATTAGTCTCTCTCAGGCATCCTTGTATAAACAATAAAGTTCTCAGGCAGTCTTCCCATAACAAAGGTAACATCCTCTCTGGGAAAAGATGGCACCCTGGGAACAGTTACGGAAGTTTTGAGAACCGTTCGTATCACAGTGAGAACACTGATTTTGTTTGATGTAAACAATCAACGGTATTGTAAAACAAAAGGAGTGGTTAGAGTTTTCTCTGTTAGCCTATCATAAAGCTGTATTTTGGAATATGCATGAAGTTCGTTAACACTATTATTTAAGCTGACTGATCGATCAATAAATCGAGTTCGATGCACAATGGTCGTTCTCCCCTCACTTCAACAAATTGGTGACCCCGACGTGATAGCGGACACCACGACGATCGCGGCCACCACGGGGATTGCGAACACCAAAGGATAAGTGAGGACTGGTTCAGGCTCCGAAGCAGCGGGAGCGGCAATAAGCGCGAAATTAAAGTGGAGGAAAAAAGAAAACCGCCGATACGCGCCGTGCCCTGGCGTCCATATAGATGGGACCAGCTGATACGTGCGGCATAAGTCTGGGAAAACGCTGCTAGGTGAAAGTGCGCACTTAAAAAGAGGTATGGAAAGACAAGCCGCATATGAACTTTTTATTACATTTTTGCAAAAAAGGCAAATTAAGGGAATAGACTTACAGAAAGAATTGCAAGGTCTTTTGGCTTATGGTCTGGAACGGGGAGTCTTTGTGAATCCCCACACGGTTCACGAGTTGTCGGAGTGGCGTAAATTTGGTGATATATTATGGCAGGCTACGTTAGACGATGATAAAACTGCTAGGAAAATGGGTAAATTATGGTGGGTCATTAACAATGAACTGTTGCAGTTTCAGGCGGAAAAGAGGGCTGCCTATCAGGCTACTGCCGCTCACGATCGTAATAAAGAATACGATCAAGAGAGGGAGTTTGATAAAGAGTCGGGGACTCCTCTCGGCCCTGCAATGAGGACGGTTTCATTACCGGCCTCGCCACCTCCCTCGGCAAGCCAGGTTCCGAGCCAGGCTGTGAGTCCGGCTACATGCCAGGCTCCGAGCCCAGCTCCGCAGAGCGCTTTACTACCCTCCGCACCGCTTCCACCGCCTCCTTTAACGAGCCAGCCCCCCCTAACGAGCCAAGCTCCGCAGGGTGCTCCGCAGGGTGCTTTATTGCCCGCTTTGCCGCAGGCTATGCATAGCACTTCTGAGTCTCCCGTATTGCTTGCATCGCAGCAGCCAGGGCCACAAACGTGTGTCCCGTTCCCAAAAAGTAATCAGAGCCCTGGGTTGGAAAACGATCGAGCGGTGATGATTGCACGGGAAAGACGGGATGCGTGGGCAGCTCTTGCCAAAGATGCAATGGAGAAGGGAGACCAGGAGTTGATAAGCTTAGCAAGCGAACTGGCTTGTCCGGTTATTTTCACCCCCCAGGCTGGCGGAGGTATGCAAGCGACAATTAGTGCTTTAGACTGGAAGATGTTATCTCAGTTGCGAGCTACTGTTAGCCAGTTTGGCTTTAAAAGCGAACCAGCCAAGCAAATGCTCGACTATATTTTTGACACCAGTATTCTTCTTATTAATGATTGTCGTGGCATAGTTAAATTAATCTTTACCCAACATCAGCAATTGCTTTTTAACGCCCATTGGCAGGCATTAGTAAATGAATGCGTGGCAGTACAAAGACAGCAGGGTGACCCCCTCCATGGCGTTACTGTTAACGAGCTTATGGGTCTGGGACCTTTCCTTCGCACTGAGGCACAAGCTTTAATAGGTCAGGAAAAGTGCCGGGAGGCAATGAGGTTAGTCAGACTAGCAATAGAAAGAGTAAAGGAACCAGGAGGAATGCCAGTATATATGGGAATTAAGCAAGGTAGAGAGGAATCATTTGGCGCTTTTATTGATAGAGCTGCTGCTGCAATTGAGAGGGCTGGAGTGGCAGAATTTATGCGCGGGGCCCTTCTCAAGCAGTGTGCGATCCAAAATTGTAATTCTACCACTAGAAACATACTTAATACCTTAGGAGCAAATTGGACTATAGAGGAGGCATTAGAGAGAATGGCTCTTGTGCCAACCGGGCAGCAGGCTTTAGTGGTAGACGCAATTAAACAGCTAGGAGTAGGGTTGCAAGAACAGGCAAAGTCGTCTCAGAATCAGGTTTTAGCCGCACTTGCACCTCTTCAAGCGTCAGCCGCATTTGCAGCATCAAATAAAAAGGGCCGCATGAAATGTTATCGCTGCGGAGGCTTTGGCCATACGCGCCAGGAGTGCCAGGCTACTGGAATCTGGTGCCAGAAATGCTGTATGGATAACCATCATACAAGCGCTTGTAAGCGAAGGTCGGGAAACTTCTCCAGGAGCGCGTATTCCCGCAGCAGCCGCGCCCAGACACAAGTTGCCGCTGCAGAGATTCAACCCCCCCGCGCCTTCAACCCTCCACAGCAGGGAGCCTCCATCCCTCCGCAGCAGGCAGTTTCCAGCCCGCCGCAGCCGGGAGCCTCCAACCCGCCACCGCAGGGAGCCTCGGCATGGACCTGGCAGCCGCAGTAGACGTAACGCTAATGACTCCGCACCCGCAAAAAATCCCTACGGGGGTTCAAGGACCTATTATTATACGAAACAAAGCGATGGGTGCGCTACTATTTGGGAGATCTTCTGCTTCTATGTTAGGACTGTTTGTGTTACCTGGCGTTATTGATGCGGATTACACGGGAGAAATTATGGTCATGGTTTATACTCCTTTTCCTCCTCTCCAAATTAACAAGGGACAAAGGATTGCTCAGCTAGTACCGTTTGAGCAAATGACGAAAGGAATACAACCCATTAAAACCCAAGAGAGGAGAGACAGCGCTTTTGGTTCCACAGGAGGACTTACTTTGTTAACTTTAAATCTTGCCGAGAGACCGAAGAAAAAAGTTGACATAGAATATAATGGACAGAAAAGGTCACTTTCAGGTCTGCTAGATACCGGAGCAGATTCCAGCATTATTAGTCCTAGCTGCTGGCCTCATCATTGGCCCTTACAGCCGGCAGCCACTGCTGTATCCGGAGTAGGAGGATTTACCCTGGCAAGCCGCTCGCCCCCCCTTCAAGTTCATATCGACGGGAAGCAGCTGACGGCGATTTTTTCAGTGGTGCAGTTACCTCCTACTGTTCAATGCCTTATAGGCCGGGACATAATGGCTCAGCTAGGGGTTGTTCTAACAAATGAACACCCTTTGGAGTAAAAGCCATTGCTTGGACTTTCCCAATTCCCATTACCTGGGTCGATGACACCCCGGTATGGGTTAAGCAATGGCCTTTGAAAGGGGAAAGTTTGCAACACGCACATCAGCTTGTGTCAGAACAGTTTCAACAGGGACATTTGCGTCTGTCTACCAGCCCCTGGAATACTCCAATTTTTGTAATTAAAAAGAAGTCAGGGAAATACAGACTGCTCCATGACTTGCGTGCTGTTAATGATCAGATGGAACCTATGGGCTCATTACAACCTGGATTACCGAACCCAGCCATGATCCCGATGGATTGGCCTTTGCTAATTATTGATCTTAAGGACTGCTTTTTTACTATCGCCCTGCACCCGCAGGATATCGACGATTTGCATTTACATTACCTGCGATTAACAAAGAAGCACCCGATCAGAGGTTTGAATGGACGGTTCTTCCGCGGGGCATGCGGAACAGCCCCACCTTGTGTCAGCTTTATGTCAGTGCAGCTTTACAACCTCTCAGAAAGCTATGGCCTAATACAGTCATATATCATTACATGGACGATGTATTGTTTGCTCAGCCGATGCCTTTCACACAACAACAAGTCCAGGAAATAAGAACAACACTGGCACAATACTCTTTGGTAGTAGCTCCTGAGAAAATTCAGACAACTGCTCCCTGGAAATATCTGGGATGGTCTATGACAGAACAAATTGTTAAACCTCAAAAGCTGCAATTAAAAACAAAAATAACCAACTTAAATGAAGCTCAAAGATTCTTAGGTGATTTACAGTGGTTAAAACCGATGGTGGGAATACCTAATGAACTGCTTGATGAGCTGCGTCCACTGTTAAAAGGAACTGATCCAGCTCATCCGGTGTGCATCACTGATAAGCAACAGCGGGCCATTCAGCAAATTATGGACTGTGTTATGCATGGACATGTTCATCGAAGGGATCCTGATGTACCCATAGATCTTACCATCTGGAAAGGCCCACAATATCTTTTGGGAGCACTTACACAATGTAAAAAAGAAACAGGGGAAACACGGATATTAGAATGGATCTCCCCCCCACTGCAGCAAAGCAAGACTCTTCTGCAAAAAATTGAAATGTTAGCGAATTTGATAAAGAAGGGCAGAGAAAGGATGCTGCAGGTAGCTGGGTTAGAACCAGCTGCCATCAAGATACCTATGAAGAAGGATACCTTGGACTGGTATTTGACTCATTCAGAGGAAATGCAGGAAGCCCTTTTGGGAGCATGTTGCCCTATTGAAACACACCAGCTTCGACCAGCGTCCATTCAATGGATAGGGGACTGGGACTGGATAACTCGTCCAAAGCGAGAGAATTCTCCTATCTCAGGTGCCATTACTGCATTTACAGACGCTGGCAGGAAATCAAGAACTGCTGCAATAACCTGGCAAGAAAAGGGAGTATGGAAGCATCATATTCTGCAAGCAGAAGCAATGGACAGCCTACAAACCATGGAACTGTTAGCAGTGGTTTGGGCAATGGTACAATTTAAGGAACCTTTGAATGTTGTTACAGACTCTCTGTATGTAGCAGGAGTTGTAGCAAGAATTGAAGATGCTTCCATAAAAGAGGTGCAAAATCAAAGACTATATGAACTACTATTGCAGCTAAAGAGAGCTACAAGATCCAGGGAACATGCTTATGCTGTAATTCATATTAGAAGTCATAAATGGAAGGTTGGTTTAGGTGAAGGAAATGATAGAGAAGATAGATTGGTTACTATTACCCAAAGTACACCTCTGTCAAGTCACCAATTAGCTTGAGAAGCTCATTCAATGTTTCACCAGAATGCAAAAGGCTTAAGCAGAGAATTTAAGATAACACTCTCTGAAGCAAAAGCCATTGTGAGGGCTTGTCCTATTTGTAGCCATCATAATGGGGGAAGTGGTTTAGGCCTAGGAGTAAATCCACGAGGCCTGAAAACAAATGAATTGTGGCAAATGGATGTTACACATGTTCCTAGTTTTGGCAATTTAA
The DNA here is from genome assembly GCF_027579445.1 of Ammospiza nelsoni. Classification (NCBI taxonomy): domain Eukaryota; kingdom Metazoa; phylum Chordata; class Aves; order Passeriformes; family Passerellidae; genus Ammospiza; species Ammospiza nelsoni. The sequence continues at coordinate 1,151,069 of NW_026683188.1, read as the reverse complement.
AGTATGTACATGTGTCCATTGATACTTACAGCAAATATATATGGGCAACAGCTCAGTCAGGAGAGAAAGCTATTCATGTAGAAAGACATCTGTACAGTTGCTTTGCAGTGATGGGTACACCAAAAAGAATTAAAACAGATAATGGTTCTGCCTATACCAGTCATAGAATAGGGAAATTTTTTAGAAAGTGGGGAATTGAACATGTTACAGGTATTCCTAATTCCCCAACAGGGCAGGCCATCATTGAAAGGGCACATGGTACCTTAAAGAAGTATTTAGCCAAACAGGAAGAGGTAACTGACCCCCACTCTAGATTACTAAAAAGCTTATTTGTGATCAATCATTTATGTGTGTTTGGTGATGTAGGGCAGCCCCCAGCAGAATTACACTATAAGCCACAAGAAACTGGTGAGCAAGAAAAAGAGGTATGGGTAAAATACCGAGATCCCAAGACAGGGCTATGGAAAGATCCTGCTAAGGTCCTGTTCTGGGGAAGGGGATATGTTTGTATTTCCACCCCTACAGGAGCATTGTGGGTACCTGCCAAGTGGACTAAACCTGTTCTTGATGCAGCGGCTGGTGGATCAACTCACAGAAGAGGACAAGGACCGTCTGGAGAAGAAGCTGCTCCTGATCCTGAGACCACTACTGCTTCAGCTGAAGGGACACTCGAAGGCGATCGACAGGGCCATAACACGCCGTTGCCGGACAACCAGGGAACTGATTGACATTATTGAATCATTATCATCTTTCCATATAAAAGGACCGGCAAAAGAGAACTGTCTTGAATGTCACAGCCCAAATTGTGCTGCTTGGGTTGCACTGTGTTGTGGAGGTTGAAAATAGCTGGCAGCAGCTCTGAAGCACTGAAGATTGAAGGGCCAGAAAAGGACATTCCAAAAATTGTTCAAATTGTTTGAACTTGTGTTATGACTGTCAATGATTTTTGATAACTATTGATGGGACTTTTGCAGCAAGTCTGTTTCAGGACCAAAAAGGATTCTCAGATATTCCAAGAGAAACAACTTCAGCTCATGAACTGTTCCTGAAACTCAGCTGCTTGGACTTGAATTCTCTTTGCATTGTTTTTTGCATTTTCTTAGAATTGTAGGATTGTTTTAGTGATTTGTTAGTATTGTATATTTTAGAGGTGAAGAAATTTCCTGTTCATTTCACATCAGCATTTTTCTTTTTAATTTATACAATTTAGAAAGGTGAGATGTCGCAGACATTTTTTCATAGAAATCCTTTCTTTGGGATTTGTTCATCTTCTGGGAAGCTGAGGCCCCAGAAGAAGAATGTAAACAATTATCAGCTGGTGTGGAATGCAACAGGTGCAGCGGTGATTGGTCTTCTGTGAGTGTTTGGATTTGTTGACCACTCACAGGAGAATTGGTCCTTGCTTTCTGCTGGACACAGAACTTTGTTATTCATTCTTTCCTATGCCATTCTTAGCTTAGCAAACCTCTGCAACTTCTCTCTTTATTCCTTTTAGTATAGTAATAATGTATTATATATCGTATATCAATAAATCCAGCCTTCTGATCATGAACCAAGATTCTCGTCCACTTCTCTCACCCTGAAGACCTCATCAGGATGCTGTAATAGACACCCTGTGGGTCCTGTTAAATTGTGGCTGCAGTCCTCCTGGAGTGAAAGGTGTGGTTTTGTTGGAGCAGGGATCCTGTAGAAGGGTGGAGTTTTCCTCTGAACATCCAGTGGTAGTGTCAATCAGCCTGGTCTTCCTCTGGGATCCAGTGGAGCTGAACGCTGCTCTTCTGGGAATCCTATGGGAGAAGCCTGACTCTGTTGTTCACAATCTGAGATTATATTTAGGTAGGAATGCTAGGCTCCTCCCTCTGGACTGAGCTTCTCACAATGGGATGATGTAATTTTTATCAATGACACTCAATGGCCAATTAACAGAACATATCTGCCTGGAGGGAGGATTCCTTGTGGAAGAGATAAAGTAAACTGCATAATTAACAGATGATAATTGCCCCACCTTTAACAGATGGTAATTGAATACACATCCAGCTAAACCTGAGACACTGTTCCAGCCTTGGAAAGCAAGATTTGGTACCAAGACAGGTTAGGGAATTCAACCCTGATTGAAGGCAGAGATAGAATCTCCAGAACCTGCAGCCAGAAATGGAGAGTTGTGTGATAATAATTTCAATATCTTCTCTTTTGGAATTATTTACTAATGATTATTTGCTTTGCCTACCTAAAACTTTTGAAAATTTTTGCAAATTTGAATCATCTAAATTAGCCTGTTCCTTTAAGTTAAATTAGTGTCTGTGTGTTTGGTGCTGCCCTGCCCACCGGTAAAACAGGGCCCCATCCTGCCTAAGTGTTACCTGGAAAGACAAAATCCCTCAAGGTCCCCCCTTCCTCCTTGTTTCCCACACATTATACACTGATGATGATGTCCTATGGTCTGGGGTATCCCTGGGGTCAGCTAGGGTCGCCTGTCCGGGCTGTGTCCTCTCCCAAACTCCCCCACACCCTCAGCCCCTCCCCAGCGTGACTGGACAAGGGGCAGGACAGGCCTTGGCTCAGTGCGAGTTCAGCAAGAACAAAACCATCTATGTGTGCTCAGCCCTGTGCTCAGCACCCGGCCCCGGCATTTCCTCCACTCCCACCCCAGACCCCCCTTTCCCACCCCTCTACCCCACGGCCGCCACAGCACCGGCTGACAATAGAAGCAATTCTGTGTCAATTCCAAGTTTCATTGGTTCCTGCACAGCTCCAGATAAGCTGCTGGCATGTTACAATAAAAGAAAAGTGCAAGTTCAGCCCAATACAGTTTTTATTAAAAGGAAGTGGAAGCTCTTAGTAGCTGTCACAAAGGTGACAGAGATGAAGAAAATAATGATTTTCACATTTGGCAAAGCCCTTGAGACTTTGAATTTTGGAGTTATTCGGGAGTTTAGCTACTTGAGCTGGGCTTCCTGAGGGACTTTTATCAGCCTTGTGTTCCTCGCCATGGGGTGAATGAACCTTGTCAGTCTCGCTGGTAACATTTGCTCCCTTTCCTCTAGTGATTTTAATAAACTTTTCAAGCAAGGAAAACAAAATATTTTTCTTTACATTTCGGACCCACAACGTCCATTTTTCTCATCAGCTCTCCCATAAGTCACTCAGAGAAAGCTGCCTCCAAGTTTCCCAGAGTTCCTCCAGAGACAACCATAACCTCCTCAGAGGAGGGAACCACGCTGTGGTCAAAGTCACTTTGGGTCAGAAAACAGTGCCCTGAACTCACTGTGCCAAAATAATATTGCAATATGGTTAAGAAAATTGCTATAGAGATGCCTCTGCCCCACTTAAGGTGCTAACGAAACCAAATCAAAGGTGGATTTTATTGAACAGTAAATGTGAGGTAGAGAGAAAGAGGGAAAGAAAGGGAAAAGGGGGGAGAGCCAGGGAGTGATCAGGACAGAGACCTTGCATGGGGCAGGGTAAGTGTGACATTGTCCCCAGTGTGTGTGGCTTTCCCGGGGTGGGGGTTTTACACCTGAGCCAGTTTGGGTAAGGGGGGTGGTGTTCACCCCCTGAGCAGGGATTACCCCACTGTTTCAGGTTGCAATGCAATATGTAACCAAATGCATGTTTTCAATCCCCATCTTCATCAACTGCTATAAACAGGTGGGGCAGTGTTCTTTATCTCTTCCATGACTCAGCCCTGATAACGCCCTCCAGGGGAGATATCTCCTGTGAATGGGCCATTGAGTCTCACTGCAGGACTGAAAAAATTCCATCATTCCATTGTGGGATGCTCTGTCCAGGGGGAGGATCCAGGCATCCCTACCTGGATATAAACTGAGGCTTGCAACACCAGAAGCAGCTTGCGTACTGGATTCCTAGAGGGCAAGAGCTACAGAACCACCACTGGACCTTCAGAGGAAGCCCAGACCCTTCTGCAGGATCACTGCTTTGACAGAATCACGTTCATCTCTCCAACAGGACTGCAGCCACCATTGAATGGGACTGCTGCCACCACCCTGACCAACAGGGTGTCAGGTTATATCCTGACTCTGACAGTTTAGGGCAGTGTTTCTGTATCATTGCCTTGATCTTCATTTTCTTATTAAATTGTAATTCTTACTTAGACTCTCACACTGGTTTACCTTCAAACCAGTAGAAAAGACAATGTGCGCACCCTCTGTTTTCTTCCCAAAACAGGATTTCCCATTCCCAAGTCTTGACTGGGTGGAGGAGGAGGCTGCCAGGAAGAGGAAGGAGCCCCAGGACACCCGGGCAGGTGAGGAGGAAGTCAGCGCCCCTTTCCCCCTCTCACTTGCTTTATCTCCAAGCCCAGCACAGCCCCCGGAATAAAAGACAATGTGCACAGCCTATGTTTTCTTCCCAGAACAGGATTTCCCATTCCCAAATCTTGATTGGATGGAGGAGGAGGAGGCTGCAGGGAAGAGGAAGGAGCCCCGGGATACCCAGGCAGGTGAGGAGGAAGTCAGTGTCCCTTTCCCCCTCTCTCCTGCTCCATCTCCCAGCCCAGCACAGCCCCCGGCTGCAGGACAAACCTGCTGCCAATGCCGTCCTGCTGTGGCACAGAGGCAAATCCCATCCTCTCCTTGTCCTTCCTTCCCCAGAGAAGGAGCTGAGGATAGAGACCAGAGAGAACAAACCTCCTTGGCAGAAACTCGTGGAAGAGGCAGTTTTGAGTGACTCCACAGTGCAGAATTCCAGTGGGGAGGAAAATCCCCAGAGATCCTGCAGGAGGAGAGGCTGCAAACCCAGCCCAGGGGGCTTTGAAGAAGAAAGACCCACCCTGAGCCAGGAAGGTGGACAGAGCTTCAGCCAGTGCTCAGAGCAGGTGGCCCATGAGCAACTTTATGATGGGGAAAAGCCCCACAAGTGCTTGGAGAGTGGGAAGAGCTACAGGCAGAGCAGCACCCTGATCCTCCACCAGATGATCCACACCGGGTGTGGTAGATAGGAATAGGCGCTCCGGAAGATTATGCCATGTCACGGAAAGCCAGGACCCCCTGTTCCCCTAAGATAAGAGATTACCCTAGGAGTGTGGCCCCACTAACAGTAGTGCTAGTAACTTTCCATTCCTTACCCAGTAATTTTCCATTCCTTACTAACCATAGATAATAAGGACAGACCCCCTTTTGACGTAGAGACCCCTTAGACTATAAGACCCCACGAGAAGAAGTAATAAAGGCCTTTTGACCGTCCACCATATTGGTGTCTGCGTGTGTCATTGGCCCAAGCGGCCCTGGAGAGTTTGGGTCGCCGTGCTGATTCTCAGAACCAGGTCTCCTTGCCTTGCACCAGAAGGCAACATCTGGTGCCTGAAACCCGGGAGCCGATCTGCGCCTGGGGAACGGGGATTCTCCTGGACAGAGGACAGCGGCTGTGGCAGCAGGCCTGACCACAGCGGGAGGGACGCCTCCAGAGCAGCGTGGACCATGGAAGCCATAGCGAAGGTCGTAACAGAAATGCATGCACAATGGGGTATAGAATGTAAACTTAGAGATTTAACTCTTGCATTGCCGAGACTGAATAAGCTTGGGGCTATTGAAAGCCCTGTGGACGTCCTACATTCGGACGTGTGGGATCATTGTACAAAAGCTCTGGCGGAGGACACTATGTCCTCGGGCTCAGGGAAAGCCCTAAAATCGTGGGGCAGAGTTGTCCAGGCTCTGCAAAAAGCTCGACAAGAGCAAGAAACCTGGAAAGCCGCGCGAACTTGTTTATTAGCCGTGCCGCAGTTGGGGGTGGGCATAGCAACACAAACAGCGGAGGTGCCTGACCCGGGCAGGCACGCAGAGGCGCGAACGCCAGATCCCCCTCAGAGAGCGGACTCACCATCGGAGGGGGGGGAACACGCGCGGGTGTTCTGGCGGGGGCTCGCAGAGGAGGCGCGGAACGTGGCCGTATTGTCGGACCCCATAGGGATCGATAAAAACGCCCCCCCCACCATATGCGCTTGAAAATGGTGCTGGACCGCGTGGTCAGGGTGGAAAGGAGGAGGCGAGGGGCGGAAACGCAGTCAGCCCGCTTAACAACGCATGCGCGGACGAGCGGGGAGACGGGGCGGCCCCCACAGAGGCGCGTAAGACCAATCAGAGCGCTCTATTCAAATTAAGTCTTTATAGGGCAAGGACCTCCCCCAGCAGGAGGCGGGGGCACCCCAGGGGGAGGGAACGGCCCGACCCTGACAGGAAGGGGAGGGGCCGGAGCCTGAGGAAAAGGCAGAGCAGCCCAGAAGCATCTAGTTACTCGACTTCCGGCTCGGACTAGGACTCGAGCTCCGAGCCTGAGATAGGATTGGAGGATTCAGACTCAGATTCTAGCTTTAACAGAGAGAGAGCAGCGGCATGTAAGGTCACTAGCCACAGCGCTCCCGCATGGGTGAAGGGGTTACCAGAGAAAAACCGAACCCCGCTTACAAACCGGCGGAAAATAAAAATGGCTTGCGCGGAATGGGCTCCGTCTGCCACACTGGTGTTCCCGGTCCGTGTGGGGGGGGCAGGCGGAAACCAAAGGACTTCTTCACCAGTCAATCCGAAAGATGTGCAGGCAATCGTTAAAACAATTGCGGATAAGGGAATTAATTCTGCCATGGTTTGCACACTTATTGACGGCCTTTTTGGTGGGGACGATATGCTTCCCTTTGATATTAAGCAGACGTGTAGAATGATATTTGATGGTGCAGGGATGATCGTTTTTAAACAAGAATGGGAGGATAATTGCATCAAACAGCTAGCCTTGGTAACAGGGGCAGACCATCCACTGCACGGCTCCAGCATACAGAGGCTAATGGGCACAGACCCCACTATGATCACCCCCCAGCTACAGGCTGAGGGCTTGCGGGCCCATGAGGTTAGGACAACAACCCGTGCTGCCCGAGAAGCCATCCATAATGTTTCCAAAGTGGTAGCCAGACCATTGCCATGGTCTTCCATAAAACAGGGTGAGAGTGAGAGCTTCACTCAGTTTGTGGACAGGCTTCAGGCCGCATTAGATTCCTCTGCGTTACCCTCAGACGCGAAGGGTCCCATGCTGGCTGAGTGCATACGCCAGCAATGCAACTCAGCCACCAAGGACATTTTAAGGTCACTGCCCTAGGGGTCCAATATAGTTGCCATGATCACACACGTTGCAAAGGAGGAACATCTAGTTCCCATTCAAGCAGCAGTTCACACTGCAATAATCAGTGTGATGGCGTGCCTTAAGTGTGGCCAGGCAGGCCACTTGGCAATAAACTGCCCCCAGCCAAGGCGGCTATCAGCAGCTGCTTCACCACGCCAAGGGGGAGGTAGGGGACCGTGTTGGGTGTGTGGAAGGAAGGGGCATTTAGCTAAGGAATGCAGATCCAGGCCCCAGGGAAACGGGAGAGGAAGGGGGCAGCTGGGCCGCATCCAGCCCCCTCCCACCTGGAATATGCAGCAGCCCAGCTAGAGCAACCCCCAGTGGGGCAGGGGACCCTCATACCCTATGCCTCCACAGGGAGCAGTCAACTTTGCATCCCCCCCAGCAATACAATGGCAGAGTTGTGCAGCACCCTCAATACCTTCGCACCCCCCACCACCATAAGCCGTGCCGGTGTCACAGGAACAGCAGGGGACGCCCCAGAGCGGGATCCCTGGGTGGCCTTGGTCATGAAAATAGGGAAGGAGCCCCTGATGGTGTGGGGGACATGCTGTCTTTACGGCAGCCAGGATCCCCGCGTCATAGGGTTTCAGTTTTGGGCAGACACGGGATCAGACTGCACGATTTTTCCCCAAGCACATTTGCCCGGGCATTGGCAATTCAAAGAAGTCCCTCCAGTGAATGGAGTGGGAGGGCAGTCCCGGACATGGAAAAGCACCCAGCTGGTGGCTATAACACTTCACACGAAAAAGGGACCAGAACAGACAGTAGCAATCTACCCCTACATTTTGCAGAATTCTCCACCCCTGTTAGGAAGGGACATCCTTTCCATGCTCGGATTTTGGATTACAAATTTATCATGAGGGCCACTGCCGTACAGCCCCTGCTGCCAATCAAATTGACTTGGAAATCATCAGACCCTGTATGGGTTGAGCAGTGGCCCCTGACAGAGCCTTGAGCGGCAGCTTTGCTGGAACTGGTCGACCGCGAACTGCAAAAGGGTCACATAGAACCCTCCACCAGCCTATGGAACACCCCTGTATTTGTGATCCCCAAAAGGTCCGGAGAAGGCTATCGTCTCGTCCACGACCTGAGAGAAGTGAACAGGACAATCTTACCCATGGGTCCAGTCCAGACACTGCTACCCACAAACTCAGCCATCCCCGCAGGGCAGCCGTGCTCAGTACTGGATATCAAGGACTGTTTCTTTTCAATACCCGTGCACCCTGAGGACAGAGAATGATTTGCCTTTTCCGTGGCGTTTCGGAACGACGAGCGGCCCAACCTTCGCTTCCAATGGAGAGTACTTCCACAAGGCCTTGTTGACAGCCCGACCATATGCCAAATCACCGTGGACAAAGCACTGATGCCGGTCCGACACTCCTACCCCACCGCAACCATCATCCAGTACATGGACGACATCATGGTCGCAGCACCATCCACAAGCCAAGTAGATCAACTGGTGTCCACAATCACGGAGACTCTTCAGGCCAACGGCTTCGAGATCGCGAGCGCAAAGATCAAGAGAGGACCCTGCGTGACCTTCCTGGGAGTAGGAATTACAAGCTCCTACGTGACACCCCCCGAGATGAAGGTCAACCGAGATGTCGAGACGCTCCATGTCGTGCAACGCCTGGTGGGATCACTGCAGTGGCTTCCCAACATTGTCCTGATTCCTCCCGAGGTCATGGACCCTCTGCACGACCTCCTGAAAAGAAAGTACCCCTGGGAACCCAAGGAGCTGACGCCGCAAGCAACGAGCTCCCTCGACTTCATTGAAAACCAGATGTCCACTGGCACACTTGCCAGGTGGAACCCAGCCGTGCCACTGGACCTGTACGTCCACTTTACACCGAAGGGGGGAGTGGGAGCACTGGCCCAAGGACTTGCTGAAAAGGCCCGGCCGATCCAATGGGTGGTCCTCAGAAGACCCGCTCATGCATTTTCCCCCAGGAATCGAATGCATTGCCAGCCTCATCATGAAAGGCAGGAGACTCGCCTTGAAACACCTAGGGACTGAGCCGACAAGCATCCACCGTCCGTTTCGCAAGCAGCCGACCACGGAGTCAGCCACAATATCGGAGTACCTGGCCCTTGCTCTCTCCGGCTTCGAAGGAGAAATCTCCTACTCCTCCAGACTACCCTGGACTCAGCTGCTGACCATTGTTGACATGGACATGCCACCAAAGGTCAAGGACAGACCGCAGCCGGGACCAACGGTCTTCACAGACGCTTCCTCCACGACTTCAACTGCAACAGCAGTGTGGCAGGCAGGAGAGCAATGGCGCTGCGTCAAAGCGTGTGACCCCACACTGTCAGTGCAACAACTGGAGGCAGCAGCAGTCGTCTTGGCGTGAGGACTCTTCCAAGACAAACACCTCAACATCGTAACGGACTCTATATTCGTGGCAAGGCTCTGCCTAGCCATGGCAGGACCAGGTGTGTCAACATCAGCAGCAGCCCTAATGCTGGAAGAAGCACTCTCCTCGCGACAGGGCACCGTGTCAGTCATCCACATCAACAGCCATGACCCAGTCAAAGGTTACTTCCAGATCGGCAACGACAAAGTGGACGCCGCAGCAAAAGGTGTTTGGACCTTGCAAAGAGTTCATCAACTGCACGAGTCGCTCCACATCGGAGCCAAAGCACTGGCGAAGAGATGCGAAATCTCAACGACGGACGCAAAACATGTGGTAGCCACCTGCCCTCATTGCCAGAAGTCACCCCTTTGGACTTGCGGGGTCAACCCGAGAGGTCTCAAGCCCTCAGAAATCTGGCAGTTGGACTTCACCTGGTGCGAACTGCTGAAGCCCCGAGCATGGCTTGCAGTGACAGTGGACACTTATAGTGGAACGATCATAGCCACACAGCACCCCAAAACTAACTCCAAAACCACAATTCAGCACTGGCTGACAGCCATGGCTTGGCTTGGTATCCCCAAGCAGATCAAAATGGACAATGGCTCCAATTTCACCTCCAAACCAGTACAGGAATTCGCCTCGAAATGGGGCATCACGTTAGTGCAAGGCATCCCATATAACAGTACCGGGCAGGCCATAGTTGAGAGAGCAAACCAGACCCTGAAAACCAAGATAGAAGTGTTGGCAAAAGCAGAGGGCTTTGCCAATTCCATTCCCCCAGGAGATCAGGCACGTATGCTGGCAACCGCTTTGCTGGCACTGAATCAATTCCCTAGGGGAGATGAAACAAACAGTCCCGTTCAAAAACACTGGGCCACTCGAATGCTAGAAGAGGGCCCACAGGTGGTAATTAGAAACGAGCTAGGCGAGTGGGAACGGGGTTGGAGGCTGATGCTCACGAGGCGAGGGTACGCAGCTGTCAAAAAGGACGGCAAAATCAGGTGGTGTCCACTTAAGTCGATTAAACCGGACCTTCATGGTGAGCAGAATGAGACTGACGAGAATTGCGAGTTTCTGTTTACAGGACATGCTTGTGGGACGTCCTCGTGACGCGCACATCCCGGTTCCAGATGAAAGTGAAAGACCACCAAGCCGTCAGGCAGCGTCTGAGAAACCCGCACGGGTGAGACCCAAGCACCAAGGGTGTTTCTGTGTGATTTTGCTGTTGGGGCTTGTCGCCAGAGGGCAAGCCAGCCCAGACCACTACCCCCATCGGCCATTCAGGTGGGTCATGCAACACCTTAGTAGTGGCAAAGTGCTCAAAGAAATCACCACACCAAACACCCCATCCTTCGTGCTCCGCATCACCGACCTGTTTCCAGGACAGCCAAACATAAACCCCTATTCCCCACACGTCACACACTCGTATCTATCCTACTGGTGCCCAGCTTCAAACCCTGGGAAAAGCTACTGCAATCACCCAGGGTGGGGATATTGTGGGCACTGGGGCTGTGAAACCATAGTTACAGATGCCAGACCGTCGGGGCCTGGGTGGGATCCACAAGAGCCAGACAAATTCTTACAGTTCACCTGGGCACCCATCAGCTGCAAAACACCCTTCTTCTCTCACGGAAACTTCCATTGAAACCGATATAAAATCCCTAGATTTCGGGCATGCACTGATTACAACGTGACGGTCTTGCGGCCGGATCGCCCTGGCTGGGCCACAGGCAAAACGTGGATGGTGGTCCTTCAAGGGTCAAAAGAGAGGGTGAACGTGCGAATTGTCGGGCTCCAGCCATCGGCCCCCCTGAGCAGTCGGACCCAACAAAGCGATTAAAAGCGTGCCGAAAGGGAGAAACGTAACCTACCCCAAAACCTTACCCACAGGGGTCAGCAATGTCCCGACCGGTCAAGCGGAAGCCTTTCAGATGAGCCGCTTAACCGAGTCAGACTCAGACCCAATCCTTCGTATGTTAGAAGCTACCTTCCTATCCCTGAACGAATCCAACCCTAACCTAACCGAATCCTGCTGGCTTTGTTACGATGTCAAACCCCCCTTTTACGAAGGAGTCGCTCTAAACACTCCCTTCAGTTATTCCTCAGCCGATGCCCCTCACCAGTGCAGATGGGATACCCCTTGCAAAGGAATCACCCTGAGTCAAGTCACAGGCCGAGGCAGATGCTTTGGCAATGCAACCCTAGCTAGGCGGAAAGGCAACGTCTGCACCAAAATTGTCAACCTAACAGGAAAAACAATAAGTGGGTAGTCCCATCCGCATCTGGGATGTGGGTTTGCCAGTGATCCAGAATGAGTCCTTGTGTGTTCCTTCCCAAATTCAATGACTCTAACAACTTCTGTGTCCAAGTTCTGATTGTTCAGACGAAGAAATGTACCATCTTCTTGAGGGACTCCGCCAGATCCAAAAAAGAGAAATAATGACAGGTATAACTATCGCAATGCTGCTCGGCCTACGAGCAGCCGGAACAGCCACGGGTGTCTCAGCCCTAGCGACCCAGCACCAAGGACTGTCCCAGCTGCAACAGACCATTGATGAGGACCTGCAAAGGATCAAGAAATCCATCTCCTTTCTAGAGAAGTTGGTCTCCTCACTCTCAGAAGTGGTCCTGCAGAACAGGCGAGGCCTGGACCTCCTGTTCATGCAGCAAGGGGGCCTGTGTGCCACCTTGAAAGAGGAGTGTTGTTTCTATGCAGATCACACGGGAGTCGTGAGAGACTCCATGGCAGAACTCCAGAACCAACTGGCTCAGAGACAGAAAGACGGGGAAGCCCAACAGGGCTGGTACGAGTCCTGGTTCAATCAATCACCTTGGCTAACCACTCTGATTTCTGCCCTGATAGGTCCATTGGTGATGCTGTTTCTAACAGTTACCTTCGGACCATGCCTGCTGAACAAGCTGGTCTCATTCGTTCAGAGCCGTCTGGAACGGACCAAAATCTTGTTCTTAGGCCGACGACAATTGCTGTGAATTCAACCAGGGAACACTGCCAGTCACAAGATTTTCCGAACTTGTCTGGCAAAAGCTTACTCAGGTTTTCCAAAACCCCTTTCCCTTGTCAAGTTACAACCTTATACCTCATTTTAGTACCTATGTATATGACTACCTCATTCATTTGTGAAAAAGGGGGGGGAGATGTGGTAGATAGGGATAGGCACTCCGGAAGATCTCGCGATGTCACGGAAAGGCAGGACCCCCTGTTCCTCTAAGATAAGAGATTACCCTAGGAGTGTGGCCCCACTAACAGTAGTGCTAGTAACTTTCCATTCCTTACCCAGTACTTTTCCATTCCTTACTAACCATAGATAAGAAGGACAAACCCCCTTTTGACGTAGAGAACCCCTTAGACTATAAAACCCCACGAGAAGAAGTAATAAAGGCCTTTAGACTGTCCACCATATTGGTGTCTGCGTGTCATTGGCCCGAGCGACCCTGGAGAGTGGGTCGCCGTGCTGATCCTCAGAACCAGGTCGCCTGCCTTGATCCAGAAGGCAACAGTTCCCCACTCTTGCCATTGTCCCTGGAGCATCACAGAGCTAGCCAGGGCTGTGGAGGGCAGTGACAGTGACCCATGCCCTGGCATGTCACAGCCCCCAGAGCCACACCTGCCAGGCCACAAGCCCCAGCCCTGGTCCCCACTGCAGCCTCAGGGGCTCCTGGGCATCCTCACCCTGAGTGCAAAGGCAGCCTCAGGAGCCCCCCAGGGTGCTCTGGATACAGGCTGCAGACACCCTAAAGCCACCACTGAAAGGGACATGGATGGGGACTGCAGCTGGATCTTGCAGTGCTCACCGCTCCTGACTACTCTCTAAGTGAACCCAAACCTCATTGGCAGCACCTTGAGCACATTGACCCTGCTCGCCCCTCCTGGAACATGGTGTTCTCACATCATGCACCAGCCCTTTGCAGGGAGTGACCAGCTCCCAGCTGCCCTGCTACCCTGGCCTTACTTTCTGTTTGCCAGCCATGAACTTAACAGATACACCCCTGAGAAACCTAGCACAACATTTGCCTCTCAGGAGCTCTGTGGCAAAAAAACTCCACTAATCCCTAGTTTTTACACAGAGATGGAGGTCCTGACATAAAACACAGGCACAGGCAGGGCTCTGGCATATGAATTCCTGAGCTGCAGGATGCCACCCATTGTTGTTCCTAGCTGCTTTGCTGATATTTTAGAGCCAGTTCTGGACAAGAGCTGCTGCTGCCAGGGTAGGAAAATTTGGAGAAAAAAAGGTGCAGGAGACAACCAAAATAAACCAAGAGGGGAAACCCTTAGGAACACAGAGCACAACAGAAGTCCTTGGAGATGGTTCAACAGAAAATGCCACCAGCAGTGAGCAGAGCCCAAGGTTGCTCACTGCCACCCCAGGGTCTCCTCAGTCCCCAGCTGGTTTGTGTCTGATGCAGCCCTGCCTGGAAAGGGCTCCAGTCTCTGGTGTTCCCAGCTTGCTCCGGGCTACATTCTTAGCAGCACTGACAGAAGAGGTGAAACAAAGAGCCATTTTCTGTCCTGCCTGCAAACTCTTCTCCTTCAGTGCCTCTGCCAGAGATCATCCCTCTGTCAGCTTGGCACTGTGCCTGCTGCATCCTCATCCCTGTCCCTTGCATCAGCTCCTGCACATCAGCACTCACTGTCTCACATCATGAACAGAGAGAGCTGTGTCAGAAGAGCAAGGAGTGCATTTTCTTGGCCTTTTTAACAGACACAAGAAGCATGAGTCCAAATAACTTTGTTGTTTGATCCTGCTCTCCTTTTTGATAACTCTTTTCTACTTTAATGCAAAAGCCTCTTTTCCTATATGGATGGAATGATCTGGAATTGGCAGTTGCTTCAGGCTGTCAGGAACAATGGGAGTTTTTTCTTGTCTCTGTGATAAATAGGTATGATTCAGGCTGATAAAAATTGAAACAGTAATCAATATTGATACAGTAATTAATATTTGAGAACAATAAAATAGTTAAAAGTTGTAATGCCAAAGAAGTGAGGGAGAGGAGGGGCTCCACCCACCCCCCTTCCCAGCAGATGTTCTCGATGATCACAGGAAAGAAGTTGAAGATACAGTTGCTAAAAATGAGCAAAAAGGGAAGCAAAACCTGGTTCAGTCCCAACAAATGCTAATTATAAGGGATTTATTGTTTTGATATGTAGGTGCAGTGATACGTTAGTCTTGGCTTACATTGTACTGGCTTGGTGTGCATGTGTAACCCAAAGGTGAAGTAAAGGACAACGAAGAAGACTACAGGGCCTTTATCAGTGACGACCCCCAAAGACTTGTGCAACCACCAAACCGAGTGGTGGCGCACGTGTGATAAGGGTGGTAATGAGGGTGGAGATAGAAAAGTGACAAACCGAAAATAGGAGGAGATGGCATTGACACATGGCATATAAGGGGTGACTTTCACTTGGCAAGCTCGTATGTGAAGTGGCAAGGGTCATTGAACTCTGCCCTCCGTACCCCGCAGTTGTTTTTGCTTATGTGCTGTTATTCGAACAAAATTATCCCTTATTTATATATTTTCTAAACTATTCAATTAAAATTGCTGCTACCTTAAATATTGTTTGTTTTTTTTTATGGGATAATTGCGCAAACATAACAATTTTGGTGCCAATACCCGGGACTCTCTCAACTCCGGGGAGATGGATAGCTTCTGGGAAGGAGCTCCCACCAGACTTTTAAGTGGTCCCAAGGCTAGACCACTCTCCCTTGAGAAAAGAGAATTTTCATTACAATAACGCATAAGCAAATTAGTTTTTAAGAGCGCGCAAGAGAGGCTCCCATCCGAGTGCCGGCTTATAGGAGAGAGAGTACCCATAGAAAATTGCTTTGTACACGAAGACCCTTGTGAGAAAAGGAGGCTGTGAGTATCACGGGGTTTTAGGTCGGGGGGTGGCTGTATGCATGTGTGAGTGTGTGTGGAGTGTCTGAGACAGGGGCTGGGCAGTCCCGGACCCCCAAAGTGAGCGGGACCTCCCAGTACGGCGTTTCCAAGATCTCCGCGAGGAGACCAGCCGGGAAAGGAGTGAAATGAAAGAAAAGTGAACGAGTGGGGACCCCGGGAGGGTTTGACCCAGGGGGAAGGAGGGGATCCCTGGTCCAGGCACCTGTGGGAAGGTACTTGGGCAGGAGGGGTTGACTCAGTAGGGACACTGAGAAAGAGAGTGAATGAATAGGTTCAATTTCCTTGGGGGGATTGGTAGCAGGCAATTTAGTATGTGATTAGATGGTGAGAGAACGGGGCTAATAGATTGAGAAAGAGGGAGAGATGGGAGTGGAACAAGTAGATTGCAGAAGGAGAGATAAGAGTGGAACAGGTAGACTGAAAAGGCAGTGTGACAGAGTAGTAAGTGAGGAAGTTGAGCCACGAGATGAGTGTGGGAAACTAAGACTCTCCTGGTACCGGGGATTTCTTAGTTTGTTGCCGCCAGGAATGGGTCGGGAAAGAGTAAGTTCCTTGACCCAGGGGCTGCGGATTGTAGGAAAAATTCGCAGTGGTTTGAGATATCTGGGAGCCGTGAGGGGGGTTCTCAGGGGGGGAGCATTCCTCAGGACAGCCCACTATAATGATAATACGGTTTTGGGATTAATGGGAATCCTGAAGGGAAGAAAATCAAGAAATTCAGAGGGCAGTGCCTAAGGAACATAATACAGGAAAAGCTTTGAGCGAGCATCAGAAAAAAATATGAGTGCCCGGCAGAATGGTTAAAAAGATTAAAAAGAGACTTGCAATTATATTCAGGTATAGATACTGATAGTGCAGTAGGGCAGGTTCTGTTAAAAATTCAGTTTGTGACCAGATCTTGCAGTGATATCAGGAAAAAGCTGGAAAAATTAGAAGATTGGCAGGACAGGGGACTTCAAGAGTTACTGAGAGAAGCACAAAGGGTGTTTGTAAAGAGAAAAGAGAAAAAGCAGAAAGCAGATGCCAGAATTTTGGTGGCAGCAGTTCAAGAAATGCAGGCAGCTTTGAATACAGAAAAATTCTCAGGGAAAAACAAGCAGTGGATGTCACGATCTATTTTTAGGAACACAAGACCTGTGCATTTTTCCCGCTCCAAGAAAAGACACTTAAAAAAATTCTTGCCCCACTGTGAAGGGTGCGGGACCCACCTGTTTTTATTGTCATAAAAAGGGGCACCTGCAAAAAAATTGCAGACAGAAACAGCAAGATGAGAAAACTTCTCAGGAGAATCAGACAGGTCAAGAGTTTTGTTTAATGAAGAGGACCAAAATACAACCAGAAGGGGCCTTGATAATAAAGCTCAAAGTTGGTCCTCAGAGCGAAGAAGTCGTATTTTTAGTCAATACAGGAGTTTCTCAGTCGACGGTGATAAAATTACCCCAGGGATGTGAGATAAGTCATGAGCGAGTTTCAGTAATCGGAATTACAGGAGAGGCTTTCCCTGTTCCTGTAATAAAAGGAGTGCAAATTGAAACAGATGACAAATTTGGAGTAAATGATTTATTGTTGATACTGGAGGCTGAGAATAATTTTTAGGCAGAGATCTAATAATAGCCTTAAATTTACAGATAAAACCCTGTGAAGGAAAACTTAAAATTTATTCTTTAACTGAAGTAGATAATCTAGAAATTAATGACATGGGTTGGCATTCAAGTGAAGTGGGAAAAAGTTTAAGGTGAAGGAGTCTGGTCCCCTTAGTCCCTCCTGGTCAGCACAAGCTTGTGAATTTTATGCATTATTCTGTGCATTATTAATACTAAAAAGGCAAGAAGGGACTATTTATACAGACTCCAAATATGCTTTTAATGTAGTACATACTTTTAGAAAAATTTGGAAAGACAGGGGACTTATAAACACTCAAGGGAAAGGGTTAATACGCGGGGAATTGATAATTCAGATATATGAAGCTTTAAAAGGCTTAAAGAAAATAATAGTAGTTCATGTAAGGCAACACCAGAGAGGGAGGGATATTAGAGTCAGAGAAATAATTTGACTGATGAAGAAGCAAAAAGAGCGACCTTAAGAAAGGGAGATATTGAAATAATGACCTTAAAAAAAACAATAGAAATTCAGCAGGAGACACTTTCCCTTCTGCTAGCAGAATTGGCAGCTATAAGGAAATTATGAGCAACATTTAAGGAGGGAAAGTGAGTTTCTCCTGATGGTAGGATTATGATGCCAAAACCAGTGGCACATTAGATCTTAGATAACTTGCATAGACGGACACACTGGGGAACAAGAGCCTTTTGTGATCACTTTTTAAAATTTTGTAGGTGTATAAGGATATTTGAAATTGGAAAGCAAATTACCCAGGGGTGTCTTACCTGTCAAAGGGTAAATAAGAAAGTGTTAAAGAGCCCTCCCTCTGGAGGACAAAAAAAAAAAAAAAAAAAAAAAAACCCCAGCCTACGGGCTATTTGAAAAGGTCCAGGTTGATTTTGTAGACTTGCTAAAGTGGGTTGGTTAAAATATTTGTAGGTTATGATAGATCAATTAACTCAGTGAGTTAAAGCATTTCTAGCAGCTTGGGCTACAGTTCAAACAGTGGCTAAAATATTGTTAGAACATGAAATTCCAAGAATGTGATAATGTGGTGGGATTTAAGTTGACTTATATTAACCCTGATTTAGAAACAATGAACAAAGCATCCTGGAGTGGCTGCGGACCGCAATTCCCTTGAGCTCAGAGGCAGAAGAACGCCAGTGGAAAAACAATAAAAAAACTTTCTGAATCGGTGGGAACAGGCTAAAAAGATCGAAGATCTCCTCCAGGATCACCCACCTGCAACATTATTAGAACTGATTACAAAACTGCAATTTTAGAAACTGAGATTGATAACACCTGTTGTTAAAAGAGCTCAGGGACAAGTAAAACGTTAGGAGTGCAGTAAACATGATTTAAGGTGTCATCCATGGATATGTATTGTTTGCACACATTGCTTTAACTCATGGTGGAGAGTAAAAGAGAAGAGAAGGAGAAACAATTGATTTGCTCCTTTTGCAATGGTTATGTAAGCTAATTATAGAATGCATTGCTAGTGATTTTTTGGATACATTTGAGATTAGGAGACGGGACCCTTTCAGCAGCAATTGGATTAATAGAGAACTTAGATCAGTTGGTTCTTGCTATATTGTCTATAGCACAAAAAAGGGAACAAGCAGCACATAATATTAGAGAGCAGTGTCCCTTGCTCCCTTCTCCCTGCGGGCCATGGCAAGAGCCGGCCGGGATAGCGCCGGCAGGGGCTCTCCTCGACTCCCTGCGCATGCGCGATCCGACCTTGCCTCTTTTCCCGCTCTCTTGCAGCCCTTGAAGAAATGGCATGTGACAGCAGTCCTGCAATCAGAGATGCTGCAGTTGAATTTTGTTTAGTTCTCCGGGCCCTACAGAGAGCTCCCTACTCCCCATGGCGTAAGCTGCGAGATCGATTCCACAGTGCATGGAGGAAACGGCCTCGTCTGTGCAGCACTGCCATGCTGTTCTGCAGGAGCTTCGCAGAGAGATGATCTGAAAGACTCTGTCTGCTGGGGCCATTTAAGCCAGCAGGGATTTTCTGTTTCTTCTTCAAGATTTTTCTGTTTGTATTTTCATTTTTGTTGAGTATAGAATATACTAGAATAGAATAGAATAGAATAGACTAGAATATCTTCCAATACACAGAGTCCCAGGATCTTTCTTTTCCTGCACAGGGTCTGTAGGGCATAGGGGGAAAGGGGGAAATAGGTGCTTGTGCTCAGCCAGCTGTCCAGGCGTGCAGTGTCGCAGGGAAAATGGTCAGAAGCCCCTTGGCCTTTGGTGGTTCTGCTGAAGCCTTTGTGCTGCCGACAGAGCGGCTGGGCAGGGGCCGGAGCTGCGGGGATCCCTGCCAGAGTGGTGCCTGGCAATGGCCACAAGCCCTGTGCCGGGGAGGAAGGGCCATCCGTGTCCTCCTGCCCATGCGCTGCTGGCTGCCTTGCTGAGGGCTCCCAGGTGCCTCTGGATGGGGCTCCTCTGGAGCTGCTGTGGGGCTGCGGCGCTGCTGCCGGCAAGCTTGGCCAGGCTGGGGCAGACCCTGAGGCGCTGAGGCGCTGCTAAGCCCTGAGCAATTGGCTGGCAGAGGCCATAAGCAGCCCCCTGGCAGCCGCCTTGATCCTGACAGCCGGCTGCTCTGGCGCTTCCGGGTTTGTGGCCGGTTGGAGGGACCCCCTGGAATCAGGCGTGGAACCCTGCTCCTGGCCTTTCAGGGCTCCACGCCTGCTGTTGTGGGGCTGGGCATGTGCCCTCCCTGGGCTCCAGACTGGAGGCCCCGTGCCCCTCAGCCTTAGGCATTGAGCTCCACTGTCTGATATGCAAGTCTTGTTCCTGTTGCTGTGGGGGAGGCCGAGCTCTGTGGCTTTAGGCCCCATTGAGCCAGAAGAGCAGCAGCTTTGAGCCCACAGGGGCCACAGAAAGGCCCTCTTGGACCACGGGCATTCCTGTCCTTCCCAAGGCAGGGACACATGAGAGTGCAGCGGGCACCTTCAGGGTGCCACGCTGGCTTTGCACTGGGCCACCTCCCTGTGCTGTGCGCGGCTGGCTCTTTGCTTTGCTGCTCTCGGCCTTGTGTCGTCGTACTCCTCTGGCTGCCTGCAGCCAGGGGCAGCCCTATCAGGAGGGTGAAAGGCCCCGTCTCCAACATCTCATGGGGAAACGGAGCTCTCCCAGCTCTCAGCCCACGCTGTAAGCAGAGCAGAGCCTTTTCCAAGCCCCGATGGCTTTCTGCCTGCTTCTGGCCGCTGGCCACCATGGCCCACTGCACCCGCTCTGAGTCACCTACAGCATGCCTGGTGTCTCTTGATTTGCTGACCCTGGGATGTGAGGCTCACTGAGGGAAAGGTGGCTGTCCCAATGCTGAGGGCACACGTGGCTCACTGAGCAGACTTGAGGCTTCCCCAGCAGCTTGCAGGTGCCTTATGTGTCATGTTACAGTGCTTGTGCTCCTGCCTCTTCCTGTCCCTCTTCTCACCCTCACCCAACCTGCACCCTCTGACCCACCTTCAGTAAACCCTGTTGCATCAGACACGGTGTCAAGAGCCCTCCTTCGGCTGCCGGTCGAGCGCACATTACACCCTCCGGGCCTGGGAGCAAGGTGGCCTGGGAGAGCTGGTCTCTCAGACCAAGAGGGAATGGCTCTCCACAGCACCTGCCCATGGACCTTCCCCGCACCAAATTAAATCGTCTCCAAGCTTAGCTAGTAAGCTAGTAAGGTATAAACCATTAATGGCCTGGAAATCTGGCACTAGTCTCTAACTTCCGTTAGGTTTCTTTATTGCTAATCTAGCAGTATTCAATTTTGACTTCCATTCTTCCAATAATCCTGATGTCAGGAATTTATTGATTGTTGGTTCTATTTCTTTCCTAGCTTCTAATCTTCAAGGGTATTGCTTTCTGACTACTGGCTCAACTCTTGTGTGTAGCTCAGTTTTCACAGGGTCTGCTCGTTTTGATTTTCCTGGGCTATCAGTATCCCATACTCTGGGGTATACCTGATTCAATACTTGCTCTAAATAGGTCTTCTTGTTTGTTGGTCTTGTGTCAATTGTCAGTCCTACTGCTAAAACTGCTCATTTGTCTTCAGGTACCTTCCATGTCAGTTTTCTTTCTCTAAAGGGAACTCTTGCTTCTGAATTTTCAAGCAAATCCATGCCTAGGACAGATTTGAGTGAGTTTGGTAAATAAAGAAACTGATGTATTCCCGTTTTCTTCTTGATTCTACATTGAAGTGGTTGCAGGAAGAATGCCTTTTCTGGCTCCTATTGCTTGCAGATAGTTTTCACTTTTGGGTATCAGTGCTTGATTCAAGAGTGAAAATGTGTCTCCACATTTAGTTAAAAATTCAACTTCTTTATTATCCTTTAGCTGTATTTTAACCGGTAACCTGCTAGGGTAAGAACTGCCAGTCTTGGTCGTTCCTGGTATCTGGTGAACATTGCACAGCAGCATCGTTTGCGTCCCACAAAGGGCTTACGATAGGACACAGCTTGTCCACTGTACCTTGTAAGGCTCCACTAGCAATTTGTCCCTGCACACGTGCTCTGGCTGCCTTGATCGCCAACTCTTTTGCGGCTTTGGTTAGCTCTGTCAACATGAAATCAGTATCACCTCAGCCCGGCTCTTGACTCTTGACTATGAACTCCAATCTTTTTGCTACTTTGCTAGGGTTTTCTCTATCCATTTTAACTTTTTCCCAAGAGCCAGCCCAGGCTCTGCTGGGCTGCGTCCGTGGGGAACCCGTCCCAGTGCCCAACCGTGCTCTGGGTGAAAAACCTTTTCCTGATACGGAAATGAAACCTGCCCCGTCCCAGCTCCGTACCCTTTCCTCGAGTCCTGTCACTGGTCCCAACAGTGACGAGAGCTGCAGCAGCCCCTCTGATTCCCCTCAGGCTGATGTTCTGATTCCCCTCAGGAGGATGTTGAAGACCACAATGACGCCCTTTACTCTCCTCCAGGCTGAACAAAGTGGCCTCAGCTGCATCTAGGCCTTCCCCTCCAGGCCACACTCCATCCTTGCAGTGCTCCTTTGCATTCTGGCTAATGGTTTCATAACTTTTGATACTGTGCTGCCCAAAACTGCGCCCGTCTGCTTCCAGCCTTTCTTTTGGCTATGGCTTCAGGATGTGGGCACCATCATCAGAGACACAGAAGAGCTTCTTCTCCCAGAGTTATCCCTATCCTCTGCACTTCCACGTGTCTGCCTGGATGTTCACTGGGGAGTTTCCCGCTTTGTGGCGGCTCATTGCTGTTCTCAGTAGGGACATAGTTTTGTTTGGACATGAGCTGCCAGAGCAAGACATGCAGCAAGGGAAGCTGAGAATAGCAGAGGCTGGGCAGATTCTGGTTTTTCCAGAATGTGGGAAAGAGAGTGAGAAAAGCACAAGGAAATTTCATACTGTTTCTTTGCAATCTAATTGCCCTGGGAAACTCAGCAATGGATGGTGCTCTGGTGCTACTGCCAATGCCTTCCATGAGAAAAATTCATTTCAGGATGGAGCAACATCATCTGACAGAGACCAAGTGTGCCAGCAGTTGCTCCAGGTGCTCCTGCCATCAGCCCCTGCAGGTAGGAGCACAGCCCCCCATGCACGTGGGCTTTGGCTGCTTCTGGCACAGAACTGTGATAAAGAGGTATGATTCGTGCTGATAAAAATTGAAACAGTAATCAGTATTGATACAGTAGTTAATATTTGGGAATATTCAAATAGTTAAAAGTTGTATTGCCAAAGAAGAGAGGGAGAGGATGGGCTCCACCCCTCCTCCCAGCAGATGTTCTCAAGGACCACAGAAAAGAAGCTGATGATGTAATTGCTAAAAATGAACAAAACCCGGTTGGGTCCCAGAAAATGCTAATTATAAGGGATTTTTTGCCTTGATATGTAGCTACAGTTATATGTTATTCTTTGTTTACATTGTAGTGCTTATGCGCATGTGTAGCCCAAAGGTGAATTAAAGGACAAAGAAGATGACTACAGAGCCTTCATCAGTGATGAGCCCCAAAGACTTGTGCGACCACCAAACCGACTGGTGGCGCATGCGTGGTAAAAATGGTAATGAAGGCAGTGATAGAAGTATGACAAACTGAAAATGGGAGGCGATGGCATTTAGACATGGCATAAAAGGGGGGAGTCTTTACTTGACAAGCGTGTACATGATGTGGCAAGGGTCCCAGAGCCCTGCACTCCATACCCCACGGTTATCTTTTGCTTATGCGCCATAATTGGAACCAAATTATCCCTTATTTTAATCAAATTATATTGTATTAAATTTTATATTTTTTTACTTTAGCTGTTCAATTAAAATTGTTACTACTTTTAATCTTGGTTTTTTTTTTTTTTTTTTTTATGATGGGATAATTGGGCAAACATAAGAATTTTGGTGCCAATATCCGGGACTCTCTCAGCTCCTGGGAGGTGGATAGTTTCTGGGAAGGAGCTCCCCACCTGACTTTTAAGTGGTCCCAAGGTTAGACCACTCTCCCTTGGGAAAAGAGAGTCTTTATTAAAATAAGACATAAGCAAATTAATTATGAAAGTGCACAAGAGAGGCTCCCATCAGAATGCTGGCTTATAAGAGAGAGAGTACCCATAGAAAACTGCTTTGTACACGAAGACCCTTGTGAGAAAAGGAGGCTGTGAGTATCACGAGATTTTGGGTTGGGGGGCAGCTGTATGCATGTGTGAGTGTGTGTGGAGTGTCTGAGACAGGGGCTGGGCAGTCCTGGACCCCCAAAGTGAGCGGGACCTCCCAGTACCGCGTTTCCGAGATCTCCGTGAGGAGACCAGCCGGAAAAGGAGTGAAGTGAAAGAAAAGTGAACGAGTGGGGACCCCGGGAGGGTTTGACCCAGGGGGAAGGAGGGGATCCCTGGTCCAGGCACCTGTGGGAAGGTCCTTGAGCAGGAGGTATTGACTCAGTAGGGAGACTGAGAAAGAGAGTGAATGAATAGGTTCAAATTTCCTTGGAGGGGTTGGTAGCAGGCAATTTAGTATGTGATTAGATGGTGAGAGGTTGACGCTAATAGATTGAGAAAGAGGGAGAGATAGGAGTGGAACAAGTAGATTGCAGAAGGAGAGATAGGAGTGGAACAGTTAGATTGAAAAGGCAGTGTGACAAAGTAGTGAGGAAGTTGAGCCATGAGGTGAGTGTGGGAAACTAAGACTCTCCTGGTACCAGGGTGTCACAGTGGTCGCAAATATTACATTATGACTATACTAAAAAGAAATAGAAGGAAAGGTTCTCAGAAGGCTAGCTAAGCTAAGAACAGAAAAAAATTAATAACAAAGGAGCTTTCTCCGACTCTGTCCCAGAGCGAGCTCGGTCCTTGATTGGCCATTAATTGTAAACATCCAACATGGGCCAATCACAGGTGCACCTGTTGCATTTCACAGCAGCAGATAACCATTGTTTACATTTTGTTGCTGAGACCACAGCTTCTCAGAAGGGAAAAAAATCCTAAAGAAAGTATTTTTCACAAAAGATGTCTTTGACACCTGGGATTTGTTAGTTTGTTGTCGCCAGAAATGGGTCAGGGAAAAAGTAAGTTCCTTGATCCAGGGGCTGCGGATTGTGTGAATAATTCACAGCAGTTTGAGGTATCTAGGAACTGTGAGGCGGGTTCTCAGGGGGAGAGCATTCCTCAGGACAGCCCACTTGGGATGATAATACGGTTTGGGGATGAATGGGAATCCCAAAGGAGAAAAAGTAAATGGAAAATAGTTAAGTATTACATGTTTAAATGGACAAAGGAAATGATCCGTAAAGATAATTTATATTGGTCCAAGTTCGGATCATTTGAGGATTGGATTTGCCAGGCTCTAAATATATATGTGAATTCAAACGACCCTGTTAATCAGGAGGAGAGTGAAAATGCAGCCTTTTGGAGTCCTTAGGGGAGAAGTAGGTCTGTTGTTCAGAGGCAGGACAGGGGACTTCAGGAGTTACTGAGAGGAGCACAAAGGGTGTATGTGAACAGAGATAAGAAAAAGTAGAAAGCAGATGCCAGAATTTTGGTAGCAGCAGTTAAAGAAATGCAGGAAGCTTTGAATACAGAAAAATCCACAGAGAAAAACAAAGAGCGGATTTCAAGATCTATCTTTAGGAACACAAGACCTGTGTGTTTTTCCCACCACAAGAAAGAGCACCTAAAAGAATTCTTGCCCTATCTTAAAGGGCGCAGGTCCTACCTGTTTTTACTACCATAAAAAGGGGCACAGACAAAAAATGTTGCAGGAAGAAAGAGCAAGATGAGGAAACTTTAAACGGAGGTAAGGGGCTCTGTTTAATGAAGGGGACTGAAAAACACCACCAGAAGTGTGTTGATAAGTTATATTCTTAGTCAATACAGGAGTTTCTCAGTCGACAATGACAAAATTACCCCAGGGATGTGAGATAAGTCGTGAGCGAGTTCCAGTAGTTAGAATTACAAGAGAGGCTTTTCCAGTTCCTGTAATTAAAGGGGTGCAAATTTAAACAGGCAACAAATTTGGAGTAAATGATTTATTGTTGATACCAGAAGCCGAGAATAATTTATTAAGCAGAGATCTAATAATAGCCTTAAATTTACAGATAAAACCCTGGGAAGGAAAACTAAAAAATTATTCTTTAACTGAAGAAGATAATCTGGAAATTAATGATACGGGTTGGCATTTGAGTGAAGTGGGGAAGAGCTTGGGGTAAAGGAATCTGGTTCACTTAGTCCCTCCTGGTCAGCACAAGCCTGTGAACTTTATGCATTACTCCATGCATTATTCATACTAAAAGAGCAAGAAGGGACTATTTATAAAGACTCCAAATATGCTTTTAGTGTAGTACATACTTTTAGAAAAATTTGGAAGGAAAGGGGACTTATAAACACTCAAGAGAAAGGGTTAGTACACGGGGAATTGATAATTCAGATACTTGAAGCTTTAAAAAGCTCAAAGAAAATATCAGTAGTTCATGCAAAGGGACACCAGAGAGAGAGGGATATTTGAGTCAGAGAGAATAATTTGGCCAACGAAGAAGCAAAAAGAGCGACCTTAAGGAAAAAAAAAAACCAAAGCAAAAATACTGAAATCATGACCTTACAAGAAACAGAATTCAGCAGGGGACACTTTCTCTTTTACTAGCAGAACTGGCAGCTATAAGGAAATTAGGAGCAACATTTAAGGAGGGAAAGTGGGTTTTTCCTGATAGCAAGATTTTGATGCCAAAACCAGTGCACATTAGGTCTTAGATAACTTGCATAGATGGACACACTGGGGAATAAGAGCCCTTTGTGATCACTTTTTAAAATTTTATGGGTGTATAAGGATATTTGAAATTGGAAAGCAAATCACCCAGGAGTGTCTCACCTGTCAAAAAGTAACTAAGAAGGCGTTAAGAAGCCCTCCCTCTGGAGGATGAAAAACAGCCTACAGGCTATTTGAAAAGATCCAGGTTGATTTTACAGAATTGCCTAAAGTGAGTCGGTGGAAATATTTGTTAGTTATAATAGATCAATTAACTCAGTGAGCTGAAGCATTTCCAGCAGCTTGGGCTACAGTTCAAACGGAGGCTAAAATATTGTTGGAATATGTAATTCCAAGAATGTGATAATATGGTGGGATTTAAGTGGATTTATATTAACCCTGATTTAGTGAGAATGAACGAAGCATCCTGGAGTGGCTGCCGACCACAATTCCCTTGAGCTCAGAGGCAGAAGAACGCTGGTGGAAAAGAATAAAAGACTTTCTGAATCAGTGGAAACAGCCTAAAAGGATCAAAGATCTCCTCCAGGGTTACCCACCAGCAACATTATTAGAATTTATTACAAAACTGCAATTCCAGAAACTGAGTTTGATAACACCTGTTGTTGAAAGAGTCCAGAGACAACTAAAACGTTGGGAGTGCAGTAAACATGGTTTACGGTGTCATCCCTGGATATGTATTGTTTGCACACTTTGCTTTAACTCATGGTGGAGAGTAACTAACAGGGAAGAGAAGGAGAAACAATTGATTTGCTTGCTTTGCTATAGTTATGTATTTAGACAGCTAACTATAGAACGCATTGCTAGTGATTTTTTTTAGATACCAATGAGACTGGGAGACGGGACCCTTCCAGGAGCAATTGGATTAATAGAGAACTTAGATCAATTGGTTCTTGCCATATTGGCTATAGCACAAATAAGAGAACGAGCAATTTATAATATTATAGACCAGTGTCTCATAATAGATAGTTGTTGTGGAGAAGCAGTCTATTTATCACATCATAGGCGCATTCCAGGGGCATATTGGCCTGGCGAGTGTGCCTATTGGAGGCTGCGATTTAATGCACTTCTTGCACTTGAAGTAGAAAATATTTAGTGAAATCTTATTGTGGTTGACACATCCCTGAAATTTTGGAAAATACAGGTTTATGGTATTCCAGCCTAACCTTTCCCCTGTTCTTGTCGTTTTAATTATTTCTTCTTAACCAGCCAGAACTGAGAAATGGCATTTAAGAGGGGACAAGCCTCTGTGGGGCTATGGGTACCAAAGAAACTAAAAACACCAGTGACTAGATCCCTAGATATTACCTTTGCTACTGAGAAGACTAGCATCTCAGCCCTTGGTTGCAACCCAAAGGGGCCTTGAGAAAGGTAGAAAGGTAGATTTCCTAAAGAAATCTATTATATTATTTTCACTGTGATCATTCTGGTACCCTAGACGGTTGGCCAAAGCCAGAGAGCCACACTGGACAGAGTTTCATCAATAAAAAAGCAAACAGGGCAAAAACCAAGTCCCAGCAATTTCAATATTTGTGACTATTGCAATCACCCTATGAAGATTAAGGACAAGATGGGATCTGTGTTTGTGACACGCCCATATGTTAGTTCTGCCTGCTACAATCGCAACCGCTTTATAGATGTTTGTGTTAAAGAAAGAAAGATGCATTGGGTAGGGAAAAATTTAAACTATAATGGATGAGCTCCTCATCCCCATGGTAATCAGATTTGCCCCCAGTATGAAAAGTTCTTTTGTTTTGAAAGAGATGATAATTGAAATGATCCAAGTATAAGCATGGGAAACCAGGCACTAAGAGAAAAATTGAAAGAGAAAATAAAAGAAGAGAAAGAAACAAAGGAGAATAGAGGAAAGAACAAGAGAAAAGAGTCAAAAGAATTGGCTGAATTGTATAAATAGCTTAAACAGCACTACAAAGATTGGAACCTGCCATCCTCAAATAAGAATCTGTTTGTGAGGTTGATGCAAGAGATTGCTACAGAATTGGGATTATCCAAATGTTGGATTTATGGAGGTTTAAAAATAGCTGAAAAGATGGCCGTGGAAAAGTGAGAGCTTAGCTCCAGAACAAGTTTTAAAATGGAACCATACCCAAATTTCTAGAACATTGAAGAGACTTGAAAGATAGATTCTAAGCTATCAAGTAATTGAAATCATTTGTATAACTCAAGAAGGAAGAAAATTTAATAAAGTAGTGGGGCATACTCCTTGTAAATCCACATTGGTGGTCAATATGGATAATCGTTCAAAAGTTTGGTGACCTGAAACCCCTGTTGGATATTAGAGACCAATAAAAAATAAACTGTGAATGGGATGAACAGATTGATTTATGCTGGTACAGAAGTCCTGGAGCTAATCCCTACCAATCTATCAATGGCTCAGGATTGGTCATGGGGATATAGGACCCCAATTTGCCTGTTGAATCGAGTGATAGGGCCCCAAGTAGTAGTGGAAGTGGTGTCAAATCACACCACAGGTGCCTTAAAAATGTTGGCCAGGCAATATACACAAATGCGGGCATTTGTGTACCAAAACAGGATTGCCCTAGACTATCTGTTAGCAGAAGAAGGAAGAGTTTGTGGGAGATTTAACAAATTTTACTGCTGTATAAAAATTGAAGATTATGGAGAAGCTATCACCAAACCTGTGGAGGAAATTAAAAGGGTGGCTCATGTGCCAGTACAAAAGTGGAATTCAATCTAGAAAGCAGATTGGTGAGATAACCTCTTTGGAGGTGTTTGGTAGAAAAAGTTAGAGTTCACGTTGTTTTGTTCAATTTTGAGACTTTTGTTTCTGCCTTGTATGATTCCATGTTTTATTAGGCTAATTTGCTCAGTGATTCAGGAGATGCAGATTACAATAATATCTCTAGATTCAGCATCAGTAGAAAGAGGAAAACCAAAATCTGTGATGGTACTAACAGCTGAATCAACCCGTGTTAAATAATAAGGACCTAAAAAGATTGAAATAGCCCAGGAAATGCTAACCAAATTTGAAAAAAGTGTGGAAAATTAGAGGCAGCAAAAGAAATGCTAGAGAAGTTTGAAGCTGAAAAGAGACAACAAGAAAATCAAAATTCTGAAGAATATAAAAGATATCAGGGCATAGCTTTTTAATAAAGCATGGATCATAATGATCAAGAAGAGAAAGGGGGGATTTGTGGTAAATAGGTATGATTCATGCTGATAAAAATTGAAACAGGAATCAATATTGATATAGTAATTAATATTTGGGGATAATAAAACAGTTAAAAGTTGTAATGCCAAAGAAGAAAGGGAGAAGAGGGGCTCCACCCCCCCTCCCTGCAGATGTTCAGGAACAGGAGGAAAGCAAGAGATAACAGTTGCTAAAAATTAACACAGAAGGGACACTCTGGTTGGGTCCCAGAAAAATGTTAATTATAAGGGATTTATTGCCTTGATATGTAGATGTAGTGATATGTTAGTCTTGGCTTACATTGTACTGGCTTGCTGCGCATGTGTAACCCAAAGGTGAATTAAAAGACACAGAGGAAGACTGCGAAATCTTCATCAGACGACCTCCAAAAGACTTGTGCGACCACCAAACTGAGTGGTGGCGCATGCGTGGTAAAGGTGGTAATGAGGGTGGGGATAGAAATATGACAAACTGAAAATGGGAGGAGATGGTATTAACACATGGCATATAAGGGGGTAATTTTCACTTGGCAAGCTCATACGTGAGGTGGCACGGGTCCAAGAGCCCTTCACTGCGTACCCCACTTTTTTTTTTTGCTTATGCGCTATTATTTGAACCAAATTATCCCTTATTTATATATTTTCTCAACTATTCAATTAAAATTGCTGCTATCTAAAATATTGTTTGGGTTTTTTTTATGATGGGAATATTGGGCAAACATAACACAGACAGCCAAAAAAGCTCCTTGTGGGCAGAGCTGGCAGATCAGACCCCCAAATTGTGTCCAGTGCTGCCTTGTGTAGCCCAAAATCGCCAGTAGAGGCACTGGATGTTTGTGCACCGGGATGCTTTAGGACCATGGCTGAAATTTAGGAACCCCGGCCCTAATTACAATGCCTCCTTAACGGTCTGCAGCACCCAGAGCAGAACTGGGGCATTGGCCCAACCAGCTCCAATTTTGCCCCATTTTGCCCTCCCAAGGCACTGCTTTCCAGCCTGGGCTGTCCCTGTGCTCCAGCTGCAGCTGTAGAGCCCTCAGAGCTGCGGCTCTGCTCTCTTTTTCCTCCTCCCCCTGTGGCTTCTGTGTAGGGACCAGCAGTGGCCCAGGAAGAGCAGGAACACCAAACGTGCTCTGGAGCCCCCTGAGGAGCCCTGTCAGAGTCAGCACCGAGTACCAGATTTCCTCAACATGCCAGGACAATTCAACATTTCCAGAGTGGCTGTGCCAGGGCTGAAGGAAGAAAACAGAGTGAAAGGCTGAGAGTTTGCAGGAATTGCAGTGTAAAGCCACTAGAGGGGCTTTACAAGATCTGCCTGGGGTCGGGTGCTGCCTTCCTTCCATTCAGGATCAGGGAGAGCAGTCGCAGTTGTTGCACAGGGCGTGTGCCCGGCCCTGGGACACTGCTATGCTGCCAGTGGGCACTGGGATCCAACCTGCTGTCTTGGCAGCTTCTGCTCGCTGCCGGTGGTGGTGCCAGGAGTGATTGGTGCCCGTGAGTATGCAAAAGGAGCAATTTCCCCTCCTCCCTCCCGTCCGAGGCTGCCATGGTCCCTGAGGGGATGGAACTGGACCTGGGCGCCCCCTGCGGGCCGGGAGTTCTCCCTGCAGCGCCCCCTGCTGGCCGCAGTTAGAACTGCCACAAAAACCAACAGCCCTGAGCGGGAGGGAAAGTTCTGGGTTTCTGTTGTTTGTTCTGTTCTGGTTTATAAATTTCCCAGTAAAGACCGGTTATTCCTTTTCCTACACTTTGACCTGGAAGCCCCACCATTTTTGAAATTAGAAAACATTATTTACATGGGTCTTCATTCTATTCCAGGAGCATTCCCACTTTCCTTGGCACATATTGCTCATAAACGAGATGTCAGCTCCTGAGCTGCAGTGTGGATGCGACAGACACCTAAAGGGAAGACAGGATCAGGGACTTGGCCACCTCATGCTCTGCCCTTTAAGCCAGTTGGGCCACCAAGGGCCCTCTCCCCAGATGGCACTTCTGCTCACATGGCCACTCAGGAGCTGGCTTTGGCAGAGTGTCACACTGTCCCCAGTGTGCCATGGCTGACAGACTGATGGACAGATGGGGCCCTGTCTCACCAAAAGCAAGGCCTGACCCACCCCTGCCACACATAGCTGTTCCAAAATGTCTCCAGACATCACACTTTTCCTGTCTCTGACACCCCACTATGTGCCATGGTCTGATCCCAACTGCTCTGGCAAAGGGGCAGGCTCCAGAACCCTCACAGGGCCTTTGTGGCATTGTTGTGGGATGATCACGGGAGAGGAGGGGTTTGGGAGGGGAGAAGAGGAGGGGAGAAGAGGAGGGGAGAAGAGAATCCGGAGCCTTCTGAAGGCCGCTTTGGCCATCAGAGCGAGGAAGATCCAAGGCCGTGCCAGGTTACTCTGGGGTGTGAAACATGCTGGGAGGAGTGTTCAGGGTTTGTTACTTGTTGGGGGCTCTCCTAGGAAATTGTTCTTTTTGTGACTCTTTGGACTCAGAAACTTGTTGTTGTTGCTGGTGGTTTCATTCTCTCTTGTTGCTGTTTCAGGAAATTGTTCTTCTCTCAGTCCTTTGGGATCTTTCTCCCTTCACAAGGAGGTTGAGGAGCAATTTTTTAGTGGCAGCACACACGAGTGGGTGCCCATGGGTGGGCACCCCCAGTGCCCCCCAGTGTCACAGCACATTCCCGTAGATGTCACCGGGTTCCCGTGGTCGCCCCTGGGGTCCCCGCAGCTCTGCGTAGGTCACCTGGGGATCCTGGAGTGTGGTGGCACGGGGGGATGCTGCGAGACACATGGGCTGTGGGATCTGGATGGGGTGACACTCGTGGGTGAGGTGTCCCTCTGTGTGTGTCCCCACCGTACTCACCCCCTGCTCTCTTGGTGACCATGGCGTAGGTGTACAGCACCTCCCCCTCCTCTGGGGGGGCCGGGGGATCCGGGGGGACCCTGAAGGAGCAAAGGGGATGTGGGGGAAGAAATGGGAGGTCGCGGCAGTCAGGGTAAAAGGGGAGAGTGTGGGTTGAGCCCCCACTCACCCTTCCTGCTTCTTTCTGGCAGTTGCAGAGGAAAGAGGGGAGGGGTGACTGTGGGATCCGAGGGCTATGACCCCTCTCAGGAATCCTGAACACCCAAGAGGCCCTCAATTTCCCACAGGACCCCCAAGCATCCCTGAGGTCCCCCAGAATTCATGAACATCCCCAGTGCTCCCGACGAACTCAGCCTCAAGAACCCAAAGCCCGGCAGAGACAGAGACACCCAAACACCCCCAAGGGAACCCCCAACATCCCTGCAGGACCCTCCAGCACCTCCCCAAACCCTAAAGGACCCCCAGACAAGGTCACAGTTCTGGGGCTGTGGGTGCTGTCTAATTGCTCCCCAACTCTGGGGACCTCTACAGCTCCCTGGGACCCCTGTCTCCCCATTGTCATCCACCCATATGGTGCCACTGGTGCCAGGTCACAATGACACCCACAAGCAGGTGCAGGAACAAAAGGGCCCAACCGACCCCTGCAGCCACTGCAAGAAACAGAGGGGGACACGGTGTCAGTGTTACCCATCATTCCAGGGGTCCTGAACTCCCTAGTGACCCTGTGTGTCGCCACCTGTGTCCCTGTGTCCCCATGTTTTCATTGTCAGTGCCAGCTCAGGGATGAGTGCCCAGAACACGCGGTGCCGTCCTGTCCCAGCTGGTTGGTGGCCACATACTGGTAGGTGCCCGAATGTCCCACATTGATGGCTCTGAGCTCCAGGAGGGGACCCCAGGCAACCTCCTGCCCATTGTGCAGCCAGGTGAAGGTGACAGGGGCTGAACCCACCTGCACCTAGCAGCGCAGGGTCATGGGGTCACCTGCACGCACCTGGTGTGACAGGGGACTGGGGGTGACGGTGGCATTGGCCACGGGCACTGTGGGGACACAGACAGGGCTGAGGGCACAGGGAGGGGCTGGCAGCCGGTGTGGGTGGGTAGGGACAGGGGGGATGGGTGTGATGGGGGATGTCGGGGATGAGGTCACACCATGGAGGGGTGAGAGGACACAGGGCAGAGGTGGAGGGACACAAGCAAGGTGTCTGGGGGTCATGGAGGTCCCCAGGCAGGGGACCCAAGGGGTCGCTTGGGGTTCCCTGTACCCATCCTAGCACTCATTGCACACCGTGACGCAGGGCCAGGCACTGCTCTTCCACATGGCCTCCCCTTGGAGAGCACCTGGCAGCTGTAATTCCCTGAGTGGGAGACCCCCACAGCGGGTGAAGACCCCTGCAGGCCCCCCACCACCTGCCCGTCCTGGTAGAACACGTGCAGGAGGGGGGCTTAGGGCCGCAGGGGCCTGGGGGTGCTGAGGCAGCTGAGAGTGAGGGGGGAACCTACGGTGAGATCAGGGGGACCTTCCAGCACTTGCATCATGAAGAGCTCAGGGAAGGAGAGGGGAGGGAGATTTGTGACCCCAAGTTCCCTGGAAGGGGCTGGAGGTGTCAGGGTGGCAGCTCTGGGATGCTCACCATGCACTGTCACTGTCACCAGCGCAGACTCCTTCCACACCCAGTATTCCACCTGGCCTTTGCAGCTGTAGTGGCCACTGTGGTTCAGCTGCAGAGGGGACAGGGACAGCTCGGTGCTATTGGAGAACACCTCCAGATCTGTCTCCTTTTGGTAGAAGGACACCGAGGTGACTGTGTTGTTCCACCAGCCCTGGCAGAACAGTGTCACTGTGTCCCCCTCCAGCAGCGCCTGTCCCAGTGCCTGCAGTACCAGCCAGTCTCGGAGACAGAGAGGATTCATCACTGGATTCATCATCATCATCATTTCTTCTTGTATCCACAAAACATCACATCACATGACAGGGATCTGGAGGGTCCTGGTGAAATCGGGACCCCCACTGGGTAGCACTCAGTGCACCAGAGGTCATCAATTCCATCAACAGGATCCTCTCACTCTGGGATGCTCTGGGATGTCCCAGAGCAGGGGACAGGCTCTGGTAACACAGGAGGTGACCTATGGAGCAGAGACCACCAGGAGCCCTCAGGGATCTCGTGGGTCCCAGGCTGGGGACACCTAAACATCCCTCACCATTTGAGACTCTCAGGGGGGGACTGCGCCTGGTGCCAGGTCTGACACACCGGTAGGTGTCTTTCTTGGTGACAGTGGTGTTTTCCTGTCCGTCCTGCACCCAGTGCTCCCTGTCCTTGTACCAGGTGGTAGCACTGGCAGTCCCCGAGCCCTGGCAGGTCAGTGTCACCCTGTCCCACAGCATTGCAGGCCTCCACGGGGACTCCACAACGAGCTGGGTGGTCTGGGCACCTGTGGGTGACAGGGGACACCAGACTACCAGGACCAGTGCAGGGCTGAGGACAGCGGGGTGGGGTCATGGCATCCCCTGAGGACTCACCAGTGAGGCCGAGGGTCTGGGCTGGAAGGGAGAAGGGACAGGGCTGGATGGGAGATGGCACTGCAGGGACAGCAGCATAGGGAATATGGGGTGTTGGGGCTGTCCCCAAAAGGTCTCCATGGGGGCATTGGTGTGGCACAGATGTCTTAAGGGCAGGGACACAGTGGCCAACCCATGCTCAGGAATGGGGACCCTGTTGTGACACTGGTCAACATCAGCAGCCCCACAGCCACTTCCCCATGGCCCTGCACCCATGGTCCCATTCCATTGGCACCTGTCCCCATGGCCCATCAGCATGGTGCTTGTCCTCTTGTCCCTGTCTCTGCATCACTGTGTCCCTGTCCCCACAGCTGCCCCAGCCCCAAGGTTCCTTCTTCAACATCCTTGTCCCAACATCTCTATCCCCTGTCCCCACATCCCAGTTCCCCTATTCCTGAACCCTGTTCCTGTCCCCAAAAGCCACCCCAGGACTCTGGTCACACTGGGCTCAATGCCCTGCTGACCCTGGGGACCTCAGGGGACCCAACAGCTCCCCTGTGCCCTGTCCTCTCCCCATGCCCGGGGTGTCAGGCCCGTGCCCAGGGCACTCACCCCACAGGAGCAGCGCCACCTTCCCAGCCATCCCGGTGTCCCCAGCCATGTGCACTGGCTGTCACTCATTGCTGTGGCCACCGCTCCCCTGTCTGGTGACTCTTCGGATGAAGGGGAAGGAAGCGAGGTCACGTCTGTCCCCACATGTAGGTAGCCCTTGGTGGGAGCAGGGTGGCCACAAGCTGGGCACAGGCCAGGGACATTCTGGGATAGTCTGGGGACATGGTTGGCGATGGTGTTGCCAGGAGTGGGGGGCTCAGGGGATGTGGGGAACCAAGGGTGGGTGTCCAGGGGAATTGGAGTCTCCATGCCTAGGGGGATTCAGGGATGGGAGTGCTGTGGAAACAGGGTCCCCAGGGATTTGGGGTCATGGCATGTGGGTGCCAGAGTTGGGGGTGCAGGGGGAAAAAGGGGACCCTTGGGAATAGGGGTTCTGGGGGAAGAAGCAGCCCATGGGATGGGCTCAAGGCAATGGTGGTGCTGGGCAATGGCAGTCCTGGGATAGAAGTCCCCAGGGAGGAGAGACCAAGGCAATGGGGGTCCCATGGTTGGGTTCCCAGGGGAATGGGGGTGCCAGGGATGCGCAGTGGCTGGGTGGGCACAGGGGTCACAGCTCCTTCCCAGGGTGCTTCAGAAATCAGGGTGACCCAGGGCCCAGCACTGCCTCCCTGGGGTGCTCATTTCCTGGGGAGGTATCACATGGGGGTCCTGGGTTGCTGTGCCTCTGTGCCCACCCCTGCCCTTGACTTTTTCCTCTCTTTATTTCTCTTATTTCCCTATTTTCCTCACTTTTGTGCCATGTACCCGCATCCCCAGTTCCTGATGCAGCAATCCTGGGAAACACCTGAGCAAAGAACAGGTTGGGGGCACCCAGGAGAGAGGGAAGATGGGGAGTGGGGGATGCAGGAAAGGGTGGGGAGGCTGTGGGGGATGGGGGTGTTGGGCTGTGTCCCCTCAACACTTTCACTTTCTTTTTCCTAGACAAGAAGGAAGAGGTCATTTGTGCTCAGTTTCAGATGGGAAAGGGGCGGGGTTCTGTCCTGGGGGACACATCAAGGGGGGTCCTGTCCTGAGAGAATCCTGTCCCAGGGGGTGATGTATCCTGGCATGGGGCGTCCTGTCCCAGAGGGTGGCAGTTCCAGAAATGTCCCTGCACGTTCCTGGCTGGGTGCTTGTCCCAGGGGTGGCACATCCTGGGGACCCCTGTCAATGCAAGGGTGGGGCCCAGCCATGGCCCAGCCCCACTGCACAGGGATGGCCATTGCCCAGCCCTGCTCTGGCCAGTTCTAGGTGACAGCCAGGATCTGAGGGTCTTCCCTGCCCCCTTGGCTTTTATTCTGGCAGTTTTAGAGCTGCTGCAGAGGTGAGAATTCTGTGGGTGGAAAAAGGCCTGCCTGTGGTTTCCTCAGCCCTGCAAGAAGCACAAAACCCAAAGATAGGCCAAGCAGTGGCTCTGAGAGGGCCTTTGATGGTTTTCAGAGCAGGGCTGGCTGGAAACTCCCCCTGCAGGGGCAGCTGAGAGGGAACCAGTCCAGAAATGCAACAATTGATCACTTTGTCCCTTTGCCCAAGGGACTGAGAAAAACCACAAAACTACTGCAAGGACAACACAATCTGCTCAACAACCTGACCTGGACCCTCCTTCTTGAACAAAACCTGCAGCCCTTTGGAACCTCATGGAAAGAATGTGTGTGTTCTGGATGTGTACACCAGAAGAAAGGGGAAAGTGTGAAAATATTGAGCAGGGGCGGCACACGAGGGGCTGGGGAACAGGGGTGTCACAGCAAGAGCAGGGAGTGTCCATGCAGGGGAATTCAGGGCAGGCTGGAGTGGATTTACCAGGGAATCCGACCCTGAGGCACACACAGGCATTTCCACAGATTCCTGTGCACTGTCCCAAGGATAGACAGAGCTTCTCCCCTTCTTCAATGGGAAGTCAATCAGGTTTCAGGGTGGAAATGAGAAACACAGGGAGAGTTCCTAAATATGGGTCAAGAAAAGGTTTCCTTATGGGCTGGGTTGCTGCCCAGCAGACAGGGAATAATCCCATGGAGCTGTTGGACACTCAGGGAGATAAAGCTGCTGTGGGATGCAGCAAGAGAACCAAAACTTCTAATTTCATTGTGATTTGTTTGTTTTTAGTATGAGGGATTTGTTGGGAAAGCAATGGATTCTATAAACCAGACCATTATATACCTTGTCAGATTGATTTTTGATGAGTTTGTTCTTTCTTGGGAAAATAATGCTTTTGTTTTTATTCTATAGATGTATAATTTTGTCTCAAGCAATTTGGCATCAGGTGTTGCCTGGGATGGAAGAGCAAATGGGGGGACCTGACCCAGGGGTGTGTGGAGCAGGGACACAGAAACTCCCAGGGCAGCCCTGGGGTGCCCCAGGGTGGGGGCTGTGCTGGGCCTTGGGTCACCCCAAAATCTGAGGCACTCCAGGAAGCAGCTTTGACCCCTGTGCCCACCCAGCCCCTGCCTATCCCTGGCACCCCCATTTCCCTGGGAACCCAACATTGTCCACCAAGAGGGCAGGGGGTGAGTATGGGGAGGACACACGCAGGGGGACACATCACCCATGAGTTTTACCCCACCCAGATCCCACAGCCCGTGTGTCTCGCAGTGTCCCCCCGTGCCACCACCCTTCAGGATCCCCAGGTGGAGCTGTGGGGACCCCAGGGGCAACTGCAGGAACTCGGTGACATCTACGGGAATGTGCTGTGACACTGGGGGGAACTGGGGGTTACTGGGGGTGCCCACCCATCGGCACCCACTCGTGTGTGTGCTGCCACTAAAAACTGCCCCTCTCCATCCCCATGGGGGCACAAAGATCCCAAAGGACTGAGAGAAGAACAATTTCCTGAAACAGCAATGAGAGAGAATAAAACCAACAGAAACAGGAACAAGGTTCAGAGTCCAAATGGTCAAAAAGGAACAATTTCCAGGGAAAGCCACAAAAGGAATAAACCCCAAACGCTGTCCCCAGCATGTTTCCTCCACCAGAAGAACCTGGCAGGGCCCTGGACTTTCACTGCTCTGATGGCCACAGCGGCCTTCAGGTGGCTCTGGACTCTCTTGTCCCCTGTTCCAAACCCCTCCTCTGCCCTGTACCCAAGACGATGATCTCACAAAGGCCCTGTGAGGGTTCCAGAGTGTCACTCTTTACCAAGGCAGTCGGGATTAGGGCATGGCACAGGGTGGGGTGTCAGAGACAGGAAATGTTTGATGTCTGGAGACATTTTGGAACACCTGTGTGTGGCAGGGGTGGGTCAGGCCTTGCTTGTGGTGAGAGACAGGGCCCCATCTGTCCATCAGTCTGTCAGCCAGGGCACACTGGGGACAGTGTGACACTCTACCAAAGCCAGCTCCTGTGTGACCACATGAGCAGAAGTGCCATCTGAGGAGAGGGCCCTTGGTGTCCCAACTGGCTTAAAAGGAAGAGCATGAGATGGCCAAGTCCTTGACCCTGTCTCCTCTTGAGGTCTCTGTCCCATCAACTCTGGAACCCAGAAGTTGGCAACTCATTTAAATTAGAAATGTCAGCCAAGGAAAGTGGGAACATTCCGGGAATGGAGAGAAGACCCATCTCTTACATTTTTAAATTTGGAAAATTATGTGGCTTCCAGGCAAAAGTGTAGGAAAAGGAATATCGGCTCTTTACTAAGAAATTTAGAAACCAGAACAGAACAAACAACAGAAACCCAGAACTTTCCCTTCCACTCAGCGCTGTTGGTTTTGTGGCAGTTATAACCGTGGCCAGCAGGGGGCGCTGCAGAGAGAACTCCCGGCCAGCAGGGGGCGCCCTGGTCCAGCTCCATCCCCTCAGGGACCATGGCAGCCTCAGACGGGAGGGAGGAGAGGAAATTGCTCCTTTTGCATACTCACGGGCACCAATCGCTCCCGGCACCACCACCAGCAGCGGGCAGAAGCCACCAAGGCAGCAGGTTGGATCCCAGTGCCCACCGGCAGCATAGCAGTGTCCTGGACTCAGGCACATGCCCTGCACAATGCCCGTGAGGGCTGTCCATGAATCCAAATGGAAGGAAGGCAGCACCTGACCCCAGGCAGGTCTTGGGTCCACAGCAGCCCCTCTGGTGGCTTTACACCACAATTCCTGCCAACCCTCAGCCTTTCATTTCGGTGAGGAGGGCAGGGATGGAGCAGCTTTGGGGATACCTGGAATCCACACAGGGTCAGTCCCCAGAGCTCCACAATGGCCTCAGGCAGAGCCTCTGATGGATATTTACTCACATTTCTTTCTAATTTTGTGGCCAAAGTCAGAATCCAAGAATTCGTTCCATGAGGTTCCAGAAGGCTGCAGGTTTTGATCCAGGAGAGTCCAGGTGACATTGAGCAGATTGCTGTGGGATTTGCAGTAGTTTTGTGGTTCTCTCTGTCCCTTACAAAGAGGAGCAAATGATCAATTGCTACATTTCCGAACTGGTTCCCTCTCAGCTGCCCCTGAAGGTGGGGTTTCCAGCCAGCCCTGTTCTGAAAAGCACCAAAGGCTCTCGCAGAGCAACTGCTTGGGCTCCCTTTGGGGTTTGTGCTTCTTGCAGGGCTGAGCAAACTAGAGGCCGGCCTTTTTCCCCCACAGAATTCTCACCTCTGCAGCAGCTCCACAGAGCCAGAGCCCCTCAGAATTTGTCTAGGGTGACCCTCAGGCCTCCAGCACCTTGTGGGGGCTGTGCTGGGCCTGGAGTCACCCAAAAATCTGAGGCATCCAGGGAAGGAGCTGAGATCCACAGGCCCATCCAGCCACTGCCCATCCCTGGAACCTCCATTTCCCTGGAAATCAAATCATGGGACTCCCATTCCTTATGTCCCATTTTGCCTGGGACCTCTATCCTAATACTGACCTTCCCCAGGATCTCCATGGCCCAGCACCCCTCATTCCCAAGGAACCCTCTCCTGTTCCATACCCTGAAATCCTCGTTCCTGCAGGACCATAATTCTCCCAGGACCCCCATTCCCGTGGGACCCCCCCATTTCCCCAGCATCCCCATCCCATGACCCAAAAATCTCTGGAGCCCACGTTCCCCTGGGATTCCCATCCCTGAGACCCCCCAGCCCTGGGCACTCCCATTCACATAGGCCCCCCATCCCCAATGATTCCCCCTCTTCGGGACCCCCGTTCCCACAGACCCCATCCCTGGGTCCCCAAACCCACCAATCCCTCTGCTCCTGGGAACCCCATGTCCCACCTTGTCCCTACCCACCCTTGTCCCCACCTTGTTCCCACCCATCCCACAGCCTGTCCCCATGGCCACATCCCCATGATCCTGTGCTTGAGGCCACCCTGCCCCCACCAAGGGCCACCAACAAGTGGACAAGATCTGACCTCGCTTCCTTCCCCTTTGGCCAAAGAGCCACCACCCAGGGGACAGCCACGCCCAGCAGCGAGTGACAGCCAGTCCACATGGCTCGGGACACTGGGATGGCTAGGAAGGTGGCTCTGCTCCTGTGGGGTGAGTGCCTTGGGCACGGGCCTGACACCCTGGGGATGGGGAGGGGGCACAGGGGGGGTTGTGGGGTCCCCTGAGGTCCCACGTGCCAGCAGAGAGAGAGCATGACGTGACTGGAGCCATGGGGTGGCTGTGGAGACAGGAGAAGGGGGACTGGAATGTGGAGACAAAAATGTCGGGGCAAGGATTTGGGAAGGCATCAGGGGGCTAGTAGGGTGACCTTTGCCAGCATGGGGTGGCCATGGCATCCCCAGTTCAGGGGTGTCCACAGTGTGACCCAGTGTTCTGCCTGAGCAAGGGGTGGCTGCAGTGTCTCTTTCCCTAAGGGG
This sequence comes from Ammospiza nelsoni, assembly GCF_027579445.1. Classification (NCBI taxonomy): domain Eukaryota; kingdom Metazoa; phylum Chordata; class Aves; order Passeriformes; family Passerellidae; genus Ammospiza; species Ammospiza nelsoni. Next base: position 1,109,921 of record NW_026683188.1, on the reverse strand, counting down.
TCCATGTCACACAAGGGCACTTTGGGAACATCCCTGACACCCCATGCCCCTGTGCCTCTGCCCCTGTCTGCACTGAGCCCTGTCCCTTCTCTCTTCCAGCCCAGACCCTCGGCCTTGCTGGTGAGTCCTCGGGGGATGCCATGACCCCACCCCGCTGTCCTCAGCCCTGCACTGGCCCTGGTAGTCTGGTGTCCCCTTGTGGGATCTCAGCACCTCAGGACGGAGGTGCAGAGTGGCCGAGACCACCCTTGGGGGGCTCGGGAGTCCTGGAATGTTGCCAGAATTGTCTGGTGGCTGGACTTTGATCCTACACAGGAGACGACACCTGTATGAGGATGGGAGGATTTCACTGGGTGAATGGTGAAGGGATAAGTTAATTAGAGTGTAAGACACAGGGTTTAGGATTTCTTTACAGGGGGGTCTAAAGAAGTAAGATGGAGGAATTGGGGCGTGTCCTGTTCTTCTTCTTCTTCTTCTTCTTGGCCTCCATCTTCTGTGGTGATGTTGGCACTTTGGGATTGGTTATTACTAGAAGTGCACCGGTTAATAAGGGTAAAAGGTATTGGGGAAAAATAATAAATATTGTGTACGTAACTTCGAGTATAAAGATAGGTGACCGCCCCAGGGGCTCTCAGTGTGCTCATGGCTGACATGCTGTGCAGACCTCTGTTGGGCCGAAAGAAAATCTTTTAGATAAACAATTAATAAACACCGAGACCGAGAAAAGATCTGAAGTCTCTTCTCGTCCTTTGAAACGTCGGCTCTTCAAGGCCATCCTTTCCAGGCCACCTAAACAGCCGAGAAATCGGCAAGTGGCGTTCGCTGCGTGGGCTACTCCCCACCAACCTTTCAGGGGGGGGATCAGCCCCGAAGAGCTGAAGAGCAGAAGAGCAGGAGAGAGCCGAGAGGCCAGTGCCGGTCTTGGACGAATTCCCAGGAGAGCACTGATAGCTCCTGAGGAGAGAAGCCTGAAGAAAAAAAAAAAACGGCCAGAAGAGTCTGCAAAAAACAGCAGTCACTGAGAATTACATCTCTCAGCTTCTGCCGAAGAAAGTTCGTAGCAGAGCAGCCCGGATCGGAACTGGAAGGCGCCTCTGGATTCCTTCTCCTGTGACCTGCTGGACAGAGACCGGGAGCCTTCGGACAGCTCTGACGACAGATTCGGCAAGAAGGTCAAAAATAAGAACATTTTGTCCTCCTTACAAGGCGTGGCTCAAGCATACACAGAAGGGATCCCAAAGAAAGAATTAAAACAGTTATTATTGTGGGCAAGGCTTAACTACCCACTTGCCGAAACATGCCTGCTATTCGAAGTGGGGTTTTGGCAAGAAATTAACAGACATTTATATCTCTTAGCAACAAAAAAAGATGAGACAGCGTTAAAGCTGCTCTCGCCGGCAAGATTGATGCTGGAAGGCATCTCGGTGCAGTCGAAAAGACTGGAAGAGCAACGAAAAGTTGCGGCACCCTCGGAAGGAGGGGGGGAAGCAAAGCTCCGGGAAAAAATTAGCTCTGACCTCAAGAAGCCAGGGGAAAAGGGCTCTCAAGAAAAGAGAGCAGGAAATAATATTAAAGCCCCCGGTCCCAAAACCCAGAAACCCCAGGAAACTCCTAAAGCGTCCTGAAACCCCGGAGAGTACAGGGGAGTCAGGATCGGAAGTGGGGGTGCAGGGGGGAGAAAAGGGATCGGGGGGGGCGCTTTCTCGCGGAGGGCAAGGCGGCCAGGCTGCGGCGGTGCAGGCGGGGAGCGCGGGTGAAGAGATAATAGGAGACACGAGTTCCGGTGCGGCTTTTGTCAGCGCAGCGCCGGGGGCGGTGGCCACCGCGGCCGGCAGGGTAGAGGAGACGCACGCGGCGGGCAAAACTCGCAAGAACCCGGGGGGGAGTCACAGACCAGCGCAGGGGCGGTAAACACGGGCGGCGAAATGGGGGAAATTGCGCAGCCCCAAAGGGCCACCGTAGTGAGACGTGGGAGGCGCGCGGTTGTGACGTCAGACCCGGTGCGGAGGTCAGCTTGGATCACGGAGCGTGCCCGAGGGCTGGCGGGAGGCGGGCTGCACATGCCGGTGGGAGGAGCCAGGGACACAGCGTCAGAGGAGGAGGAGACAGAGTCAGGGACAGACCGAGAGGAGGAGACCTCGGAGGTGGAACGAGGGGGAGAGAGTGACGTAAGCTCAGGAGAGACAGGGAGCGGCTCGGAAAGCACGCATGCGCAGAGAGTAGAGCACGGGCGGGGGTGGGCCCGATCCTCTGTGACGTCTCGGGTGAGGAGGAGCCGTGTTAGGGATTCTACATCCCGGGGCTCCACACCCTCTCCAGACTTGGTGCCTCTGGTTGAAACCCTCGGAGTTCCAGTCCCTTCCCTTCAAGGGAGACGTTCTGGTGTTCAAGCTCCATTTTCAGTTGAATTAAAAGCCAAGCAAACACGGTCTCAAATGAGATCGCCGACACGGCAGTCGACCGGAAGAGGAGCCAGGGCAGTCGAGCTCATTCCGTCATCCAAGCTGGGGAGGCCAGTGACAGCGCCACCTAGTGGCAGGAGGACAGAAGTGCACGTCATGCCGGATCAGTTTGGCAGAGCCACAGCGCCATCTCGTGGCGAGACTGCAATAATGCAGCAATTTTTTCCAACATTATACAAAAAGAAAAGCACTTTAAAGAAAACAATGTTAACACAACAAAGGGGTTATCCATCGACTTCGGGATTTCATGAAGATGATGAAAGCTCAGATGAAGAACAGCTACAAGGAGAAGATGTCATAAGGATCACAGCATCGGAAGGTGTTCCGACATGGATGCTGTCAGCAGCAGAAGCAGCAAAAAGCTTCTTGCATTCAGTTGATGCAGCGAAAAAGAAATATCAACAGGATCCTCGAGTTTCCTTTTCGGATTTAGGAGCGAGGCCAAAAACCTCAAGGCGAGAAATGATGCACAATGACTCACCAATGACATCCACAACACCATTATTCATGCAAATCCCAATGGAACCTCAAGAAGAGGAATTTCAAGAGCCAGTGAAGACGATGGATTGGAAGCAAATTAGAAAAGCATTGGCAAAAAGGCCTGGGGTTGTGGAGAACCAGCATTGTGTGTGCTCACCTGGTGTAGTCAATTTATCATCTGGTAACATGAGGTCACAGAGTGGGCTTTGACATCACAGAGTGGGTTATGTGAGGTCACTGAGCAACTACAGCATCATAGACTGTCTCTGTGACATCACATAGCCAGCTGTGACATCACAGAGCAGACTATGACATCACAGAGCAGGCTGTGACATCCCAGCAGGGCTGTGTAAGGTCACTGGGTTGGTCACTCTGCCCCAGCTCCCCCTCACAATTTCTCCCAAAAAGTCCAATGCTGTTCATACCCAGCAGGGTCCCTGTCCCCCGGAATCCCCCCGGCCCACCTGGAGCCACAGCCTCCACCAAAGGATGTTCCACAGGGTCCACCCCAGAGCCTGACAGGGGACAAGGGGCCAGGGATGTGTGACCAGGACATCAAGGACGTGGATTATCCAGGCCACTGGGGCCTGGTTTGTGTTCCCCAGGGCAGGAAAGATGTCTGGCAGCTGGAGCAGGGTCTGGGAAGGGCCTCCAAGGTGGGGCTGCAGCCTTTGGGCTGTGACCAGAGGCTGAAGGAGCTGGGCTTGTCTAGCCTGGAGCAGGGAAGGCTGAGGGGCTCTTCATGCCAGCCTGGCAGTGCCAGCCAGGAGGGGATGGAGAACACAGAGCCAGGCTCTTCACCAGGGGCTGGGGGGAAACAAAAGCCAATGGGTTGCAGGGGAAAGAGGGGAGATCAGCCAGGAAAGGAGGAGTTGAAATGAGTCAGGCTGGTTTCAGCATTTCCTCAACACCAAAAGCAGCCTGAGCCCCTTCTCCATCCACAATTGACGGCTTTGCAAATCAGGAATTGTGCAGGTTGTTTTGCCCCCATTCCAGGATGGGCGTCCTGATACAAAAAGTTTACTGTGTTTATATCTATCACAGAACCACATTTTTCTAAAATTAATTTTAGTATGGAAATCACTTGTGGATGGTAGACATGTCAGACTCTGCTGGGATGATGCACATGGCTCAGGGAAGAGTGTGTTTTTTATTGAATTGTATCCTGTTCAACCATGGTCTGTTGGCCATGAAGAGAAACTTTCTGTGCCTCTGAGTCCCACCAGTTCCTGACTCCCAAAGGACACAAACCTGGTGAGTTCTGGTTCCCACTCCAGTGGTGGCACATGCACCTCCCTCCATCCCCAGAGCAGAGCTCCCTTGTCCCAGAAAGTCCCTGGCAATGCAGGGATGAAGGAAGCAGGACAGGATCAGGGGCAGGGCACAGCCAGGGATTTGGGGTGGTTGTGAGCCCAGGGCAGGACGTGGCCCTTGGCCTTGGTGAACCTCATCCCATTGTCCTGGGCCCATAGCTCCAGCCTGGCCAGATTCCTCTGCAGAGCTTTCTGCCCTCCAGCACAGCCACACTGCCACCCAGCTTGGGCTTACCTGGGAACTGACTGAGGGTGCCTTTGATGGCCTCATCTGTGGGAATCCACAAAATCAGAGGGGTTTGGGAAAGCTGCAAAAGGCAGGCCTCAGAGACAGTCAAACTGTGATTAGAGCTAAGCAGCAGCCATGAGATAGGTCAGCAGAAAAATTATTTAAAAAAGAGAAAAGCAAGGACAAATAGAACAATGGTCTGTGTCTTAACGGTTGTCTAGAATAACTTTCTAAGCTACAGAAAAGTTTATCTAGCAAGATATTGGGAAGTTTGAAGTTTAATAATGGAGCTCTGTGCATTGTGTTTTAGTGGTCACAAGCAGGTATTGTATTCAAAATAGGCAAGCATTGTTTTAATCAAAGGTACCTGTGCTTATAGTGGCTGGATAGAACTACCGTCAATATGCTTTTGCATTTTTGCATATTTTGCATTTGTGGACATGGTCAAAAAACTTATAAAGTAAGTTGTAACACTAAGTTCTTGTTCTGCTGCTTGGGATGTGAGCTGCTGGCATCTTCCCATTGTTACAACCATGTAATGAGACTGATGCTGAAAAACAAAACAGCTCAAGGCACGTTCCACAGTAGTCCCATCCCATTTGTGATTTGTACATAGCCCCCAGCTGGGGATATCATCCACATCATCAATAAAGAGATTTCACTGACCTGGCCAGAATCCTGAGCCCTGGGGACACCCCTGGATGTGACTCCATTCCTCAGCTGCTCTGAGTGCCAAGACTTGGATAAAGGAAATGGTGGGGTGGGGGTAGGGACAAAGTGTGATTGATTTTCAGCCATGAGGGTTCTTGATTTTCATATCTGTTCAGACTGCATGAGGAGGAGCTGGGGATCAATATCACCTGGAGATTGCTGCTATCAATCTATGAATAGGAAAACTGAACAGAACAAAACCATCCTCTCTACATTGTGTTCAATATAGTAGATTCACTTTGAAAACACTTCTGAAATCTGTCTAATTAACCACAGAAGAATCAAAGACTTGAATTATTCCCATGGGCTTGTCTTGTTTGGATGTTTTGAACAAATGTTAATGAGCCTTTGCCACTGAATTCCTGAACTGAAGAGCTCAATAAAGAGGCCTCTGAAAAGTAAAGTTCATCAGCAACCTCCAAGGTGCTGAGGATCCATCCTGATCAGAGCAGGAATGAACAGAAATGGGTGCAGCTTTGTGGATGCCCCAGCTTTGGCATGGGCCCTGAGCCTGGAGCAGGAGCAGCTCTTGAGGGCCCCAAGGCTCTTGAGGGCCCCAAGGCCGGGGCTCTTGTGCTGCCCTGGGCAGATGGGATGGCAGCAGGGGTTGCAGAGCTCTCAGCACCTCAGCCCAAGGGGAGCAGGGCAGCCAGGGAGCCTCCTTTGGCCTTGGCCAAGCACCTTCCCCCATGGCTGGGGCTGAGTCCTGTGGCAGCTGCAGCTGCTGCTGTGCCCTTGCCAGGGGCTGAGGCCGTGGGGCAGTGCCCAGAGCAGCCTGGCCTGAACAGAGCTGTGGGGCCAGAGCCGGCTGGGCTGGGCTGGGGAGAGGCCCTTGGTGCTGCCCAGAGCTCGGGGCAGCTGGCAGAGCTTGCAGGGAGCTGGGCTGGGCTCAGAGAGCCTGACCCAGAAACCATCAGTGTCCATCTCAGCCTGGTTGAACGTGCAGGGGCCAAGAAGAGCAGCCCAGGGTCTGCAAGTTCTCTGGGTGGATCCATATGTAGAGGAGGTGTTTTGTGTCAGATAACACTGGTGGAGTTAACAGAATAATATTATGTAGCTGAAAATAATATTTAATGTATAATACACACTGAGGAGAAAAAGGGACATATGATCAGTACAGCATCTGAGTTTTTCAGAGGATGAGAGACTCATTAATGTTCCAGTAGTCAAATCTGTTTAAATACTTTCCTCAGAGTTTCCTTGAGTTGAGAGGTGACCACGAGTGGCCAAGGCCAGCCAGAGCTCTCTGTCCCGGCAGCTTTTGTCTGGGAGAACCCTTGCATATAGGGAATTTTTCAGGGGGAGTATCCATTTTGTCCATGGAAACCTGGAAAGAGGGATGGTTCTTTTCCATAGGAAGGAAAGCACAGAGCCCCAGTTCTTCAGGGGCTGATGAGAGGCAGCCCTCAGCATTCCAAGATCAGCTGGACCTGCCCAGTTGCCCCTGGGAAGCCCAACCGGCCAGATCTGTTCTATGTCCCCTTGGTTCCATGAGGCCCTGCAGTGTCACAATGTTCTCCTTGCTTCTGCAGTGTCACAATGACTCCATGCTTCCATGAGGCCCGGCAGGGTCACAATTGCCATTTGGTTCCCTGGGGCTCCACAGTGTCACAGCTGTCTCCATGATTCCATGGGCCCTTGCAATTCCACAATACTCTCCATGGATCCAGGTGCCCTGCAGGATCACAACGACCCTTTGGTTCCATGAGGCCCTGAAATGCAGCAATGGCCTCTTGGTTCCACAAAGCCCTGCTGCTTCACACTGGGCCCTTGGGACCATGAAGCCCAGCAGATCCACAGTGATGGCCTTGGTGCCACGAGGCCCCACAGTGTCACAATGATCCCCACAGGAAGGAAACCACGGAGCCCCAGCGTTTCAGGGGCTGATGAACTGCAGTCACCAGAGGCCGAAGCCAGGCCTGTCTGTCTGTCCTGGCAGCTTTGTCTGGGAGCAACCCTTGGATATTGGAAATCTTGAATGTGGAATCCCAATTTCAGACATTTGTGCCTGGAGGACAAGGCCAGTTCTTTTCCACAAAAAGGAAAGCACAGAGCCCCTGAGTTTGGAAGGCAGGTGAGAGTCAGCCTTCAGGAGGCAGAGGCCAGCCAGACCTGTCTGTAATGGCAACTTTTCTGCAGGAGCAATCTTTGGATATAGGACTTTTGGAGGTGAAATCCCAATTTCAGTCATGAGCACCTGAAGAAGAAAGGTATATTCCATAGAAAGGAAGGGGTGAAGCCCCAGTGTTACAGGGCAGAATAGGAAAAACCACGAGAGGCCAAGGTCAGCCAGAGCTGTCTGTCCTGGCAGCTTTTTTCTGGGAGCAATCCCTGGATACTGAGAATTTTGGAGTGGGAATTATGTTTTGGCCATGGATGCTTGAATGAGAAAGGCAGTTCTTTTCCATTTGAAAGAAAGCCCAGAGCCCCAGGGTTTCAGGGGTACATGAGAAGAGACCCTTGGCATGCCAAGGGCAGTTGGACTAGTCAGGCCAAGCAAAACCTGTTCCCTGTTCCCTTGGATCCATGGGGCCCTGCTGTGTCACAGTGGTGGTGTCACATTGTGTCGACGGAAGGAGACCCAGACATCCGTTGATCATCATAGGCCCAATTTTATTGATCAGTACGGCGGGTTAAATACAGTTAATAATAAGCTTCATACATATTGCAAAAGTTGAGCTCAGGATTGGTCAGCTTACATATCAGCATCTACGCCTACTTCTACATTCCTATGGTTCTACTTTTGATACTTTCTACATATTCTCAGGATATATTCAGGAATATCTCTACTCCCTTTCCTCATGTTGCAGCAAGGTCACTGCTGACCTTTCCTTTTAGCTTGCTGACTGCTGGCTTTTCTCTTTCAGCTTAACCAGCGGCATTATTTCAGCGTGGCCTTTCTCAGCTAACCAATTATTAATAAATCTCTCCACATTTCCCCCGTTTTCTTCTTGCGCAAGGAGATTAGTTTGCCATGTTTTTGCTATTGTACGGCTAACCATGTTTTGAATACAGTTAAAGATACAAGGCAAAATAAGCAAAAACAGTAAGATTACACCCAGCAGGCCTATAGCATAGATCACAAGGTTCCTCAGCCACGGTCCAAGTCCTAAGCCTTTAAGCCATTCATCAATTCCTAAACCGTCTTCTTCCTTAAGTTTGTGAAGTCCCTGTTGCAATTCTTTTATCTTAGAGTGAATGGACACCGAATGATCAGACAGATTCATGCAACACATTCCCTCAAACTCTTCACATCCATGCCCTTGTGCTAAGAGCAAAAAATCTACAGCAGCTCTATTCTGCAAAACAGCATGGTTAACACTTTGCACATCTGCAGTTAACATGTCTAGAATTTGTGATGTCTTGTTCAACTCATCCCTTGCCCAGCATCCTAATTGTTTTGCTAAATTCATGGCTTTATTGGCAGATCCTCCTGGCAAGATAGTTGAAACCACCACCTGTTTGAATGTGCCCCAAAACCGTGGATCTCCTATCTTGCTGCAGTCTAAGTCATGTATGCTACGTTTTTTCCTGTTTGAATTCTGACTCAGCTGCATTAGCAAGGACACATTAGGGTGAAACAGTGACAATTTTCCCAAAAAGCAGGGTCCACCCTGTGGTTTAGCTGGTATGCCATTCCACGCCCTGTCTCCACAAATCAAAAATATTCCTGTGGGTAATTTCATTGGTGCTGTGATATTTGTGCCGTTACACTGATTGTAATGCTGTGGAGAGAATTCACTCACATTCAGGGATGAATCTAGGGTGGCCCATGTTTCTTTAGGTTGGTTTAAATTCTGAGCACCCAAAAGTCTGAAGCTAAACCATCCACCAGCTGTAGTGTTATATATGCTGGCATTTGTACTTCCAAAAAGATCCAATTCCTCAGGAGGAGAATGCAAAGAGGTGTTAAGTGATTGGATTAGTAAGCATTGACGATAGCCATCACTCTGACCTGCAGTATACCCTTGTTGTACTGGCAATGTGATGTTTGACATGTTAGACATACATAAGGTTTGGTTGTTTATCAAACTGCAAAATTCTCCAGGAGACCACACCGGAAGTCCCACCAGGCATGTTCGAAATGGGTTAGTGACTCCTCCAAGACTAAGACAAAGTGATGATTGGTTAGTTTGATTAGCAAGTGTCACCCATAAATTTTCCCTTGGTTGACTAAAGTGTGTTATTCCTACTGCTTCACTTGCTACAGCATTGAGCAGTATAACAAGAACAAACCTCATTTTTCTTTCTGCTTGCTTTGCTTCTCCCTTTCTTCCTTCTGCTTGCGTTGTTTTTCCTTTCTTTGCTGTCTTTTCCCTGGTTTGTTAGATTGTCTATTGTAGGGCTGAGTTAATTTTTGAATGTACTGATCTAATTCTAAATCAGCATCCTTGCTCACAAGTATAGCATGAGATAAGTTTGAAGGCAAATCAGCTTTACAGCGAGCTGCTATGATGCGTGAAGCTTTAGTAATTTCAAATACTCTAAGGTTTTCCTGCAACTTCCACCTAAGATATGCTATAACCACTTGTTCTGCACTCTCAAAAAGCTGTAATCCTGTCCGTCCTGGCAGGCCAGTACTTTGTTCAAGAGCTCTAACCCAGAAATAATTTAGAATCCACTTTCCAGAACAAGGTTTACACCATAAATAATCTACTGACCTCTGTGAATACCAATAAACCTGATTACAATCTGCACAATGCAAAGCTACCCATGCATAGCATTTATCATTATCCCTTTTGCAAACGTAACAAGGAAGTGAATATAAGTAAGGACCAGTATGAAATTGTGGTTCTTCAATCCAAAGCAACCAATTCAATGGTGGTGATCGCAAAGCCTCTTCTGCCTTTTTACTGTATGAGGCTAACAGCTCAAGGTCTCTCTTTAACACAAGGTGTATCTTATTTCGTAATCGTAGTTCTTGTTCGTTATCCTCCTCAACAACTATATCTTCCCGAGGATCCCACAACTGTAAAAGTGTTCTAATCATAGAAAATTAATTAGCAATCACTGATACCCTTATTCAAATGAGACCCTTCCCCTTTTGCCTTCTTTTTCTTATCTGTCTTCAATCTTGCTGCTCCTGATCTCACTGGTCCTGCCACTTGCAAACTCAATTTTTGCAATTTGTCAATGCAGCAATCTAATGCTCTATCAGGATCCCCTTTGAAGGGTCCTACAATTGAATGCTGTGTTAAAGGCACTAATTTCCTACACCTTATAGAAACTATACGTGATTTACTTTGAACCTTAATTCTATTCACAATACATTGTAGTTCCCATCGATAATAAGCAAGAATTTTCTGTTCAGGAGACTCATAAAGATTTAAAGCTATATATGCGTTTTGCCCTGTTTGTCTCCTTAATTCATCTTGCCAACTTTTACCCCACGTGTGCTCTTGTTCACAAGTGTGACACCACAAATCCCACAATAGTGATTGTTCTATCCAAAAAGTTCTTTCACAACCCCCACAACGTAGAGCTATCCAGGCAGCACAATGTGGATTGTAACAGTCAAAACAATGTAGTTTCGCTGGATTCATTAAATGAAAAGTTGATAATGAGTCAATAAAACCAATCAGCTCCTGGGCTGTCCGATAGTGACGTGTCAGTGCTCTGTCCAACGCTTCCGAGTACCCCTTCAATTGTAACAGTAGTGGTTGTAGGACTAGAAGCAGTTTCTTCCCCAGTCGCTCCCTGTCCTCCTCCGTAAGGCGATCCACCAGAGGCTGCATCACAAACAGGTTTAGTCCACTTAGCAGGCACCCACAAAGGCCCTGTAGGTGAGGAAACACAAAGATACCCCCGACCCCAATATAATACTTTTGCAGGTTTTTCCCATAATCCTGTACTCGGGTTCTTATACTTAACCCAGACCTCTGTTTCCTTAGTATTTTCCTGACCTGACCTCGGATGATGTTTCATTGCAGGGGGGGTATCATCTTCCCCAAAAATGCATAAATGGTTAATCACATACAAAACCTTAGCCAAACATGCTTGTGGATCTGCCAAATCTTGATGTTTTTCAATATACTGCTTAAGGGTACCGTTTGCTCTTTCTACTATTGCCTGTCCAGTAAGAGAGTGTGGAATACCTGTCACGTGCTTAACAGACCACTGATTCAAAAATTTCTGGACCCTAGCACTTACATAAGCTGGACCATTATCAGTTTTAATACTCTTTGGAACTCCCATAACAGCGAAACAACTTAACAGGTGTCTGATAACATGTGTAGCTTTCTCTCCTGCCTGAGCCGTAGCCCATATGTAATGACTGTATGTATCTATGGTGACGTGCACATGCTTGACTTTACCAAATCTGGCTATGTGTGTAACATCCATTTGCCATTTCTCATTTATTTCTAAACCTCGAGGATTTACCCCGATGCCTAGACCTATCCCACCATTATGATAACTACATGTTGGACATGCTCTGACAATGGCCTTGGCTTCTGACAAACTCAGCTCAAAGTGTTTTGCTAAACCTCTTTCATTTTGATGATATCTACTATGTGCTTCTCTGGCCAATGTGTGCTTGTCAATAGGACAAGAATTATCAATGGGTAGGGTAACCAATTTATCTGCACGTTCATTCCCTTCTCCTAAACCTTCAGACCATTTATGACTCCTAATATGAATCACAGAATATGCTGCATTTCTTTCTCGTAAAGCCTTCCTTAACTGTATCAGTAACTCATACAATCGTTTATTATTCACTTCCTTAATTGCTGCTTCCTCTATTCGTTTGGCTACTCCTGCAACATACATAGAGTCTGTGACCACATTTAAAGGCTCCTGTAAGTTGGATACCGCCCATACTACTGCTAACAATTCCAAAGTTTGTAAGCTATCTGCAGGGTCTGCTGTGAGGAGTTGATGCTTCCATTGTCCCTTTTCTTGCCAGGTAACAGCAGCACGCCTTGATTTCTTTCCTGCATCTGTAAAAGCTGTAATAGCTCCTTCTATGGGGCGTTCTTCTCTCAAAGGTCGAGTAATCCAGTTCCATTCTGTCATCCATTGCAAAACTCTAGGCACTAATTTACTAGTCTCTACTTTAGCAGGTGACATCAATAATGCTTCTTGTAAATTCTTTGAATTAATCAAGTACCAGTCCAAGGTTTCTTTTTCCATAGGCAATCTAATAGTAGCAGGTTCTCTACCATCCACTTCAAGAATTCTGAGACGCCCCTTTTTGATTAATGCAGCCAATTGTTCAATTTTTGAAGATATTGTTTTCTTATGCTGTAGTGGTGGTGATAACCATTCCAACACCCGTATCTCCCCCGTTTTCTTCTGCAACTGAGAGAGGGCACCAAGCAAGTGGCAAGGGCTATTCCAGATAGTAAGGTCAATGGGGTGGTCGAGTTGTCGACGAGACACATACCCTTGCTGTACACAGTTACTAATTTGCTGCAAGGCAAGATGATGCTCCTTTGTCAGGTGTACAGGAGTAGTAGGGTCCACGCCTCTCAACAAAGGCCGTAGGGCTTCTAGTAAATGATTTGGTATTCCCACAATAGGCTTCAGCCACTGTAAGTCTCCCAGCAACTTCTGTGCATCATGTAAAGTTTTAATGTCCAATTGTAATTCCAATTTTTGTGGTATTACTATTTGATCCATCAGAGTCCATCCCAAATATTTCCAGGGCTTTGTAGCCTGAATTTTCTCTGCAGCAATAACAAGTGAATATGCAGCAAGAGTATTTTTAATGGTTTCAATCTGTAAAGAGGAGAATGGCTGTTGCTGTGCAAACAAAATATCGTCCATGTAATGATATATTATAGTTGCTGGCCATTTGCGACGTAGTGGCTGTAAAGCAGCATCAACATAAAGCTGACATAAAGTGGGAGAGTTGCGCATGCCCTGCGGAAGAGATGTCCATTCAAATCTTTTATCCGGTTCTCCACGATTTATTGCTGGTAAAGTGAAAGCAAATCTCTTCATGTCATCAGGATGTAGGCCAATAGTGAAAAAACAATCCTTTAGGTCAATAATTAAAAGTGGCCAGTGTTCTGGAATCATAGCTGGATTTGGAAGACTAGGCTGTAAAGCTCCCATTGGTTCCATTTGGTCATTCACAGCCCTCAAATCGTGTATCAAACGATATTTCCCTGATTTCTTTTTGATTACAAAAATAGGTGTATTCCAAGGGCTTGTAGATAGTCGTAGGTGCCCTTTTGTATATTGTTCCTGTACCAATTCATGGGCATGCATAAGACTCTCCCCTTTTAATGGCCATTGCTTAACCACCACCGGTGTATCTGTTTTCCAGGTGAGTGGAATGGGGAAAGTCCAAGCAATGGCAATTACCCCAAAGGGTGCTGATTAGTTAACACCACTCCCAATTGTGTTAAAATGTCCCTTCCAATTAAACAAGAAACTGTAGGAGGCAGTTGAACAATTGAAAACACAGCAGATATTTGTTGATTCTCAATACACACAGACAAAGACGGCGACCTGCTTGCCAGTGTAAATCCTCCCACTCCTGTGAGCATGTTTGATGAGGGAAATAGAGGCCAGTGTTGTGGCCATGCTTCTGGAGAAATGATGCTAGTATCTGCTCCTGTATCCAATAATCCATAAAGGGTAATGCTTTGATGCCCATAAGTAATTCCAACCTTTTGCTTTGGTCTATTTTGTACATCCACAGTTAAAAGTGTAACACCAGTAGAGCCAAAACCTTTTTCATCCCGTGTTTGTCCAGTAAATGATTGTATTCCTGATGTCATTTGTGACAGTGGTACCAATTGTGCAATGCGTTGTCCTTTTGTAATTTTAATCGGAGGATAAAGGGTGTAAGCCATGATTTGTATTTCCCCAGTAAAGTCTGCATCGATAACACCAGGCAAAACAAATAATCCCAACATAGTTGTAGAGGAACATCCCAGCAATAATGCTCCACATGTTTGTCCATTTAATATAAGAGGGCCCTTTACTCCAGTGGGTATCCTCTCAGGCCGATTCGTCGTTAGTGTGACGTCTACTGCTGCTGATAAGTCCAAGCCGAGGCTCCCTGTTGTTGCGGGTTGCAGACAGGAGGTGGCAGCGATGTCACAGCAGCTGCTGGTGTTCCCGATGTCACGGTGGCAACTTGTGTCTGGGCGCGGCCCCCGAGATGCGCGCTCCGCTGATGGTTTCCCGACCGGCGCCTACAAGCCGTAGTGTTGTGGGAGCTGGATCGGCAGCGTTGACACCATACACCAGTCGCTCGGCAGGTTTGGCGTGTGTGTCCCTCATTGCCGCATCGGTAACACTTGATAAATGGCTTCGAACCTCCTTGCGTGGAGCCATTTCGGAGAGGAGCAAGAGCAGCTAACACCTGATTTTGAGCAGATTCTGCTTGCTTTTGTAACCCTAATCCTAATTCCTTTAAGGCTTCTACTATAAATGCCTGTGAAGCTGTTGGCATTAATGCCATTCGCTCTAATGCTTCCTCAATAATCCAATTTGCCCCTAAAGTAGCTAACACTCTCTGGGTTGCTGGATTGCTATTTTGCAAGACACACTGCTTCAATAGCGCCCCCTTCATATAGTCTGCGACACCGGCCCGATCTATGGCAGTAGCTGCTCTATCAATAACATTTCCAAATGATTCTTCCCTTCCTTGCTTAATACCCATATAAGCTGGTAACCCTCCTGGCTCTTTAACCATATCTATTGCAGCACGCACTAACCTCATAGCCTCTCTAAGTTTATCTGCTCCCGATATCATCTGTGCCTCTGTACGTAAATATGCCCCTAAGCCCATCAGCTCCTCTACTGTCACCCCCTGTAGTGGGTCTCCCTGGGCTCGTTGTACAGCAACCGATTCGTTCACCAACGCTTGCCAATGGGCGTTAAATAGTAACTGCTGATGCTGAGTAAATATCAATCGAGCTATTCCTCTTAAATCATTAGGACATAAAACCTGAGTATTAAAAAGATAATCTAGCATTTGCTTAACAGGTTCACTTTTTACTCCAAACTGACTAACCGTAGAACGTAGCTGAGTTAACAGCTTCCAATCTAAGGGAGTATATTCTGCTATATTATGCGTAAGGTTCCCCTGTGCATCATAGTGTGGTGTGTATGTAACTGGGCATGCAAGACTAGAAGCTATTTCCACCGCCTCACCATCCCCCATTTGCATTACTTCTTTCGCCAAAGCAGCCCAAGCTTCCCTCCTCTCTTTAGCCATCTCCCCCCATGGATCACGGTGTGCCCCTGGGATGGGATCTGGCTCTTTAAGGGTGCTATGCTGCTGGCGCTTCGGTGCAGACACCGAGTTTTCGCACGGGGAAGGCAGTGAAGCAGAGGCTGGCTCGCGCGGGGGAAGCAGGGGAAGCAGCCCCCCCGCTGGAGCTGACAGTGAAACCGGAGCCGGCTCAAGCTGAGCCGGGCCGCGGGGGGCAATCAGCCCCCCCGCTGGAGCCGACAGTGAAACCGGAGCCGGCTCAAGCTGAGACGGCCTGCGGGGGGCAATCAGCCCCCCCGCTGGAGCCGACAGTGATACCGGAGCCGGCTCACTCGGGTGACGCGGCGGAGGCAAAGCCGGTGGCGGAGGCGAAGCTGGCTTGCTCCCACTCCCACCGTCCGACCCGCCCGAAGCCGGTGGCGGAGGCAAAGCTGGTTTGCTCTTACCCCCACCATCCGACTCGCCCGAAGCCGGTAGCGGAGGCAAAGCTGGTTTGCTCTTACCCCCACCATCCGACTCGCTCTCCCCCTCAGACAGGAAAGGTGCAGACGGTTCCACTGCGCCTATAGGAAAATCTTCCACACTACTTTCCTGGGGACCCTTAGGCATAAGTATCTTAGTTACAGAAGGTGCCAGGGGATCATCCTCACGACCATACCCTATATGCCTCTTATGAGCTTCTGTTGCCCTTTCTGCTGCCTTTCTCTCAGAGACCTGCTGCAGTAACGTGTTATACACCACCCGCCATAACTTCCCGAATTTCTTTGCTGACTTATCATCGTCCAACACTGTATCCCACAATATTTCCCCAAACTTCTTCCACTCTGCTAGCTCATGAACTGTATGAGGGTTAGAAAAAATACCCTTAGCATGGCCATAGGCTAATAACCCTGGTAACTCCTTTTTTAAATCTATCCCTTTTATCCCACGCCGCTCTAAATAGGCGGTAAATAAATCATATGCCGCTTGCCTATCCATACGTATTAATCAGCGCTGTTGCAGCTCTCCAGGCTCCCGTGGCACGTATTGGCTTAAGTCCACCGTTGTGAACCTTAAGGGTGCTTCAAATTCCGGCACTGTCCCTGCTGCCGGGACCCAAACCCAACTTCCCGACCGTGGCGTAATCCCTTTTTCTTTTAATCGAGAAAAAGGGCAGAGATTCGGTTATGCCCGCATTCTCCACCATTTGTCGACGGAAGGAGACCCAGACATCCGTTGATCATCATAGGCCCAATTTTATTGATCAGTACGGCGGGTTAAATACAGTTAATAATAAGCTTCATACATATTGCAAAAGTTGAGCTCAGGATTGGTCAGCTTACATATCAGCATCTACGCCTACTTCTACATTCCTATGGTTCTACTTTTGATACTTTCTACATATTCTCAGGATATATTCAGGAATATCTCTACTCCCTTTCCTCATGTTGCAGCAAGGTCACTGCTGACCTTTCCTTTTAGCTTGCTGACTGCTGGCTTTTCTCTTTCAGCTTAACCAGCGGCATTATTTCAGCGTGGCCTTTCTCAGCTAACCAATTATTAATAAATCTCTCCACATTGGATCCTTGGTTCCATAAGGCCCAGATGTGTCACACTGATCTCTTGTTTACATGGGGCTCCAGTGTCACAATGGTCCCTTGCTTCCATGAGGCTTGGCAGTGTCACAGGGGTCTCCTTGGTGCTGCAGTGTCACAATGGACGTTTGGTTCCATGGGGACTCACAATGTCAGAAGGGTCTCCTTGGTTCCATGAGGCCCTGCAGGGCCTCTTAAACCAAACGAGGCCTCCAAGTGTCACAATGGCCTCCAGGATTCCATGAGGCCCCACAATGTCACAATGGACCGTTGGTTCCATGGGGTCCTGCACTGTTCCATGGATCCTTAGTTCCATGGGGCCCTGGAGTGTTACAGTGGACTCCTTGATTCCATGGTGCCAACTGTGTGACAACTGCCCCTTGGCCTGCCAAGACCCTAGACAGTCACAATGGTCCCTTGCTTCCATGAGTCTTTGTAGTCTCACAGTGGTCTCCATGATCCCATAAGGCCTTGCAGTGTCAAAACAGACCATTGGTTTCACTGAGCCCCACAGAGTCATTATGGTCCCCTTGGCTCCACAAGGCCCTGAAGTGCCACAATGGCCATTTGGTTTCACAAGTCCTCCAAGTGTAAAAATGGCCTCCATGGTTGCAGAAGGAGCTGCTGTGTCACAATGGACCTTTTTTTCTATGATGCCTAGAGTGTCGCAATGGTATCCTTGGTTCTATGGTGTCAGAATGGACCCTTCATCCCATGGACACCCACAGTGTTCACTGCAGTCCCCTTGATTCCACCAGGAATCTTGGGTCCCAAAGTGTCAGAAGAGTCTCAATTGTTCCATGAGGCCCCACAATGTCACTGTGCTCCCCTTGGTTCCACAGGGCCCCACAGAGGAACAATGGACTCTTGGTTCCATGAGGCTCCTCAGTCCCAATGGTCTCCTTGGATCTGCAGTGTCACAGGGGCCGCATGGCTCCGTGTTCCCACACTATGTCACAATGGCTCATGGTTCCATGAGGCCACACAGTTTTACAAGGGACCCTTGGTTCCATAAGGCCTTGCTGTGTCACAATGGACTTCTGGTTCCATGAGCTCTCACACTGCCAGCAGCAGTCTCCTTGGTTCTGCAGTGTCACCATGGACTCTTTGTTCCATGAGGTTCCGCAGTAGAACACGGTCACCTTGGTTCCATGAGGTTGTGCAGTGTCACAATGGACCCATGTTTCCACCAGGCCTTGCTGTGTCACAATGGCCCCTTTGTTCCAAGAGGTTTCTCAGGGTCACAATGGTCTCCTTAGATCTGCACTATCACAATGGACCATTGGTTCAATGTGACCCCAATGTGCCAAAATGGATTTTGGTTCCATGGGGTTCTGCTGTGTCACCATGGACCCTTTGTTCCATGAGTTTGCATGGTGTCACAGCTGACTCCTTAGTTCTGTGAGAAACCACTGTCACCAAATCTCTGAAATATCAGAATAAGGCTCCTTAACACTGATTTGCTACTTAAGAGGGTATCATTTATTCAGGCCTGAGGTCTAGTGAGGGATAACTGCTAACCTTACATGGACATGTGATTCTACCCGTATGTTGCTAATACACAGTCACTAAATATGAATTACAATTTACCCATGTCCATAAAACCCACCCCAAGTTCCCAGATTCACTCCTTGTTTTCTCTGTCCCTGCACCCTTGAGCCAGATGACTTCTTCTCTTCCACCCATCCTGGCTGAGAAAGCAGCCCCTGCATGCCTTGTTCCTGTGCTGAAAGTTCACAGGCAGGGTAAAAATGGAATGAACCCTTTTGGTATCAGCCCCAGGCTTTGTGTGGGCAGGCAGAGGCAGGCAGGAGGCAGAGCTGTCAGCAAAGGAAGGGCCCAGCCAGGTGGTGCAGCTGGGGGATGCCGACAGCCTGCAGGGACAGAGGTGCAGGGCAGGGACACCGTGGGACAGCCTGGGCTGCACAGGGCACAGGGATGGGCAGCAGCTGCAAGACAGCCCTGACAGAGCCACCAGGGCAGTACTTTGGCCATGGCTGCTGGGCCTGGGCCTGAGGCAGGAGCAGGAGACAAGTGACCCTTGCAGGCCTGGGGCCTCATTGCCTCCTTGTCCCTGCTCAGCAGCCTGGCAGGGGCCGCCCCACGCTCCTGCCCTTGCCATTGCACATCCCCACATGCCAGTGCCCATCCCGGCAAGAGCCCTGAGCAAGGAGGGAGGGACAGGATCTGCCTGGCCAGGGGCTGGGGCTCAGGCCTTGGCCCTTTGCATTCCTGAAACACATCCAGCTTTGCTCAGCACCAGAGACACCTTGGCCTTGTTTGTCCCCAGCTGCCATCACTGTCTCCAGTGTTCTGCTCTAACTGGAACCTGGGGACACTTTCTGAATTGTGTCCCTCAGTCAGACCCATAAGAACTTCATGAATGTTTGGAGTGTAAATTTAACTTCGAGTTCTTGAGAAGTTTTTTGAAGACACTCTCAGGGACTGAGTCCAATGTAAACAACTTTAAAGCCCTGAGAGGGTCATTAAAATTTTCCAAGTCGTGTTATGGAGAAAGATTTCAAACACCTTGTAAAACAATACACATTCCTATTTTAAAGGATGTATTTTATTTTATTTCTCTTTAGAGCAGAGGTGATTGCAGCATTCTGTGATTGATATTGACCCAGGGTCTCTCCTCAGTAGCTCCGGCCTGCTCACAGAAGCTGTGCCTTGAACTCTGACCCAGTGTGGACAACCTTGCTCCACATTGCCCAGCCCGATCCTGTCTGTCCTCACTGCCCTGAGACCTGCTGTGCTTGGAGAGCTGGCTGCACTCAGCCTAAGAGGGGTTTTCACTTTTTGGGGATTTTTGAAGCAATCTCACACTCCTGAGTTTCCCCACTGCAAACAGACACACTGTCCAGGTATGTGCCAGCCCCAGGTGCCACCAAAGCCACTGCAGAGCTGCCCTGGGCCAGCTGTGAGGGTGGATCATCAGCCCAAGCTGCACTGGGCCCCTGCAAGGGGCTGTGGCCATGGGCACTGCACTGACCCCACTGCTGGGTTTGGCTGCCACGGCCACCGTGAGAAATGAAACTGTCCTTGGAAACACTGGGGAGGACTGGGACATACTGGGGAACACTGGGAACGCTGTGGGAGACACTGGGACATACTGGGAGTGACACTGGGGAGGACTGGGACAACCTGGGAACACGAGGAATGCTGAGGGGGAATAGGGGTGGACTGGGATGTACTGTGGGGGCACACTGGGACATACTGGGATTGATAGTGGGGCAAATGGGGCACACTGGAGACATTGCGGGAAAGACAGGGGACACTTGGGCATCCTCTGGATGAAATTGGGGTGAATTGGGAGGGAGTGGGAATAAACTAAGGTGTATTGGGAGTGGCTGGGCTGTACTGAGGATGAACTGGTCTGTACTGGGAGGGACTGGAGGAGGGTGAATGGGCTGTTCCCACCTCCTCCGCATCCCATTTGCTGAGGGTCCCGCCCATCACTGCCTGTAGCCAATCAGCAGCAGGGATCCAGGCCTGGGGGCGGTGACTAGGGTAGGCGCCATCTTTTCTTTTTGCCTACAACTCCCGTCATGCCCCGCGGCCCAATTGAGCCCGATTAGAGCCAGAATTAAGACTGCCGTCATGCCCCGTGCTCCACAGAACCCCCGGGATCCGCCCCCATCTGTCCCATAAGTGTCCCCCAGACCCTCCAGGATCCCTCAGTGCCCCCTCAGCACCTATTCGGGACCCCCCAAAGAGTCCCCAGACCTCCTGATAGCTGCCAACCCCACAGATGCCTGCCACTTCTGGGAATTCATCTCCTCTCATCCCCCACGGCCCCAGAGCCCCTCAGAACACAGTCCCATGCCTAAAACTTCTGCTGTGGCCCGCGCCCTATAGAGCCCGGTTAGAGCTCCCCGAGCTATTCCCAAGGGCTCCCGAAGCGTTTACGTTCCCCCAGAGGACCTCAAGTTGTGGCTCAGATGCAAAAGTGTCCCCCAAGTTCCCTCCCGGACCCCCAAACATCGTGTTCGAGCCACTTCCGGGACTGCAGCTCCCATCATGCTCCGCGGCGCATGTCAGCACTATTTCAGTCCGGACTTCATCTCCCGTCATGCCCCACGCTCCACTGAGAGCCATTGCTGCTCCGCCTCGAACTCCCGTCATGCTCCGCGGCCCCGTTAAACCATATGATACCCGCGCCTACAGCTCCCGTCATCCCCCGCGCCCCAGGGAGCCCCGTTCGAGCCCCCCAAGGGCCCGCCTGTACCCTGAAGGGCCCCAAATTCCCCTCCCTGACCTCCAAGGGCCCCTCTGGACCCCCAAGTGCTGCCCCGGACCCTGAACTGTCCCTCAGAATCCCTGAGTGCCCCTCCAAGTGCCCACCGCTCTTCCCCAAGTGTCCTCCAGACCCTCAAGTTCTCTCTGAATTCCCTCCCCAGACTCAAAACTGACCCAAATGTGCCCGAGAAATGTCTCCAGGGAACCCAAAGTGCCCCCCCCCGACCCTGTATTGTAAAAAGATGATAAAAAGTCTATAAATATATCTAATTACCAGAAAGAGGAATAAATAAATAGCTACTAGAGCTTAATAAATTAATGAAGGTGTGAAAATTGCTAATCACTTGTTTTTAAAATTTTAAAAGTTTAATTGGAATTAAATGGTTATAAAAATAGTAATACAATTAGAGTGATAATAATTTGGAGAAATTGAATTAGGACAATATGAGAGAATAAAGACAAAGTGTTACGGACTTCCAGGTACCTTTTTATGGGCAGCAAGAGCCTGAAAAAGGACACCTGTTATCAAAGGATTAACGCTTAAACCAATAGCATGTTTGTGAGATGCAAAGCTGTGTTTTGTGTCAGGTACAAACAGGTGATGTGTGTACTTGTAAATGCAAATGTGTAGACATGGACAATGGGATAGTTGCAAATTCTAATAATATCTGAGGAAAATAAAGCATGGAAAAAGGCCTATGAACCTATCTTTTGTTTGCAATTAACCCTGGTTGATTTAGGAGCATTGGAATTAAGGTGTTAAAGATGTTGCTTTTTGCTTGCATTTAATCCATAAAAAGCTATGCAATAACAACCTTTTGAAGTATAATTTTAGAATATTACTTGTATCCTTGAAACTGTAGCTTTAGAACATATATAAAGGAAATACGTTTATCTCACGCCTTATTGAAGCAGAGAAAAACAGCTTGAGAAAGGAAGATGAACATCACCTCAAGGGTTTATGGTTTTGACCAAAGGGAAGCTGGACATCACTCTTATGAGATTTATAGTTTCTGCAGTTAAAAGGTGGACACATCTGGGGAGCTGGACTCCACCAGATGGGTTTCTGTCGACGGAAGGAGACCCAGACATCCGTTGATCATCATAGGCCCAATTTTATTGATCAGTACGGCGGGTTAAATAGAGTTAATAATAAGCTTCATACATATTGCAAAAGTTGAGCTCAGGATTGGTCAGTTACATATCAGCACCTACGCCTACTTCTGCATTCCTATGGTTCTACTTTTGATACTTTTCACATATTCTCAGGATATATTCAGGAATAATCTCTACTCCCTATCCTCATGTTGCAGCAAGGTCACTGCTGACCTTTCCTTTCAGCTTGCTGACTGCTGACTTTCTTCCTTCAGCTTAACCAGCGGCATTATGTCAGTATGGCCTTTCTCAGCTAACCAACTATTAATAAATCTCTCCACATTTCCCCCGTTTTCTTCTTGAGCAAGGAGATTAGTTTGCCATGTTTTTGCTATTGTTCGGCTGACCATGTTTTGAATGCAGTTAAAGATACAAGGCAAAATAAGCAAAAACAGTAAAATTACACCCAGCAGGCCTATAACATAGATCACAAGGTTCCTCAGCCACGGTCCAAGCCCTAAACCTTTAAGCCATTTGTCAATTCCTAAACCGTCTTCTTCCTTAAGTTTGTGAAGTCTCTGTTGTAATTCTTTTATCTTAGTGTGAATGGACACTGAATGATCAGACAGATTCATGCAACACATTCCCTCGAACTCTTCACATCCATGCCCTTGTGCTAAGAGCAAAAAATCTACAGCAGCTCTATTTTGCAAAACAGCATGGTTAACACTTTGCACATCTGCAGTTAGCATGTCTAGAATTTGTGATGTCTTGTTCAGCTCATCCCTTGCCCAGCATCCTAATTGTTTTGCTAAATTCATGGCTTTATTGGCAGATCCTCCTGGCAAGATAGTTGAAACCACCACTTGTTTGAATGTGCCCCAAAACCGTGGATCTCCTATCTTGCTGCAGTCTAAGTCATGTATGCTACGTTTTTTCCTGTTTGAATTTTGACTCAGCTGCATTAGCAAGGACACATTAGGGTGAAACAGTGACAATTTTCCCAAAAAGCAGGGTCCACCCTGTGGTTTAGCTGGTATACCATTCCACGCCCTGTCTCCACAAATCAAAAATATTCCTGTGGGTAATTTCATAGGTGCCGTGATATTTTGCCATTACATTGACTGTAATGCTGTGGAGAGAATTCACTCACATTCAGGGATGAATCTAGGGTGGCCCATGTTTCTTTAGGTTGGTTTAAATTCTGAGCACCCGAAAATTTGAAGTTAAACCATCCGCCAGCTGTAGTGTTAGACATACTGGTGTTTGCACTTCCAAAAAGATCTAATTCCTCAGGAGGAGAATGCAAAGAGGTGTTAAGTGATTGGATTAGTAAGCATTGACGATAGCCATCACTCTGACCTGCAGTATACCCTTGTTGCACCGGCAATGTGATGTTTGACATGTTAGACATACATAAGGTTTGATTGTTTATCAAACTGCAAAATTCTCCAGGAGACCACACCGGAAGTCCCACCAGGCATGTTCGAAATGGGTTAGTGACTCCTCCAAGACTAAGACAAAGTGATGATTGGTTAGTTTGATTAGCAAGTGTCACCCATAAATTTTCCCTTGGTTGACTAAAGTGTGTTATTCCTACTGCTTCACTTGCTACAGCATTGAGCAGTATAACAAGAACAAACCTCATTTTTCTTTCTGCTTGCTTTGCTTCTCCTTTTCTTCTGCTTGCGTTGTTTTTCCTTTCTTCACTGTCTTTTCCCTGGTTTGCTAGATTGTCTATTGTAAGGCTGAGTCAATTTTTGAATATACTGATCTAATTCTAAATCAGCATCCTTGCTCACAAGTATAGCATGAGATAAGTTTGAAGGCAAATCAGCTTTACAGCGAGCTGCTATGATGCGTGAGGCTTTATTAATTTCAAATATTCTAAGGTTTTCCTGCAACTTCCACCTAAGATATGCTATAACCACTTGTTCTGCACTCTCAAAAAGCTGTAATCCTGTCCGTCCTGGCAGGCCAGTACTTTGTTCAAGAGCTCTAACCCAGAAAAAATTTCGAATCCACCTTCCAGAACAAGGTGCACACCATAAATATCCCAATGACCTCTGTGAATACCAATAAACCTGATTACAATCTGCACAATGCAAAGCTACCCATGCATAGCACTTATCATTATCCCTTTTACAAACATAACAAGGAAGTGAATATAAGTAGGGACCAGTATAAAAGTCTGGTTCTTCAACCCAATACAACCAATTCAATGGTGGTGATCGCAAAGCCTCTTCAGCTTTTTTACTATATGAGGCTAATAGTTCAAGCTCTTTCTTTAATACAAGGCGTATCTTATTTCGTAACCGTAGTTCTTGTTCGTTATCTTCCTCAACAACTATATCCTCCTGAGGGTCCCACAACTGTAAAATTGTTCTAATCATAGAAAATTAATTAGCAATCACTGATATCCTTACTCAAATGAGATCGTTCCCTTTTTGCTTTCTTTTTCTTATCTGTCTTCAATCTTGCTGCTCCTGATTTTACTGGTCCTGCCACTTGCAAACTCAATTTTTGCAACTTGTCAATGCAGCAATCTAATGCTCTATCAGGATCCCCTTTGAAGGGTCCTACAATTGAATGCTGTGTTAAAGGCACTAATTTCCTACACCTTATAGAAACTATACGTGATTTACTTTGAACCTTAATTCTATTCACAATACATTGTAGTTCCCATCGATAATAAGCAAGAATTTTCTGTTCAGGAGACTCATAAAGATTTAAAGCTATATATGCGTTTTGCCCTGTTTGTCTCCTTAATTCATCTTGCCAGCTTTTACCCCACGTGTGCTCGTGCTCACAAATGTGACACCACAAATCCCACAATAATGATTGTTCTATCCAAAAAGTTCTTTCGCAACCCCCACAACGTAGAGCTATCCAGGCAGCACAATGTGGATTGTGACAGTCAAGGCAATGTAGTTTCGCTGGATTTGTTAAGCGAAAAGTTGATAATGAGTCAATAAAACCAATCAACTCCTGGGCTGTCCGATAGTGACGTGTCAGTGCTCTGTCCACCGCTTCCGAGCACCCCTTCAATTGTAACAGTAGTGGTTGTAGGACTAGAAGCAGTTTCTTCCCCAGTCGCTCCCTGTCCTCCTCCATGAGGCGATCCACCAGAGGCTGCATCAAAAACAGGTTTAGTCCACTTAGCAGGCACCCACAAAGGCCCTGTAGGTGAGGAAACACAGGGAACCTTACGCATAATGTAGCAGAATATACTCCCTTAGATTGAAAGCTGTTAACTCAGCTACGTTCTACAGTTAGTCAGTTTGGAGTAAAAAGTGAACCTGTTAGGCAAATGCTAGATTATCTTTTTAATACTCAGGTTTTATGTCCTAATGATTTAAGAGGAATAGTTCGGTTGATATTCACTCAGCATCAGCAGTTATTGTTTAGCGCACATTGGCACGCGTTGATAAATGAGTCAGTTGCTGTACAACGAGCCCAGGGAGACCCATTGCATGGAGTGACAGTAGAGGAGCTGATGGGCTTAGGGGCATATTTGCGTACAGAGGCACAGATGATATCAGGAGCAGATAAACTTAGAGAGTCTATGCGGTTAGTGCATGCTGCAATAGATATGGTTAAAGAGCCAGGAGGGTTACCGGCTTATATGGGTATTAAGCAAGGAAGGGAAGAATCATTTGGAAATGTTATTGATAGAGCAGCTACTGCCATAGATCGGGCCGGTGTCGCAGACTATATGAAGGGGGCGCTATTGAAGCAGTGTGTCTTGCAAAATAGCAATCCAGCAACCCAGAGAGTGTAAGCTACTTTAGGGGCCTGTGATGATCAAATTGATGTCCGGGTCTCCTTCCGTCGACAAACCCCCAAATTCACCCCAAAATTCACCCCAAAATCCCTCAAATTCACCCCAAAATTCACCCCAAATTTCACCCCAAAATCCCTCAAATTCACCCCAAAATTCACCCCAAAATTCACCCCAAAATGCCCCAAAATTCACCCTAAAATCCATCCAAAAATCCACCCCAAAATCCCCCAAATTCACCCCAAAATCTGCCCCAGTGGTTCCCATTTTTGGGGTGAATTTTCCCATTTTTGGGGTGAATTTTCCCATTTTTGAGGTTTGGGTTTTGGGGGTGCTGGAGCCGATTTTGGGGTGAATTTTGGGTGAATTTTGGGTCATTTTTGGGTATTTTTGGGTTGGATTTTGGTCAATACCTGTGTTGGATTTTGGGGTGAATTTTGAAGGGTTTGGGTATTTTTCGGGGGAATTTTGGGGTGAATTTTGTTGATTTTGGGGTGCATTTTGAAGATTTTTGGGAATTTGTTGGGGTGGATTTTGGGGTGAATTTTGAAGATTTTTGGGGGTGGATTTTGGGGTGGATTTTGATGAATTTTGGGGTTTTTTTGCTGGGAATTTTTTGGGGTTTTTTTGCGTCCCTGACCCGATTTTGGGGTGAATTTTGCCAATTTTGGAATGAATTTGGGTTGAATTTCGGGGGATTTTTGGGGTGAATTTTTGGCATTTGGGTGTTTTTTTGCTGGGAATTTTTGGGCTCTTTTTGCGTCCCTGACCCGATTTTGGGGTGAATTCTGAAGATTTTTGGGTGGATTTTGGAGGCTTTTGGGTGAATTTTGGGGTGAATTTGGTGGTTTTGGGGTGAATTTTGATGGTTTTGGGTATTTTTGGGTGGATTTTGGGGTGGATTTTGAAGATTTTTTGGGGTGGATTTTGATGAATTTTGGGGGTTTTTTTGCTGGGAATTTTTTTTGGGGGGGTTTTTTGCGTCCCTGACCCGATTTTGGGGTGAATTTTGCCAATTTTGGGATCAATTTGGGTTGAATTTCAGGGGATTTCTTGGGGTGAATTTTTGGGATTTGGTTGGTTTTTTTTTCTGCTTGGATTTTTTGGGGTTTTTGGGTGAATTTTGGGGTGAATTTGGTGGTTTTGGGGTGAATTTTGATGGTTTTGGGTATTATGGGGGGATTTTGGGATGAATTTTGGTGATTTTGGGGTGGATTTTGGGGTGGATTTTGAAGATTTTTGGGTATTTTGGAGGGGGATTTTGGGGTGAATTTTGTTGATTTTGGGGTTATTTTTGGGGTGGATTTTGAAGTTTTTTGGGAAATTTTCGGGGGGATTTTGGGGGGGATTTTTAGTGAATTTTGGGGTTTCTTTTTGCTTGGATTTTCTTTGGGGGTTTTTGGGTGAATTTTGGGGTGAATTTTGGTGGTTTTGGGTATTTTTAGGGGGATTTTGGGGTGAATTTTGTTGATTTTGGGGTGGATTTTGGGGTGGATTTTGAAGATTTTTGGGTATTTTTGGGGGGGGATTTTGGGGTGGATTTTTTGGGATTTGGGGTTGCTTTTCGCTGGGATTTTTTTGGGTTTTTTTGTGTCCCTGACCCGATTTTGGGGTGAATTTTGAAGATTTTTGGGTGGATTTTGGAGGTTTTTGGGTTGATTTTTGGGGTGGATTTGGTGGTTTTGGGGTGAATTTTGATGGTTTTGGATATTTTTGCGTGGATTTTGGGTGGATTTTGGGGTGAATTTTAAAGATTTTTTGGGTGGATTTTGGGGTGAATTTTGCCAATTTTGGGATCAATTTGGGTTGAATTTCGGGGCATTTCTTGGGGTGAATTTTTGGGATTTGGTTGGGGTTTTTTTCTGCTTGGATTTTTTTGGGGTTTTTGGGTGAATTTTGGGGTGAAATTGGTGGTTTTGGGGTGAATTTTGATGGTTTTGGGTATTTTTGGGGGGGATTTTGGGGTGAATTTTGTTGATTTTGGGGTGGATTTTGGGGTGGATTTTGATGATTTTTGGGAAATTTTGGGGTGGATTTTGGGGTGGATTTTGATGAATTTTGGGGTTTTTTTTGCTGGGATTTTTTTTGGGGGGTTTTTTGCCTTCCTGACCCGATTTTGGGGTGAATTTTGCCAATTTTGGGATCAATTTGGGTTCAATTTCGGGGAATTTCTTGGGGTGAATTTTTGGGATTTGGTTGGGGTTTTTTTTGCTTGGATTTTTTGGGGGTTTTTGGGTGAATTTTGGGGTAAATTTTGGTGGTTTTGGGTATTTTTAGGGGGATTTTGGGGTGAATTTTGTTGATTTTGGGGTGGATATTGCGTGGATTTTAAAGATTTTTGGGTATTTTTGGGGGGATTTTGGGGTGGATTTTTTAGGATTTGGGGTTTCTTTTCGCTGGGATTTTTTTGGTTTTTTTTTGTGTCCCTGACCCGATTTTGGGGTGAATTTTGAAGATTTTTGGGTGGATTTTGGAGGCTTTTGGGTGAATTTTGGGGTGAATTTGGTGGTTTTGGGGTGAATTGTGATGGTTTTGGAAATTTTTGGGTGGATTTTGCGTGGATTTTGGGGTGGATTTTGAAGATTTTTGGGAATTTGTTGGGGTGGATATTGGGGTGAATATTGAAGATTTTTGGGGGTGGATTTTGTGGTGGATTTTGATGAATTTTGGGGTTTTTTTGCTGGGATTTTTTTTTGGGTTTTTTGCGTCCCTGACCAGATTTTGGGGTGAATTTTGCCAATTTTGGGATGAATTTGGGTTGAATTTCGGGGGATTATTAGGGGGGATTTTTGGGGTGAATTTTTGGCATTTGGGTGTTTTTTTGCTGGGAATTTTTGGGCTTTTTTTGTGTCCCTGACCCGATTTTGGGGTGAATTTTGAAGATTTTTGGGTGGATTTTGAAAGCTTTTGGGTGAATTTTGGGGTGAATTTGGTGGTTTTGGGGTGAATTTTGATGGTTTTGGGTATTTTTGGGTGGATTTTGGGGTGAATTTTGAAGATTTTTTGGGGTGGATTTTGGGGTGGATTTTGATGAATTTTGGGGGTTTTTTTGCTGGGATTTTTTTGGGGGGGTTTTTTGCGTACCTGACCCGATTTTGGGGTGAATTTTGCCAATTTTGGGATCAATTTGGGTTGAATTTTGGGGCATTTCTTGGGGTGAATTTTTGGGATTTGGTTGTTTTTTTTTTTTTTTGCTTGGATTTTTTTGGGATTTTTGGGTGAATTTTGGGGTGAATTTGGTGGTTTTGGGGTGAATTTTGGTGGTTTTGGATGTTTTGGGGGGATTTTGGGGTGAATTTTGTTGATTTTGGGGTTGATTTTGAAGATTTTTGGGAAATTTTGGGGTGGATTTTGGGGTGGATTTTGATGAATTTTGGGGTTTTTTTTTTTGCTGGGATTTTTTGGGGGGGTTTTTTGCCTTCCTGACCCGATTTTGGGGTGAATTTTGCCAATTTTGGGATCAATTTGGGTTGAATTTCAGGGGATTTCTTGGGGTGAATTTTTGGGATTTGGTTGTTTATTTTTTTTGCTTGGATTTTTTGGGGGTTTTTGGGTGAATTTTGGGGTGAATTTTGGTGGTTTTGAGTATTTTTAGGGGGATTTTGGGGTGAATTTTGTTGATTTTGGGGTGGATTTTGGGGTGGATTTTGAAGATTTTTGGGTATTTTTGGGGGGGGATTTTGGGGTGGATTTTTTGGGATTTGGGGTTGCTTTTCGATGGGATTTTTTTGGGTTTTTTTGTGTCCCTGACGCGATTTTTGGGTGAATTTTGAAGATTTTTGGGTGGATTTTGGAGGCTTTTGGGTGAATATTCGGGTGAATTTGGTGGTTTTGGGCTGAATTTTGATGGTTTTGGGTATTTTTGGGGTGGATTTTGGGGTGGATTTTGGGGTGGATTTTGATGAATTTTGGAGTTTTTTTGCTGGGATTTTTTTTTGGGTTTTTTTGCGTCCCTGACCCGATTTTGGGGTGAATTTTTCCAATTTTAGGATGAATTTGGGTTGAATTTCGGGGGATTTTTGGGGGGATTTTTGGGGTGAATTTTTGGCATTTGGGTGTTTTTTTGCTGGGAATTTTTGGGCTTTTTTTGCGTCCCTGACCCGATTTTGGGGTGAATTTTGAAGATTTTTGGGTGGATTTTGAAAGCTTTTGGGTGAATTTTGGGGTGAATTTGGTGGTTTTGGGGTGAATTTGGTGGTTTTGGGGTGAATTTTGATGGTTTTGGGTATTTTTGGGTGGATTTTGGGGTGGATTTTGAAGATTTTTTGGGGTGGATTTGGGGGTGGATTTTGATGAATTTTGGGGGTTTTTTTGCTGGGAATTTTTTTTTGGGTTTTTTGCGTCCCTGACCCGATTTTGGGGTGAATTTTGCCAATTTTGGGATCAATTTGGGTTGAATTTCAGGGGATTTCTTGGGGTGAATTTTTGGGATTTGGTTGGTTTTTTTTTCTGCTTGGATTTTTTGGGGGTATTTGGGTGAATTTTGGGGTGAATTTGGTGGTTTTGGGGTGAATTTTGATGGTTTTGGGTATTATGGGGGGATTTTGGGGTGAATTTTGTTGATTTTGGGGTGGATTTTGGGGTGGATTTTGAAGATTTTTGGGAAATTTTGGGGGGGATTTTGGGGTGGATTTTGATGAATTTTGGAGGGTTTTTTTGCTGGGATTTTTTTGGGGGGTTTTTTGTGTCCCTGACCTGATTTTGGGGTGAATTTTGACAATTTTGGGATTAATTTGGGTTGAATTTCAGGGGATTTCTTGGGGTGAATTTTTGTGATTTGGTTGGGTTTTTTTTCTGCTTGGATTTTTTGGGGGTTTTTGGGTGAATTTTGGGGTGAATTTGGTGGTTTTGGGGTGAATTTTGATGGTTTTGGGTATTTGGGGGGGATTTTGGGGTGAATTTTGTTGATTTTGGGGTGGATTTTGGTGTGGATTTTGAAGATTTTTGGGGTGGATTTTGGGGTGGATTTTGGGGTGAATTTTGGGCTGGATTTTTAAGATTTTTGGGGTGGATTTGGGGGTGGATTTTGATGAATTTTGGGGGTTTTTTTGCTGGGATTTTTTCGGGTGTTTTTTTTGCGTCCCCGCCCCGTTTTTGGGGTGAATTTTCCCAATTTTGGGGTTTCTTTTTCCTGGGATTTTTTCGGGGTGTTTTTTTGTGTCCCTACCCCGCTTTTGGGGTGAATTTTCCCGATTTTGGGTGGTTTTGCCCCGTTCCCGCAGGGTGGTGATGGTGCTGGGCGCCGGGTGGGGCCCGCTGGTGTCGGCCGTGCTGAGGGCGGCGCGGCAGGCGGGGACCCGCGTGCGGCTCTACGCCGTTGAGAAGAACCCCAACGCCGTCGTCATGTGAGTATTGATCACCGATCAATAAGCAATAACTGATCAATAATCATTAACTGATCAATAACCAATAACGGATCAATATCCGATCAGTACTGATCAATGCCCCACGTGGGGCTCTATGCTGTGGAGAAGAACCCCAACGCCGTCATCACACGAGTATTGATCACTCCTAACCGATCGATAATCAATAACCAATCGATAATCAATAATCAATAACTGATCAATAACAGGTCAGTATTGATCAATACCCTGTGTGCGGCTCTATGCCGTGGAGAAGAACCCCACCGCCGTCGTCACGTGAGTATTGATCACCGATAACCGATCGGTAATCAATAACCGATAACTGATCAATAGTCAATAACTGATCGATAATCGATAACTGATCAATAACCGATCACTACTGATCAATACCCCGGTGACGTATTGATCACCGATAACCGATCGATAATCAATAACCAATAATCGATCAATAATCAATAACTGAGCAATAATCGATAACTGATCAATAACCGATCAGTACTGATCAATGCCCCGGGTGACGTATTGATCACCGATAACCGATTGATAATCAGTAACCGATAATCGATCAATAACCGCTGATCCTTGCCGTCAGTGATTATTAACGGTTGTTAATGACAATTAAGGAGCTAATGAGCGCTAAGTAGCGCTAATGAGGCCGGAGAGGTGGTGGGGGGGTTATTGATCACTGGCGTTTGATCGCTCCAATGTCAGAATTGATTATTGATTGATTGATTGATTGATTGGGGGGTTATTGATTAATTAATTAATGCTAATTGAGGGCAGTGAGGGCTATCAATTAACTAATTAAGGCTAATGAGGGGTTTTAATGAAGCAATTAAGGCTCATTAAGAGTGGAGAAGGGTCATGGGGGTGGGATGGGGGTTATTGATCACCGATATTTTATTGATGCCTTATTAGAATTAGTTCAGATTGATTGGGGGTTATTAACGATTATTAATGAGCTAATGAATTTTAATTGAAGCTAAGGAGTGGTATTAATGAATTATTAATGCTAATTGGGAGGGGAAAAGTGCCCTGGGGGGTTTGGGGAGGGTTATTGATCACCAATATTTTATTGATCCGTTATCGGAATTAACAATTGATTGATAAGAGACTTATTAAAGGCTAATAATGAACTAATTAATGTTAATAACTGTAATTCAGGCTATTAATGAACCAATTAAGGCTAATTAAGAGTGGGGAAAGTGGCCTAGTTGGGGGGTTTGGGGAGGGTTATTGATCACCGATATCCCAATGATCCCCTACGGGAATTCCATGGGGATTGACTGCGGGGTCATTAACAATTATTAACGAGCTAATTAATGTTTATTGAGGCTAATGAGTGCCACTAATGAGTTTTTAATGCTAATTAAGAGCGGGAAAGTGGCCTGGTTGGGGGGATTTGGGGAGGGTTATTGATCACCGATATCCCAATGATCCCCTATAGGAATTCCATGGGGATTGATTGCCGGGTCATTAACGATTATTAACGAGCTAATTGCTGTTGATTGCCACTATTTAGGCTGTTGAACTGCCAGTGGGAGGAGTGGGGCTTTTTTATCAGTTGGCAAGCTGTGCACACAATCCCAGTGTTGTACAGCTTCCTTCTTCACCTTTCTGATGCTGCCGCTCTCTCCGGCTCCCGGAGGCGAAGAAGCGGCTTCTTCGCGCAAAGACGATTGTACCGCTCACTGTGCTCTCCTTAGCGCGGCTTCTGCCGAAAGACGACAGGGAGCGGCGCTTACCTCGGGTCAGCATGGTATCTTTATCTTTAGCGTCGTTTGTGGTCTACATCTTAGCTGAGAGATTTTCCACTATGTCTGACTAGGAAAAACTCTGCCAGCACAGAAAACATCACCCATCGTGATCTAGAAGTTGCAGGGAGGTCTGCCAAGTGTTGGGCAGGAAGAAAAGAAATCTGTCCAAAACAGCTTCCAATCAAATGTTCATGTGATTGGAAAAGTCAGGAGAGTGCAAAGGTACTGTTTTCTATCAGTTGGCAAGCTGCGCACACCATACCAGTGTTGTACAGCCTCCGTCTTCACCCTTCCTAAGCTGCCGCTCTCTGCGGCTCCCGGAGCCGAAGAAGAGGCTTCTTCGCCCAAAGACCATTGTGCCGCTCACAGTGCTCTGCTGAGCGCGGCTTCTGCAGAAAGACGCCAGGGAGCGGCGCTTAACTCTGGAGAGCATCGTACCTTGGTCTTTAGCTTCTATTGTTGTCTACATCTTAGCAAAATGCCTATCCACTCTGTCTGGCTAGGGAAAACTGTGCCAGCACAGAAAACATCTCCCACCGTGTTCTAGACGTTACACGGACGTCTGCCAAGTGTTTGGGAGTAAGAAAAATAAAGTTGTCCAAAACAGCTTACAATGGAATGTTCATGTGATTGGAAAAGTCAGGAGAGTGCAAAGGTACGGTTTTCTCTCAGTTTGCAAGCTGCGCGCACAATCCCAGTGTTGTACAGCTTCCTTCTTCACCTTTCCGAAGCTGCCGCTCTCTCCGGCTCCTGGAGGCGAAGAAGCGTCTTCTTCGCGCAAAGACGATTGTACCACTCACAGTGCTCTCCTTAGCGCGGCTTCTGCAGAAAGGCGCTCGGGAGCGGCGCTTAGCTCCGGACAGCATCGTACCTTCCTCTATAGTGTCTCTTCTCGTCTACATCTTGGAAGAAAGCTTTTTCACTCTGTCTGGCTAGGAAAAACTGTGCCAGCACAGAAAACATCTCCCATCGTGTTCTAGACATTGCACGGAGGTCTGCCAAGTGTTTGGCATGAAGAAAAGAAAAGTTGTCCAAAACAGCTTCCAATCGAATATTCATGTGATTGGAAAAGTCGGGAGAGTGCAAAGGTACTGTTTTCTAGCAGTTGGCAAGCTGCGCACACAATCCCAATGTTGTGCAGCTTCCTTCTTCACCTTTCCGAAGGTGCCGCTCTCTCCGGCTCCGGGAGGCGAAGAAGTGGCTTCTTCGTGCAAAGACGATTGTGCCACTCACAGTGCTCTCCGGAGCGCGGCTTCTGCCGAAAGATGCCCGGGAGCGGCGCTTACTACCGGACAGCATCGTACCTTCATCTTTAGCGTCTTTTGTAGTCTACATCTTAGCAGAAAGCTTTTCCACTATGTCTGACTAGGAAAAACTCATCCAGCACAGAAAACATCTCCCATCATGTTCTAGACATTGCACGGAGGTCTGACAAGTCTTTGGCAGGAAGAAGAGAAAAGTTGTGCAAAACAGCTTCCTATCGAATGTTCATGTGATTGGAAAAGTCAAGAGAGTGCAAATGTTCTGTTTTCTATCTGTTGGCAAGTTGCGCACACAATACCACTGACGTACAGATTTCTTCTTCCCCTTTCCAAAGCTGCCGCTCTCTCCGGCTCGCGGAGGCGAAGAAGCAGCTTCTTCGCTCAAAGACGATTGTACCGGTCACAGTGCTCTTTTTAGCGCGGCTTCTGCCGAAAGACGCCCGGGAGCGGCTCTTAGCTCCGGACAGCATCGTACCTTCGTCTTTAGCGTCTTTTGTGGTCTACATCCTAACATAAAGCGTTTCCTCTATGTCTGGAAAGGGAAAACTGCGCCAGCACAGAAAACACCTCCCATTTTGTTCTAGACATTGCACGGAGGTCAGCCAAGTGCTTGGCATGAAGAAAGGAAAAGTTGTCCAAAACAGCTTCCAATTGAAAGTTCATGTGATTGGAAAAATCAGGAAAGTTGCAAGGCAGTGTTTTCTATCAGTTGGCAACTGCGCGCACAATCCCAGTGTTGTACAGCTTCCTTCTTCACCTTTCCGGTGCTGCCGCTCTCTCCGGCTCCTGGAGGCGAAGAAGCGGCTTCTTCGCGCAATGATGATTGTACCACTCACAGTGCTCTCCTTAGCGCGGCTTCTGCCGAAAGATCCCCGGGAGCGGCGCTTACCTCCGGAGAGCATCGTACCTTTTTTTTTAGCGTCTTTTGTGGTCTACATCTTAGCAGAAAGCTTTTCCACTATGTCTGGCAAGGAGAAACTGCGCCAGCACAGAAAACATCTCCCATCATGTTCTAGACATTGCACGGAGGTGTGCCGAGTGTTTTGGAAGAAGTAAAAGAAACTCGTCCAAAACAGCTTCCAGTCGAATGTTCATGTGATTGGAAAAGTCAGGAGAGTGGTAACGTACTGTTTTCTATCAGTTGGCAAGCTGCGCACACAATCCCAGTGTTGTACAGCTTCCTTCTTCACCTTTCCAAAGCTGCCGCTCTCTCCGGCTCCTGGAGGCGAAGAAGCAACTTCTTCGCGCAAAGACGATTTTGCCGGTCACAGTGCTCTCCTTAGCGCGGCTTCTGCAGAAAGATGACCGGGAGTGGCTCTTGAATGTAGAGAGCATCGTACCTTGGTCTTTAGCGTCTTTTGTAATCTACATCTTAGCAAAAAGCTTTTCCACTATGTCTGGCTAGGAAAAATCTGCCAGCACAGAAAACATCTCCCATCGTGTTCTAGATATTGCACGCATGTCTGCCAAGTCTTTGGCAGGAAGAAAAGAAAAGTTGTCCAAAACAGCTTCCAATCGAATGTTCACGTGATTGGAAACGTCAGGAGATTGCAAAGGTACTGTTTTCTCTCACTTGGCAATTTGCGCACACCATACCAGTGAGGTACAGCTTCCTTCTTCCCCTTTCCGAAGCTGCCGCTCTCTCCGGCTCGCGGAGGCGAAGAAGCGGCTTCTTCGCTCAAAGACGATTGTACCTGTCACAGTGCTCTCCTAGCGTGGCTTCTGCCGAAAGATGCCCGGAAGCTGCTCTTAGCTCCGGAGAGGATCGTACCTTCAATCTTAGCTTACTTTGTGGTATACATCTTAGCAGAAAGCTTTTCCACTGTGTCTGGCCAGGAAAACCTTCGCCAGCACAGAAAACATCTCCCATCGTGTTCTAGACGTTGCACGGAGGTCTGCTAAGTGCATGGCATGAAGAAAGGAAAAGTTGTCCAAATCAGCTTCCAATCGAATGTTCATGTGTTTGGAAAAGTCAGGAGATTGCAAAGGTACTTTTTTCTACCAGTTGGCAAGTTGCGCACAAAATCCCAGTGTTGTACAGCTTCCTTCTTCACCTTTCCGAAGCTGCCGCTCTCTCCGGCTCCCGGAGGCGAAGAAGCGACTTCTTCGCGCAAAGATGATTGTACCACTCACAGTGCTCTTCTTAACAGGGTTTCAGCAGACAGAAGCCTAGGAGCAGCGCTTAGCTCCGGGGAGCATCGTCCCTTCGTCTTTAGCGTCTTTTGTGTTCTACATCTTAGCAGAAAGCTTTTCCACTATGTTTGGCGAGGGAAACCTCCGCCAGCGAAGAAAACATCTCCCATCATGTTCTAGATGGTGCACGGAGGTCTGCCAAGTGTTTGGCAGGAAGAAAAGAAATGTTGTCCAAAACAGCTTCCAATCGAATGTTCATGTGATTGGAAAATCAGGAAAATGTTAAAGTACTGTTTTCTATCAGTTGGCAAGCTGCGCACACAATCCCAGTGTTGTACAGCTTCCTTCTTCACCTTTCCGAAGCTCTCGCTCTCTCCGGCTCCCGGAGGCGAAGAAGCGGCCTTTTCGCGCAAAGGCGATTGTGCCGCTCACAGTGCTCTGCTTAGCGCGGCTTCTGCCGAAAGACGCCCGGGAGCGGCGCTTAGCTCCGGAGAGCATCGTACCTTCGACTTAAGCGTCCTTTGTGGTCTACCACCTAGCAAAAAGCACAGAAAACATCTCCCATCGTGTTCTAGACGTTGCACGGAGGTCTGCCAAGTGTTTGGAAAGAAGAAAAGAAAAGTTGTCCAAAACAGCTTCCAATGGAATGTTCATGTGTTTGGAAAAGTCAGGAGAGTGGTAAGGTACTGTTTTCTATCCGTTGGCAAGCTGCGCACACAATCCCAGTGTTGTACAGCTTCCTTCTTCTCCATTCTGAAGCTGCTGCTCTCTCTGTCTCCAGGAGGCCAAGAAGCGGCTTTTTGGCGCAAAGGCGATTCTGCCGCTCACAGTGCTCTCCTTTGCTAAGCCTAGGTTGAATTACATGCCTCCAGTCTCAGATAGGGACATGGATTTTACACCAGGAAGCCCTGAGCTCCAGGCACACGGCAGCATCTAAGGGCATCCCAAGGGGAGTATAAAAGTGCCAAAACATGGCTGCTTTCACAGCTTTTTCCTTAGGAAGAACCCTAATACCCGGCTGATTTACCTTCCTAGGGGTACTGCTAGGCTTAGGCCTAGGACTTTTAAAACCAGGAAGCCCTGTGCTCCAAGCACACTGCAGCTGTGAAAGGCATCCCAAGGGGAGCGCAAAAGTGCCACAACATGGCTGTCTCCACAGCTTTTTCCTTAGTATAATTCCTAAACCGAGGCTGATTTAAATGACCAGTGTTAGGGTTAGGGTAAGGGTTACGCCTACGGGTAGAGCTTTTTAAACCAGCAAGCTCTGAGCTCCAGGCACACGGCAGCTGCGAAAGGCATCCAGAGGGGAGCAAAAGTGCCAGAAAATGGGGGCCTCCACACGTTTTCTTTGGCACCATTGGTAAACCTAGGCTGAATTACCTGCCTCCAGTTTTAGGAAGGGACATGGTTTTTAAACCAGGAAGCCCTGAGCTCCAGGCACACGGCAGCTGTGAAAGGCATCCCAACAGGGCCGCAAAAGTGACACAACTTGGCTGCCTCTGCTGCTATTCTCATGAGTCCATCCCAAACCATAGGCTGATTTTCCTTCCTAGGGTTAGGGTTAGAGTTACGCCTAGGGCTAGGATTTTTTTAACCAGGAAGCCCTGAGTTCCAATGACACAGCAGCTGCGAAGGACTACCCAACAGGAGCGCAGAAGTGCCACAACATGGCGGCTTTCACAGCTTTTTCCTAAGGATTAACCCTAATACCAGGCTGATTTACATTCCTAGGGTTACTGTTAGGCTTAGGCCTAGGACTTTTAAAACCAGGAAGCCCTGTGTTCCAAGCACACTGCAGCTGTTGAAGGCATCCCAAGGGGAGCGCAAAAGTGCCACAACTTGGCTGCCTCCAGCGCTTTTTCCTTGGGATCACCATGGACCCTAGGCTGATTTACTTGCCTCCAGTTGCAGCTATGGTCACGCCAAGGGATAGAGTTTTTAAATCAGTAAACCCTGAGCTCCAGACCCAGTGCAGCTGTGAAAGGCTTCCCAAGGGCAGCCAAACATTGCCTCAACATGCTCCCTCCAGCGCTTTTTTCCTTGGGAACATCCCTATACCTAGGCTGATTTATCTGCCTTGGGTTAGGGTTTGGGTTAAGCCTAGGGATAGGATTTTTTCAAACAGGAAGCCCTGAGTTCCAGGGGCACTGCAGCTGCCAAAGGCATCCCAAGGAGAAAGCAAATGTGCCACAACTTGGCAGTGTCCAGAGCTTTTTCCTTGGGACCATCCCGAAACGAAGGCTGATTTAGAAGCCTCCAGTTAGGGCTAAAGTTGTGGTTTTTTAAACCAGGAAGCCCTGTGCTCCAAGCACACTGCAGCTGTGAAAGGCATCCCAAGGGGAGCGCAAAAGTGCCACAACATGGCAGCTTTCACAGCTTTTTCCTTGGCACAATCCCTATAACTAGGCTGATTTATCTGCCTAGGGTTAGGGTCAGGGTTCAGCCTAGGGCTTGGAGTTTTTTAACCAGGAAGCCCTGAGTTCCAGGCACACGGCAGCTATGAAAGGCATCCCAAGGGGAGTACAAAAGTGCAACAACATGGCAGCTTTCACAGCTTTTTCCTTAGGAAGAACCCTGATACCTGGCTGATTTACCTTCCTAGGGTTACTGTTAGGCATAGGCCTAGGACTTTTAAAACCATGAAGCCCTGTGCTCCAAGCACACTGCAGCTGTGAAAGGCATCCCAAGAGGAGCGCAAAAGTGCCACAACATGGCTGTCTCCACAGCTTTTTCCTTGGCATAATTCCTAAACCCAGGCTGATTTAAATGACCAGTGTTAGGGTTAGGGTTACGCCTAGGTGTAGAGCTTTTTAAACCAGCAAGCTCTGAGCTCCAGGCACACGGCAGCTGCGAAAGGCCTCCGGAGGGGAGCACAAAAGTGCCAGAAAATGGCTGCCTCCACACGTTTTCATTGGCACCATTGCTAAGCCTAGGCTGAATTACCTGCCTCCAGTCTCAGCTAGGGACATGGTTTATTAAACCAGGAAGCCCTGAGCTCCAGGCACACTGCAGCTGTGAAAGGCATCCCAAGGGGAGCGCAAAAGTGCCACAACATGGCTGTCTCCACAGCTTTTTCCTGGGCATAATTCCTAAACCCAGGCTGATTTAAATGACCAGTGTTAGGGTTAGGGTTATGCCTAGGTGTAGAGCTTTTCAAACCAGCAAGCTCTGAACTCCAGGCACACGGCAGCTGCGAAAGGCCTCCAGAGGGGAGCACAAAAGTGCCAGAAAATGGCTGACTCCACACGTTTTCATTGGCACCATTGCTAAGCCTAGGCTGAATTACCTGCCTCCAGTCTCAGATAGGGACATGGTTTTTTTAAACCAGGAAGCCCTGAGCTCCAGGCACACTGGAGCTGTGAAAGGCATCCAAAAGGGAGTGCAAAAGTGCCACAACATGGCTGCTTTCACGGCTTTTTCCTTGGCAAGAAGCCTAACACCAGGCTGATTTCCCTTCCCAGTGGTAGTGTGAGGCTTAGGCCTAGGGCTAGGATTTTTAAAACTAGGAATCCCTTAGCTCCAGGCACACTGCAGCTCTTAAAGGCATCCCAAGTAGGCCGCAAAAGTGACACAACTTGGCTGCCTCTGCTGCTATTCTCATGAGTCCATCCCGAACCATAGTCTGATTTTCCTTCCTAGGGTTAGGGTCAGAGTTACGCCTAGGGTTAGGGGTTTTTTAAAAAGAAAGCCCTGAGTTCCAAGAACACAGCAGCTGCGAAGGACTAGCCAAGAGGAGCGCAAAAGTGCCACAACATGGCTGCCTCCAGCGCTTTTTCCTTGGGACCCTCATGGACCCTAGGCTGATTTACTTGCCTCCAGTTGCAGCTATGGGCACGCCAAGGGATAGGGTTTTTAAATCAGTAAACCCTGAGCTCCAGACCCAGTGTAGCTGCGAAAGGCTTCCCAAGGGCAGCCAAAAATTACTTCAAAATGCTCCCTCCAGCGCTATTTCCTTGGGAACATCCCTATACCTAAGCTGATTTATCTGCCTAGGGTTAGGGTTAGGGTTCAGCCTAGGGATAGGATTTTTTCAAACAGGAAGCCCTGAGTTCCAGGGGCACTGCAGCTGCCAAAGGCATTCCAAGGAGAAAGCAAATGTGCCACAACTTGGCTGTGTCCAGAGCTTTTTCCTTGGGACCATCCCGAAACGAAGGCTGATTTAGAAGCCTCCAGTTAGGGCTAAAGTTGTGGTTTTTTAAACCAGGAAGCCCTGTGCTCCAAGCACACTGCAGCTGTGAAAGGCATCCCAAGGGGAGCGCAAAAGTGCCACATCATGGCTGTCTCCACAGCTTTTTCCTTGGCATAATTCCTAAACCCAGGCTGATTTAAATGACCAGTGTTAGGGTTAGGGTTCTGCCTAGGTGTAGAGCTTTTTAAACCAGCAAGCTCTGAGCTCCAGGCACACGGCAGCTGCGAAAGGCATCCAGAGGGCAGCACAAAAGTGCCAGAAAATGGCTGCCTCCACACGTTTTCATTGGCACCATTGCTAAGCCTAGGCTGAATTACCTGCCTCCAGTCTCAGCTAGGGACATGGTTTTTTAAACCAGGAAGCCCTGAGCTCCAGGCACACGGCAGCTGTGAAAGGCATCCCAAGGGGAGTACAATAGTGCAACAACATGGCAGCTTGCACAGATTTTCCTTGGCAACATCCCTATACCTAGGCTGATTTATCTGCCTAGGGTTAGGGTCAGGGTTCAGCCTAGGGCTAGGATTTTTTTAACCAGGAAGCCCTGAGCTCCAGGCACACGGCAGCTGTGAAAGGCATCCCAAGGGGAGTACAAAAGTGCAACAACATGGCTGCTTTCATGGCTTTTTCCTTGGCAAGAAGCCTAACACCAGGCTGATTTACCTTCCCAGTGGTAGTGTGAGGCTTAGGCCAAGGGCTAGGATTTTTAAAACTTGGAAGCCCTTAGCTCCAGACACACTGCAGCTGTTGAAGGCATCCCAAGAGAGCCGCAAAAGTGACACAACGTGGCTGCCTCTGCTGCTATTCTCATGAGTCCATCCTGAACCATAGGCTGATTTTCCTTCCTAGGGTTGAGGTTTGAGTTACGCCTAGGGTTAGTGTCCTTTTAACCAGAAAGACCTGAGTTCCAAGAACACAGCAGCTGCGAAGGACTAGCCATGAAGAGACTAGCCATGAAGAGCGCAAAAGTAACTCAACATGCCTGCCTCCACAGATTTTTCCTTGGGGACATCACTAATTCCTGGCTGATTTGCATTTCTCGTCTTAGTGTTGGGGTTAGGCCTAGGGCTAGGATTTTTAAAATCAGGAAGCCCTGAGTTCCAGGCACACTGGAGCGGTGAAAGGCATCCAAAAGCGAGAGCAAAAGTGTCACAACATGGCTGCTTTCAGGGCTTTTTCCTTGGCAAGAAGCCTAACACCAGGCTGATTTAACTTCCCAGTGGTAGTGTGAGGCTTAGGCCTAGGGCTAGGATTTTTAAAACTAGGAATCCCTTAGCTCCAGGCACACTGCAGCGGTTAAAGGCATCCCAAGTGGGCCGCGAAAATGACACAACTTGGCTGCCTCTGCTGTTATCCTCATGAGTCCATCCCGAACCATAGGCTGATTTTCCTTCCTAGGGTTGGGGTTAGAGTTACGCCTAGGGTTAGGGTTTTTTTAACCAGAAAGCCCTGACTTCCAAAAACACAGCAGCTGCGAAGGACTACCCAAGAGGAGCGCAAAAGTACCACAACATGGCTGCCTCCAGCGCTTTTTCCTTGGGACCATCATGGACCCTAGGCTGATTTACTTGCCTCCAGTTGCAGCTATGGGCACGTCAAGGGATACGGTTTTTAAATCAGTAAACCCTGAGCTCCAGACCCCGTGCAGCTGCGAAAGGCTTCCCAAGGGCAGCCAAAAATTGCCTCAACATGCTCCCTCCAGCGCTTTTTTCCTTGGGAACATCCCTATACCTAGGCTGATTTATCTTCCTAGGGTTAGGGTCAGGGTTCAGCCTAGAGATAGGATTTTTTCAAACAGGAAGCCCTGAGTTCCAGGCTTACTGCAGCTGCCAAAGGCATCCCAAGGAGAAAGCAAATGTTCCACAACTTGGCTGTGTCCAGAGCTTTTTCCTTGGGACCATCCCGAAACGAAGGCTGATTTAGAAGCCTCCAGTTAGGGCTAAAGTTGTGGTTTTTTAAACCAGGAAGCCCTGTGCTCCAAGCACACTGCAGCTGTGAAAGGCATCCCAAGGGGAGCGCAAAAGTGCCACAACATGGCTGTCTCCACAGCTTTTTCCTTGGCATAATTCCTAAACCGAGGCTGATTTAAATGACCAGTGTAAGGATTAGGGTTACGCCTAGGTGTAAAGCTTTTCAAACCAGCAAGCTCTGAGCTCCAGGCACACGGACGCTGTGAAAGGCATCCAGAGGGCAGCACAAAAGTGCCAGAAAATGGCTGCCTCCACACGTTTTCATTGGCACCATTGCTAAGCCTAGGCTGAATTACCTGCCTCCAGTCTCAGCTAGGGACATGGTTTTTTAAACCAGGAAGCCCTGAGCTCCAGGCACACGGCAGCTGTGAAAGGCATGCCAAGGGGAGTACAAATGTGCAACAACATGGCAGCTCTCACAGCTTTTTCCTTCGCACCATCCCTATACCTAGGCTGATTTATCTGCCTAGGGTTAGGGTCTGGGTTCAGCCTAGGGCTAGGATTTTTTTAACCAGGAAGCCCTGAGTTCCAGGCTTACCGCAGCTGCCAAAGGCATCCCAAAGGGAGTGCAGAAGTGCCACAACATGGCTGCTTTCACAGCTCTTTCCTTAGGAAGAACCCTAATACCCGGCTGATTTACCTTCCTAGGGTTACTGTAAGGCTTAGGCCTAGGACTTTTAAAACCAGGCAGCCCTGTGCTCCAAGCACACTGGAGCTGTGAAAGGCATCAAAAGGGAGTGCAAAAGGGCCACAACACGGCTGCTTTCACGGCTTTTTACTTGGCAAGAAGCCTAACACCAGGCTGATTTACCATCCCCGTGTTAGTGTTAGGCTTAGGCCAAGGAATAGGATTTTTAAAACTAGGAAGCCCTTATATCCAGGCACACTGCAGCTGTTAAAGGCATCCCAAGTGGGCCGCAAAAGTGACACAACTTGGCTGCCTCTGCTGCTATTCTCATGAGTCCATCCCGAACCATAGTCTGATTTTCCTTCCTAGGGTTGGGGTTAGAGTTACGCCTAGGGTTAGGGTATTTTAACCAGAAAGCCCTGACTTCAAAAACACAGCAGCTGCGAAGGACTACCCAAGAAGTGTGCAAAAGTACCACAACATGCCTGCCTCCACAGCTTTTTCCTTGGGGACATCACTAATTCCTGGCTGATTTGCATTTCTCATCTTAGGGTTGGGGTTAGGCCTAGGGCTAGGATTTTTAAAATCAGGAAGCCCAGACCTCCAGGAACACTGGAGCTGTGAAAGGCATCCAAAAGGGAGTGCAAATGAGCCACAACATGGCTGCTTTCAGGGCTTTTTCCTTGGCAAGAAGCCTAACACCCGGCTGATTTCCCTTCCCAGTGGTAGTGAGAGGCTTAGGACTAGGGCTAGGATTTTTAAAACTTGGAAGCCCTTAGCTCCAGGCACACTGCAGCTGTTCTAGGCATCCCAAGTAGGCCGCAAAAGTGACACAACTTGGCTGCCTCTGCTGCTATTCTCATGAGTCCATACCGAACAATAGGCTGATTTTCCTTCCTAGGCTTAGGGTTAGAGTTACGCCTAGGGTTAGGGGTTTTTTAACCAGAAAGCCCTGAGTTCCAAGAACACAGCCGCTGCGAAGGACTACCCAAGAGGAGCGGAAAAGTGCCACAACATGGCTGCCTCCAGCGCTTTTTCCTTGGGACCATCATGGACCCTAGGCTGATTTACTTGCCTCCAGTTGCAGCTATGGGCACGCCAATGGATTGGGTTTTTTAATCAGTAAACCCTGAGCTCCAGACCCAGTGCAGCTGCGAAAGGCTTCCCAAGGGCAGCCAAAAATTGCCTCAACATGCTCACTCCAGTGCTTTTTTCCTTGGGAACATCCCTATACCTAGGCTGATTTATCTGCCAAGGTTTAGGGTTAGGGTTCAGCCGAGGGATAGCATTTTTTCAAACAGGAAGCCCTGAGTTCCAGGGGCACTGCAGCTGCCAAAGGCATCCCAAGGAGAAAGCAAATGTGCCACAACTTGGCTGTGTCCAGAGCTTTTTCCTTGGGACCATCCTGAAACGAAGGCTGATTTAGAAGCCTCCAGTTAGGGCTAAAGTTGTGGTTTTTTAAACCAGGAAGCCCTGTGCTCCAAGCACACTGCAG
This sequence comes from Ammospiza nelsoni, assembly GCF_027579445.1. NCBI lineage: Eukaryota > Metazoa > Chordata > Aves > Passeriformes > Passerellidae > Ammospiza > Ammospiza nelsoni. The sequence continues at coordinate 1,065,066 of NW_026683188.1, read as the reverse complement.
CTGTGAAAGGCATCCCAAGGGGAGCGCAAAAGTGCCAAAAAAAGACTGTCTCGACAGCTTTTTCCTTGGGAAAATTCCTAAACCCAGGATGAATAAATGACCAGTGTTACGGTTCGGGGTTAGGGTTACGCCTAGGTGTAGAGCTTTTTAAACCAGCAAGCCCTGAGCTCCAGGCACATGGCAGCTGTGAAAGGCATCCCAAGGGGAGTATAAAAGTGCAAAAACATGGCAGCTTGCATAGCTTTTTCCTTGGCACCATCCCTATACCCAGGCTGATTTATCTGCCTAGGGTTAGAGTCTGGGTTCAGCCTAGGGCTAGGATTTTTTTAACCAGGAAGCCCTGAGTTCCAGGCTTACTGCAGCTGCCAAAGGCATCCCAAAGGGAGCGCAGAAGTGCCACAACATGGCTGCTTTCACAGCTTTTTCCTTAGAAAGAACCCTAATACCCGGCTGATTTACCTTCCTAGGGTTACTGTTAGGTTTAGGCCTAGGACCTTTAAAACCAGGAAGCCCTGTGCTCCAAGCACATTGCAGCTCTGAAAGGCATCCCAAGGGGAGCGCAAAAGTGACACAACTTGGCTGCCTCCACTGCTATTTCCATGAGACCATCCCGAACCATAGGCTGATTTTCCTTCCTAGGGTTGAGGTTTGAATTACGCCTATGGTTAGTGTCCTTTTAACCAGAAAGCCCTGAGTTCCAAGAACACAGCAGCTGCGAAGGACTTCCCAAGAAGAGCGCAAAAGTACCACAACATGCCTGCCTCCACAGCTTTTTCCTTGGGGACATGCCTAATTCCTGGCTGATTTGCCTTTCTCGTCTTAGGGTTGGGGTTCGGCCTAGGGCTAGGATTTTTAAAATCAGGAAGCCCTGAGTTCCAGGCACACTGGAGCTGTGAAAGGCATCCAAAAGGGAGTGCAAAAGTGCCACAACATGGCTGCCTCCAGCGCTTTTTCCTTGGGATCACCATGGACCCTAGGCTTGTTTACTTGCCTGCAGTTGCAGCTATGGGCACGCCATGGGATAGGGTTTTTAAATCAGTAAACCCTGAGCTCCAGACCCAGTGCAGCTGCGAAAGGCTTCCCAAGGGCAGCCAAAAATTGCCTCAACATGCTCACTCCAGCGCTTTTTTCCTTGGGAACATCCCTATACCTAGGCTGATTTATCTGCCAAGGTTTAGGGTCAGGGTTCAGCCTAGAGATAGGATTTTTTCAAACAGGAAGCCCTGAGTTCCAGGGGCACTGCAGCTGCCAAAGGCATTCCAAGGAGAAAGCAAATGTGCCACAACTTGGCTGTGTCCAGAGCTTTTTCCTTGGGACCATCCCGAAACGAAGGCTGATTTAGAAGCCTCCAGTTAGGGCTAAAGTTGTGGTTTTTTAAACCAACAAGCCCTGTGCTCCAAGCACACTGCAGCTGTGAAAGGCATCCCAAGGGGAGCGCAAAAGTGCCACATCATGGCTGTCTCCACAGCTTTTTCCTTGGCATAATTCCTAAACCCAGGCTGATTTAAATGACCAGTGTTAGGGTTAGGGTTCTGCCTAGGTGTAGAGCTTTTTAAACCAGCAAGCTCTGAGCTCCAGGCACACGGCAGCTGCGAAAGGCATCCAGAGGGGAGCACAAAAGTGCCAGAAACTGGCTGCCTCCACACGTTTTCATTGGCACCATTGCTAAGCCTAGGCTGAATTACCTGCCTCCAGTCTCAGCTAGGGACATGGTTTTTTAAACCAGGAAGCCCTGAGCTCCAGGCACACGGCAGCTGTGAAAGGCATCCCCAGGGGAGCACAAAAGTGCCAGAAAATGGCTGCATCCACACGTTTTCATTGGCACCATTGCTAAGCCTAGGCTTAGCAACCTGCCTCCAGTCTCAGCTAGGGACATGGCTTTTAAACCAGGAAGCCCTGAGCTCCAGGCACACGGCAGCTGTGAAAGGCATCCCAAGGGGAGTACAATAGTGCAACAACATGGCTGCTTTCATGGCTTTTTCCTTGGCAAGAAGCCTAACACCAGGCTGATTTACCTTCCCAGTGGTAGTGTGAGGCTTAGGCCAAGGGCTAGGATTTTTAAAACTTGGAAGCCCTTAGCTCCAGACACACTGCAGCTGTTGAAGGCATCCCAAGAGAGCCGCAAAAGTGACACAACGTGGCTGCCTCTGCTGCTATTCTCATGAGTCCATCCTGAACCATAGGCTTATTTTCCTTTCTAGGGTTAGGGTCAGAGTTACGCGTAGCGTTAGTGTATTTTTAACCAGAAAGCCCTGAGTTCCAAAAACACAGCAGCTGCGAAGGACTAGCCAAGAGGAGCGTAAAAGTGCCACAACATGGCTGCCTCCAGCGCTTTTTCCTTGGGACCATCATGGACCCTAGGCTGATTTACTTGCCTCCAGTTGAAGATATTGTAACGCCAAGGGATAGGGTTTTAAAAATCAGTAAACCCTGAGCTCCAGACCCAGTGCAGCTGCGAAAGGCTTCCCAAGGGCAGCCAAAAATTGCCTAAACATTCTCCCTCCAGCGCTATTTCCTTGGGAACATCCCTATATAGAGGCTGATAAATCTGCCTAGGGTTAGGGTCAGGGTTCAGCCTAGGGCTAGGATTTTTTAAAACAGGAAGGCCTGAGTTCCAGGCTTACTGCAGCTGCCAAAGGCATCCCAAAGGGAGTGCAGAAGTGCCACAACATGGCTGCTTTCACATCATTTTCCTTAGGAAGAACCCTAATACCCGGCTGATTTACCTTCCTAGGGTTACTGTTAGGCTTAGGCCTAGGACTTTTAAAACCAGGAAGCCCTGTGTTCCAAGCACACTGCAGCTGTGAAAGGCATCCCAAGGGGAGCGCAAAAGGTACACAACTTGACTGCCTGTGCTGCTATTTCCATGAGACCATCCCAAACCATAGGCTGATTTTCCTTCCTAGGGTTGAGGTTTGAGTTACGCCTAGGGTTAGTGTCCTTTTAACCAGAAAGCCCTGAGTTCCAAGAACACAGCAGCTGCGAAGGACTAGGCAAGAAGAGCGCAAAAGTACCACAACATGCCTGCCTCCACAGCTTTTTCCTTGGGGACATGCCTAATTCCTGGCTGATTTGCCTTTCTCGTCTTAGGGTTGGAGTTAGGCCTAGGGCTAGGATTTTTAAAACTAGGAAGCCCATTGCTCCAGGCACACTGCAGCTGTTAAAGGCATTTCAAGTGGGCCGCAAAAGTGACACAACTTGGCTGCCTCTGCTGCTATTCTCATGAGTCCATCCCGAACCATAGTCTGATTTTCCTTCCTAGGGTTAGGGTCAGAGTTACGCCTAGGGTTAGGGTTTTTTTAACAAGAAAGCCCTGACTTCCAAGAACACAGCAGCTGCGAAGGACTACCCAAGAGGATCGGAAAAGTGCCACAACATGGCTGCCTCCAGCGCTTTTTCCTTGGGACCATCATGGACCCTAGGCTGATTTACTTGCCTCCAGTTGCAGCTATGGGCACGCCAAGGGATAGGGTTTTTAAATCAGTTAACCCTGAGCTCCAGACCCAGTGCAGCTGCGAAAGGCTTCCCAAGGGCAGCCAAAAATTGCCTCAACATGCTCCCTCCAGCGCTTTTTTCCTTGGGAACATCCCTATACCTAGGCTGATTTATCTGCCTAGGGTTAGGGTTAGGGTTCAGCCTAGGGATAGGATTTTTTCAAACTGGAAGCCCTGAGTTCCAGGGGCACTGCAGCTGCCAAAGGCATCCCAAGGAGAAAGCAAATGTGCCACAACTTGGCTGTGTCCAGAGCTTTTTCCTTGGGACCATCCCGAAACGAAGGCTGATTTAGAAGCCTCCAGTTAGGGCTAAAGTTGTGGTTTTTTAAACCAACAAGCCCTGTGCTCCAAGCACACTGCAGCTGTGAAAGGCATCCCAAGGGGAGCGCAAAATTGCCACAGCATGGCTGTCCCCACAGCTTTTTCCTTCGATAATTCCTAAACCCAGGATGAATAAATGACCAGGGTTAGGATTAGGGTTAGGGTTACGCCTAGGTGTAGAGCTTTTTAAACCAGCAAGCTCTGAGCTCCAGGCACACGGCAGCTACGAAAGGCATCCCCAGTGGAGCAGAAAAGTGCCAGAAAATGGCTGCCTCCACACGTTTTCATTGGCACCATTGCTAAGCCTAGGCTGAATTACCTGCCTCCAGTCTCAGCTAGGGACATGGTTTTTTAAACCAGGAAGCCCTGAGCTCCAGGCACACTGCAGGTGTTCAAGGCATCCCAAGGGGAGTACAAAAGTGCAACAACATGGCAGCTTGCACAGCTTTTTCCTTGGTACCATCCCTATACCTAGGCTGATTTATCTGCCTAGGGTTAGGGTTAGGGTTCAGCCTAGGGCTTGGATTTTTTTAAGCAGGAAGCCCTGAGTTCCAGGCTTACTTCATCTGCCAAAGGCATCCCAAAGGGAGTGCAGAAGTGCCACAACATGGCTGCTTTCATGGCTTTTCCCTTAGGAAGAACCCTAATACCCGGCTGATTTACCTTCCTAGGGTTACTGTTAGGCTTAGGCCTAGGACTTTTAAAACCAGGAAGCCCTGGGCTCCAGGCACACTGACGCTGCGAAAGGCATCCCAAGGGGAGCGCAAAAGTGACGCAACTTGGCTGCCACCACTGATATTTCCATGAGAGCATCCCGAACCATAGGCTGATTTTCCTTCCTAGGCTTAAGGTTTGAGTTACGCCTAGGGTAAGGCCTCTATTTACCAGAAAGCCCTGAGATCCAAGAACACAGCAGCTGCGAAGGACTACCCAAGAAGAGCGCAAAAGTACCACAACATGCCTGCCTCCACAGCTTTTTCCTTGGGGACATGCCTAATTCCTGGCTGATTTGCCTTTCTCGTCTTAGGGTTGGGGTTCGGCCTAGGGCTAGGATTTTTAAAATCAGGAAGCCCTGAGTTCCAGGCACACTGGAGCTGTGAAAGGCATCCAAAAGGGAGTGCAAAAGTGCCACAACATGGCTGCTTTCACGGCTTTCTCCTTGGCAAGAAGCCTAACACCAGGCTGATTTACCTTCCCAGGGTTACTGTTAGGCTTAGGCCTAGGGCTAGGATTTTTAAAACTAGGAAGCCCTTAGCTCCAGGCACACTGCAGCTGTTCAAGGCATCCCAAGGGGAGTACAAAAGTGCAACAACATGGCAGCTTTCACAGCTTTTTCCTTGGCACCATCCCTATACCTAGGCTGATTTATCTGCCTAGGGTTAGGGTTAGGGTTCAGCCTAGGGCTTGGATTTCTTTAAGCAGGAAGCCCTGAGTTCCAGGCTTACTTCATCTGCCAAAGGCATCCCAAAGGGAGTGCAGAAGTGCCACAACATGGCTGCTTTCACGGCTTTTCCCTTAGGAAGAACCCTAATACCCGGCTGATTTACCTTCCTAGGGTTACTGTTAGGCTTAGGCCTAGGACTTTTAAAACCAGGAAGCCCTGGGCTCCAGGCACACTGCAGCTGCGAAAGGCATCCCAAGGGGAGCGCAAAAGTGATGCAACTTGGCTGCCACCACTGATATTTCCATGAGAGCATCCCGAACCATAGGCTGATTTTCCTTCCTAGGCTTAAGGTTTGAGTTACGCCTAGGGTAAGGGCTCTATTAACCAGAAAGCCCTGAGTTCCAAGAACACAGCAGCTGCGAAGGACTACCCAAGAAGAGCGCAAAAGTAGCACAACATGCCTGCCTCCACAGCTTTTTCCTTGGGGACATGCCTAATTCCTGGCTGATTTGCCTTTCTCGTCTTAGGGTTGGGGTTCGGCCTAGGGCTAGGATTTTTAAAATCAGGAAGCCCTGAGTTCCAGGCACACTGGAGCTGTGAAAGGCATCCAAAAGGGAGTGCAAAAGTGCCACAACATGGCTGCTTTCACGGCTTTTTCCTTGGCAAGAAGCCTAACACCAGGCTGATTTACCTTCCCAGGGTTACTGTTAGGCTTAGGCCTAGGGCTAGGATTTTTAAAACTAGGAAGCCCTTAGCTCCAGGCACACTGCAGCTGTTCAAGGCATCCCAAAGGGAGTACAAAAGTGCAACAACATGGCAGCTTTCACAGCTTTTTCCTTGGCACCATCCCTATACCTAGGCTGATTTATCTGCCTAGGGTTAGGGTTAGGGTTCAGCCTAGGGCTTGGATTTCTTTAACCAGGAAGCCCTGAGTTCCAGGCTTACTTCATCTGCCAAAGGCATCCCAAAGGGAGTGCAGAAGTGCCACAACATGGCTGCTTTCACGGCTTTTCCCTTAGGAAGAACCCTAATACCCGGCTGATTTACCTTCCTAGGGTTACTGTTAGGCTTAGGCCTAGGACTTTTAAAACCAGGAAGCCCTGGGCTCCAGGCACACTGACGCTGCGAAAGGCATCCCAAGGGGAGCGCAAAAGTGACGCAACTTGGCTGCCACCACTGATATTTCCATGAGACCATCCCGAACCATAGGCTGATTTTCCTTCCTAGGCTTAAGGTTTGAGTTACGCCTAGGTTAAGGCCTCTATTTACCAGAAAGCCCTGAGTTCCAAGAACACAGCAGCTGCGAAGGACTACCCAAGAAGAGCGCAAAAGTAGCACAACATGCCTGCCTCCACAGCTTTTTCCTTGGGGACATGCCTAATTCCTGGCTGATTTGCCTTTCTCGTCTTAGGGTTGGGGTTCGGCCTAGGGCTAGGATTTTTAAAATCAGGAAGCCCTGAGTTCCAGGCACACTGGAGCTGTGAAAGGCATCCAAAAGGGAGTGCAAAAGTGCCACAACATGGCTGCTTTCACGGCTTTTTCCTTGGCAAGAAGCCTAACAGCAGGCTGATTTACCTTCCCAGGGTTACTGTTAGGCTTAGGCCTAGGGCTAGGATTTTTAAAACTAGGAAGCCCTTAGCTCCAGGCACACTGCAGCTGTTCAAGGCATCCCAAGGGGAGTACAAAAGTGCAACAACATGGCAGCTTTCACAGCTTTTTCCTTGGCACCATCCCTATACCTAGGCTGATTTATCTGCCTAGGGTTAGGGTTAGGGTTCAGCCTAGGGCTTGGATTTCTTTAAGCAGGAAGCCCTGAGTTCCAGGCTTACTTCATCTGCCAAAGGCATCCCAAAGGGAGTGCAGAAGTGCCACAACATGGCTGCTTTCACGGCTTTTCCCTTAGGAAGAACCCTAATACCCGGCTGATTTACCTTCCTAGGGTTACTGTTAGGATTAGGCCTAGGACTTTTAAAACCAGGAAGCCCTGGGCTCCAGGCACACTGCAGCTGCGAAAGGCATCCCAAGGGGAGCGCAAAAGTGATGCAACTTGGCTGCCACCACTGATATTTCCATGAGACCATCCCGAACCATAGGCTGATTTTCCTTCCTAGGCTTAAGGTTTGAGTTACGCCTAGGGTAAGGCCTCTATTTACCAGAAAGCCCTGAGTTCCAAGAACACAGCAGCTGCGAAGGACTACCCAAGAAGAGCGCAAAAGTACCACAACATGCCTGCCTCCACAGCTTTTTCCTTGGGGACATGCCTAATTCCTGGCTGATTTGCCTTTCTCGTCTTAGGGTTGGGGTTCGGCCTAGGGCTAGGATTTTTAAAATCAGGAAGCCCTGAGTTCCAGGCACACTGGAGCTGTGAAAGGCATCCAAAAGGGAGTGCAAAAGTGCCACAACATGGCTGCTTTCACGGCTTTTTCCTTGGCAAGAAGCCTAACACCAGGCTGATTTACCTTCCCAGGGTTACTGTTAGGCTTAGGCCTAGGGCTAGGATTTTTAAAACTAGGAAGCCCTTAGCTCCAGGCACACTGCAGCTGTTCAAGGCATGCCAAGGGGAGTACAAAAGTGCAACAACATGGCAGCTTTCACAGCTTTTTCCTTGGCACCATCCCTATACCTAGGCTGATTTATCTGCCTAGGGTTAGGGTTAGGGTTCAGCCTAGGGCTTGGATTTCTTTAACCAGGAAGCCCTGAGTTCCAGGCTTACTTCATCTGCCAAAGGCATCCCAAAGGGAGTGCAGAAGTGCCACAACATGGCTGCTTTCACGGCTTTTCCCTTAGGAAGAACCCTAATACCCGGCTGATTTACCTTCCTAGGGTTACTGTTAGGCTTAGGCCTAGGACTTTTAAAACCAGGAAGCCCTGGGCTCCAGGCACACTGACGCTGCGAAAGGCATCCCAAGGGGAGCGCAAAAGTGACGCAACTTGGCTGCCACCACTGATATTTCCATGAGACCATCCCGAACCATAGGCTGATTTTCCTTCCTAGGCTTAAGGTTTGAGTTACGCCTAGGGTAAGGGTTCTATTAACCAGAAAGCCCTGAGTTCCAAGAACACAGCAGCTGCGAAGGACTAGCCAAGAAGAGCGCAAAAGTAGCACAACATGCCTGCCTCCACAGCTTTTTCCTTGGGGACATGCCTAATTCCTGGCTGATTTGCCTTTCTCGTCTTAGGGTTGGGGTTCGGCCTAGGGCTAGGATTTTTAAAATCAGGAAGCCCTGAGTTCCAGGCACACTGGAGCTGTGAAAGGCATCCAAAATGGAGTGCAAAAGTGCCACAACATGGCTGCTTTCACGGCTTTTTCCTTGGCAAGAAGCCTAACACCAGGCTGATTTACCTTCCCAGGGTTACTGTTAGGCTTAGGCCTAGGGCTAGGATTTTTGAAACTAGGAAGCCCTTAGCTCCAGGCACACTGCAGCTGTTCAAGGCATCCCAAGGGGAGTACAAAAGTGCAACAACATGGCAGCTTTCACAGCTTTTTCCTTGGCACCATCCCTATACCTAGGCTGATTTATCTGCCTAGGGTTAGGGTTAGGGTTCAGCCTAGGGCTTGGATTTCTTCAACCAGGAAGCCCTGAGTTCCAGGCTTACTTCATCTGCCAAAGGCATCCCAAAGGGAGTGCAGAAGTGCCACAACATGGCTGCTTTCACGGCTTTTCCCTTAGGAAGAACCCTAATACCCGGCTGATTTACCTTCCTAGGGTTACTGTTAGGCTTAGGCCTAGGACGTTTAAAACCAGGAAGCCCTGGGCTCTAGGCACACTGCAGCTGCGAAAGGCATCCCAAGGGGAGCGCAAAAGTGATGCAACTTGGCTGCCACCACTGATATTTCCATGAGACCATCCCGAACCATAGGCTGATTTTCCTTCCTAGGCTTAAGGTTTGAGTTACGCCTAGGGTAAGGGTCTATTAACCAGAAAGCCCTGAGTTCCAAGAACACAGCAGCTGCGAAGGACTAGCCAAGAAGAGCGCAAAAGTACCACAACATGCCTGCCTCCACAGCTTTTTCCTTGGGGACATGCCTAATTCCTGGCTGATTTGCCTTTCTCGTCTTAGGGTTGGGGTTCGGCCTAGGGCTAGGATTTTTAAAATCAGGAAGCCCTGAGTTCCAGGCACACTGGAGCTGTGAAAGGCATCCAAAAGGGAGTGCAAAAGTGCCACAACATGGCTGCTTTCACGGCTTTTTCCTTGGCAAGAAGCCTAACACCAGGCTGATTTCCCTTCCCAGGGTTACTGTTAGGCTTAGGCCTAGGGCTAGGATTTTTAAAACTAGGAAGCCCTTAGCTCCAGGCACACTGCAGCTGTTCAAGGCATCCCAAGGGGAGTACAAAAGTGCAACAACATGGCAGCTTTCACAGCTTTTTCCTTGGCACCATCCCTATACCTAGGCTGATTTATCTGCCTAGGGTTAGGGTTAGGGTTCAGCCTAGGGCTTGGATTTTTTTAAGCAGGAAGCCCTGAGTTCCAGGCTTACTTCATCTGCCAAAGGCATCCCAAAGGGAGTGCAGAAGTGCCACAACATGGCTGCTTTCACGGCTTTTCCCTTAGGAAGAACCCTAATACCCGGCTGATTTACCTTCCTAGGGTTACTGTTAGGCTTAGGCCTAGGACTTTTAAAACCAGGAAGCTCTGGGCTCCAGGCACACTGCAGCTGCGAAAGGCATCCCAAGGGGAGCGCAAAAGTGATGCAACTTGGCTGCCACCACTGATATTTCCATGAGACCATCCCGAACCATAGGCTGATTTTCCTTCCTAGGCTTAATGTTTGAGTTACGCCTAGGGTAAGGGTCTATTAACCAGAAAGCCCTGAGTTCCAAGAACACAGCAGCTGCGAAGGACTACCCAAGAAGAGCGCAAAAGTAGCACAACATGCCTGCCTCCACAGCTTTTTCCTTGGGGACATGCCTAATTCCTGGCTGATTAGCCTTTCTCGTCTTAGGGTTGGGGTTCGGCCTAGGGTAGGATTTTTAAAATCAGGAAGCCCTGAGTTCCAGGCACACTGGAGCTGTGAAAGGCATCCAAAAGGGAGTGCAAAAGTGCCACAACATGGCTGCTTTCACGGCTTTTTCCTTGGCAAGAAGCCTAACACCAGGCTGATTTACCTTCCCAGGGTTACTGTTAGGCTTAGGCCTAGGGCTAGGATTTTTAAAACTAGGAAGCCCTGGGCTCCAGGCACACTGCAGCTGTTCAAGGCATGCCAAGGGGAGTACAAAAGTGCAACAACATGGCAGCTTTCACAGCTTTTTCCTTGGCACCATCCCTATACCTAGGCTGATTTATCTGCCTAGGGTTAGGGTTAGGGTTCAGCCTAGGGCTTGGATTTCTTTAACAGGAAGCCCTGAGTTCCAGGCTTACTTCATCTGCCAAAGGCATCCCAAAGGGAGTGCAGAAGTGCCACAACATGGCTGCTTTCACGGCTTTTCCCTTAGGAAGAACCCTAATACCCGGCTGATTTACCTTCCTAGGGTTACTGTTAGGCTTAGGCCTAGGACTTTTAAAACCAGGAAGCCCTGGGCTCCAGGCACACTGCAGCTGCGAAAGGCATCCCAAGGGGAGCGCAAAGGTGACGCAACTTGGCTGCCACCACTGATATTTCCATGAGACCATCCCGAACCATAGGCTGATTTTCCTTCCTAGGCTTAAGGTTTGAGTTACGCCTAGGGTAAGGGTTCTATTAACCAGAAAGCCCTGAGTTCCAAGAACACAGCAGCTGCGAAGGACTAGCCAAGAAGAGCGCAAAAGTAGCACAACATGCCTGCCTCCACAGCTTTTTCCTTGGGGACATGCCTAATTCCTGGCTGATTTGCCTTTCTCGTCTTAGGGTTGGGGTTCGGCCTAGGGCTAGGATTTTTAAAATCAGGAAGCCCTGAGTTCCAGGCACACTGGAGCTGTGAAAGGCATCCAAAAGGGAGTGCAAAAGTGCCACAACATGGCTGCTTTCACGGCTTTTTCCTTGGCAAGAAGCCTAACACCAGGCTGATTTACCTTCCCAGGGTTACTGTTAGGCTTAGGCCTAGGGCTAGGATTTTTGAAACTAGGAAGCCCTTAGCTCCAGGCACACTGCAGCTGTTCAAGGCATGCCAAGGGGAGTACAAAAGTGCAACAACATGGCAGCTTTCACAGCTTTTTCCTTGGCACCATCCCTATACCTAGGCTGATTTATCTGCCTAGGGTTAGGGTTAGGGTTCAGCCTAGGGCTTGGATTTCTTCAACCGGGAAGCCCTGAGTTCCAGGCTTACTTCATCTGCCAAAGGCATCCCAAAGGGAGTGCAGAAGTGCCACAAGATGGCTGCTTTCACGGCTTTTCCCTTAGGAAGAACCCTAATACCCGGCTGATTTACCTTCCTAGGGTTACTGTTAGGCTTAGGCCTAGGACTTTTAAAACCAGGAAGCCCTGGGCTCCAGGCACACTGCAGCTGCGAAAGGCATCCCAAGGGGAGCGCAAAAGTGACGCAACTTGGCTGCCACCACTGATATTTCCATGAGAGCATCCCGAACCATAGGCTGATTTTCCTTCCTAGGGTTAAGGTTTGAGTTACGCCTAGGGTAAGGGTCTATTAACCAGAAAGCCCTGAGTTCCAAGAACACAGCAGCTGCGAAGGACTACCCAAGAAGAGCGCAAAAGTAGCACAACATGCCTGCCTCCACAGCTTTTTCCTTGGGGACATGCCTAATTCCTGGCTGATTTGCCTTTCTCGTCTTAGGGTTGGGGTTCGGCCTAGGGCTAGGATTTTTAAAATCAGGAAGCCCTGAGTTCCAGGCACACTGGAGCTGTGAAAGGCATCCAAAAGGGAGTGCAAAAGTGCCACAACATGGCTGCTTTCACGGCTTTTTCCGTAGCAAGAAGCCTAACACCAGGCTGATTTCCCTTCCCAGGGTTACTGTTAGGCTCAGGCCTAGGGCTACGATTTTTAAAACTAGGAAGCCCTTAGCTCCAGGCACACTGCAGCTGTTCAAGGCATCCCAAGGGGAGTACAAAAGTGCAACAACATGGCAGCTTTCACAGCTTTTTCCTTGGCACCATCCCTATACCTAGGCTGATTTATCTGCCTAGGGTTAGGGTTAGGGTTCAGCCTAGGGCTTGGATTTCTTTAACCAGGAAGCCCTGAGTTCCAGGCTTAATTCATCTGCCAAAGGCATCCCAAAGGGAGTGCAGAAGTGCCACAACATGGCTGCTTTCACGGCTTTTCCCTTAGGAAGAACCCTAATACCCGGCTGATTTACCTTCCTAGGGTTACTGTTAGGCTTAGGCCTAGGACTTTTAAAACTAGGAAGCCCTGGGCTCCAGGCACACTGCAGCTGCGAAAGGCATCCCAAGGGGAGCGCAAAAGTGATGCAACTTGGCTGCCACCACTGATATTTCCATGAGACCATCCCGAACCATAGGCTGATTTTCCTTCCTAGGGTTAAGGTTTGAGTTACGCCTAGGGTAAAGGTCTATTAACCAGAAAGCCCTGAGTTCCAAGAACACAGCAGCTGCGAAGGACTAGCCAAGAAGAGCGCAAAAGTACCACAACATGCCTGCCTCCACAGCTTTTTCCTTGGGGACATGCCTAATTCCTGGCTGATTTGCCTTTCTCGTCATAGGGTTGGGGTTCGGCCTAGGGCTAGGATTTTTAAAATCAGGAAGCCCTGAGTTCCAGGCACACTGGAGCTGTGAAAGGCATCCAAAAGGGAGTGCAAAAGTGCCACAACATGGCTGCTTTCACGGCTTTTTCCTTGGCAAGAAGCCTAACAACAGGCTGATTTACCTTCCCAGGGTTACTGTTAGGCTTAGGCCTAGGGCTAGGATTTTTAAAACTAGGAAGCCCTTAGCTCCAGGCACACTGCAGCTGTTCAAGGCATCCCAAGGGGAGTACAAAAGTGCAACAACATGGCAGCTTTCACAGCTTTTTCCTTGGCACCATCCCTATACCTAGGCTGATTTATCTGCCTAGGGTTAGGGTTAGGGTTCAGCCTAGGGCTTGGATTTCTTTAAGCAGGAAGCCCTGAGTTCCAGGCTTACTTCATCTGCCAAAGGCATCCCAAAGGGAGTGCAGAAGTGCCACAACATGGCTGCTTTCACGGCTTTTCCCTTAGGAAGAACCCTAATACCCGGCTGATTTACCTTCCTAGGGTTACTGTTAGGCTTAGGCCTAGGACTTTTAAAACCAGGAAGCCCTGGGCTCCAGGCACACTGCAGCTGCGAAAGGCATCCCAAGGGGAGCGCAAAAGTGACGCAACTTGGCTGCCACCACTGATATTTCCATGAGACCATCCCGAACCATAGGCTGATTTTCCTTCCTAGGCTTAATGTTTGAGTTACGCCTAGGGTAAGGGTTCTATTAACCAGAAAGCCCTGAGTTCCAAGAACACAGCAGCTGCGAAGGACTAGCCAAGAAGAGCGCAAAAGTAGCACAACATGCCTGCCTCCACAGCTTTTTCCTTGGGGACATGCCTAATTCCTGGCTGATTTGCCTTTCTCGTCTTAGGGTTGGGGTTCGGCCTAGGGCTAGGATTTTTAAAATCAGGAAGCCCTGAGTTCCAGGCACACTGGAGCTGTGAAAGGCATCCAAAAGGGAGTGCAAAAGTGCTACAAAATGGCTGCTTTCATGGCTTTTTCCTTGGCAAGAAGCCTAACACCAGGCTGATTTACCTTCCCAGGGTTACTGTTAGGCTTAGGCCTAGGGCTAGGATTTTTAAAACTAGGAAGCCCTGGGCTCCAGGCACACTGCAGCTGTTCAAGGCATCCCAAGGGGACTACAAAAGGGCAACAACATGGCAGCTTTCACAGCTTTTTCCTTGGCAACATCCCTATACCTAGGCTGATTTATCTGCCTAGGGTTAGGGTTAGGGTTCAGCCTAGGGCTTGGATTTCTTTAAGCAGGAAGCCCTGAGTTCCAGGCTTACTTCATCTGCCAAAGGCATCCCAAAGGGAGTGCAGAAGTGCCACAACATGGCTGCTTTCACGGCTTTTCCCTTAGGAAGAACCCTAATACCCGGCTGATTTACCTTCCTAGGGTTACTGTTAGGCTTAGGCCTAGGACTTTTAAAACCAGGAAGCCCTGGGCTCCAGGCACACTGCAGCTGCGAAAGGCATCCCAAGGGGAGCGCAAAAGTGACGCAACTTGGCTGCCACCACTGATATTTCCATGAGACCATCCCGAACCATAGGCTGATTTTCCTTCCTAGGCTTAAGGTTTGAGTTACGCCTAGGGTAAGGGTTCTATTAACCAGAAAGCCCTGAGTTCCAAGAACACAGCAGCTGCGAAGGACTACCCAAGAAGAGCGCAAAAGTAGCACAACATGCCTGCCTCCACAGCTTTTTCCTTGGGGACATGCCTAATTCCTGGCTGATTTGCCTTTCTCGTCTTAGGGTTGGGGTTCGGCCTAGGGCTAGGATTTTTAAAATCAGGAAGCCCTGAGTTCCAGGCACACTGGAGCTGTGAAAGGCATCCAAAAGGGAGTGCAAAAGTGCCACAACATGGCTGCTTTCACGGCTTTTTCCTTGGCAAGAAGCCTAACACCAGGCTGATTTACCTTCCCAGGGTTACTGTTAGGCTTAGGCCTAGGACTAGGATTTTTAAAACTAGGAAGCCCTTAGCTCCAGGCACACTGCAGCTGTTCAAGGCATCCCAAGGTGAGTACAAAAGTGCAACAACATGGCAGCTTTCACAGCTTTTTCCTTGGCACCATCCCTATACCTAGGCTGATTTATCTGCCTAGGGTTAGGGTTAGGGTTCAGCCTAGGGCTTGGATTTTTTTAACCAGGAAGCCCTGAGTTCCAGGCTTACTTCATCTGCCAAAGGCATCCCAAAGGGAGTGCAGAAGTGCCACAACATGGCTGCTTTCACGGCTTTTCCCTTAGGAAGAACCCTAATACCCGGCTGATTTACCTTCCTAGGGTTACTGTTAGGCTTAGGCCTAGGACTTTTAAAACCAGGAAGCCCTGGGCTCCAGGCACACTGACGCTGCGAAAGGCATCCCAAGGGGAGCGCAAAAGTGACGCAACTTGGCTGCCACCACTGATATTTCCATGAGACCATCCCGAACCATAGGCTGATTTTCCTTCCTAGGCTTAAGGTTTGAGTTACGCCTAGGGCAAGGGTCTATTAACCAGAAAGCCCTGAGTTCCAAGAACACAGCAGCTGCGAAGGACTAGCCAAGAAGAGCGCAAAAGTACCACAACATGCCTGCCTCCACAGCTTTTTCCTTGGGGACATGCCTAATTCCTGGCTGATTTGCCTTTCTCGTCTTAGGGTTGGGGTTCGGCCTAGGGCTAGGATTTTTAAAATCAGGAAGCCCTGAGTTCCAGGCACACTGGAGCTGTGAAAGGCATCCAAAAGGGAGTGCAAAAGTGCCACAACATGGCTGCTTTCACGGCTTTTTCCTTGGCAAGAAGCCTAACAGCAGGCTGATTTACCTTCCCAGGGTTAATGTTAGGCTTAGGCCTAGGGCTAGGATTTTTAAAACTAGGAAGCCCTTAGCTCCAGGCACACTGCAGCTGTTCAAGGCATCCCAAGGGGAGTACAAAAGTGCAACAACATGGCAGCTTTCACAGCTTTTTCCTTGGCACCATCCCTATACCTAGGCTGATTTATCTGCCTAGGGTTAGGGTTAGGGTTCAGCCTAGGGCTTGGATTTCTTTAACCAGGAAGCCCTGAGTTCCAGGCTTACTTCATCTGCCAAAGGCATCCCAAAGGGAGTGCAGAAGTGCCACAACATGGCTGCTTTCACGGCTTTTCCCTTAGGAAGAACCCTAATACCCGGCTGATTTACCTTCCTAGGGTTACTGTTAGGCTTAGGCCTAGGACTTTTAAAACCAGGAAGCCCTGGGCTCCAGGCACACTGACGCTGCGAAAGGCATCCCAAGGGGAGCGCAAAAGTGACGCAACTTGGCTGCCACCACTGATACTTCCATGAGACCATCCCGAACCATAGGCTGATTTTCCTTCCTAGGCTTAAGGTTTGAGTTACGCCTAGGGTAAGGGTTCTATTAACCAGAAAGCCCTGAGTTCCAAGAACACAGCAGCTGCGAAGGACTAGCCAAGAAGAGCGCAAAAGTACCACAACATGCCTGCCTCCACAGCTTTTTCCTTGGGGACATGCCTAATTCCTGGCTGATTTGCCTTTCTCGTCTTAGTGTTGGGGTTCGTCCTAGGGCTAGGATTTTTAAAATCAGGAAGCCCTGAGTTCCAGGCACACTGGAGCTGTGAAAGGCATCCAAAAGGGAGTGCAAAAGTGCCACAACAAGGCTGCTTTCACGGCTTTTTCCTTGGCAAGAAGCCTAACACCAGGCTGATTTACCTTCCCAGGGTTACTGTTAGGCTTAGGCCTAGGGCTAGGATTTTTAAAACTAGGAAGCCCTTAGCTCCAGGCACACTGCAGCTGTTCAAGGCATCCCAAGGGGACTACAAAAGTGCAACAACATGGCAGCTTTCACAGCTTTTTCCTTGGCACCATCCCTATACTTAGGCTGATTTATCTGCCTAGGGTTAGGGTTAGGGTTCAGCCTAGGGCTTGGATTTCTTTAAGCAGGAAGCCCTGAGTTCCAGGCTTACTTCATCTGCCAAAGGCATCCCAAAGGGAGTGCAGAAGTGCCACAACATGGCTGCTTTCACGGCTTTTCCCTTAGGAAGAACCCTAATACCCCGCTGATTTACCTTCCTAGGGTTACTGTTAGGCTTAGGCCTAGGACTTTTAAAACCAGGAAGCCCTGGGCTCCAGGCACACTGCAGCTGCGAAAGGCATCCCAAGGGGAGCGCAAAAGTGATGCAACTTGGCTGCCACCACTGATATTTCCATGAGACCATCCCGAACCATAGGCTGATTTTCTTTCCTAGGGTTAAGGTTTGAGTTACCCCTAGGGTAAGGGTCTATTAACCAGAAAGCTCTGAGTTCCAAGAACACAGCAGCTGCGAAGGACTAGCCAAGAAGAGCGCAAAAGTGGCACAACATGCCTGCCTCCACAGCTTTTTCCTTGGGGACATGCCTAATTCCTGGCTGATTTGCATTTCTCGTCTTAGGGTTGGGGTTCGGCCTAGGGCTAGGATTTTTAAAATCAGGAAGCCCTGAGTTCCAGGCACACTGGAGCTGTGAAAGGCATCCAAAAGGGAGTGCAAAAGTGCCACAACATGGCTGCTTTCACGGCTTTTTCCTTGGCAAGAAGCCTAACAGCAGGCTGATTTACCTTCCCAGGGTTACTGTTAGGCTTAGGCCTAGGGCTAGGATTTTTAAAACTAGGAAGCCCTTAGCTCCAGGCACACTGCAGCTGTTCAAGGCATCCCAAGGTGAGTACAAAAGTGCAACAACATGGCAGCTTTCACAGCTTTTTCCTTGGCACCATCCCTATACCTAGGCTGATTTATCTGCCTAGGGTTAGGGTTAGGGTTCAGCCTAGGGTTTGGATTTCTTTAACCAGGAAGCCCTGAGTTCCAGGCTTACTTCATCTGCCAAAGGCATCCCAAAGGGAGTGCAGAAGTGCCACAACATGGCTGCTTTCACGGCTTTTCCCTTAGGAAGAACCCTAAAACCCGGCTGATTTACCTTCCTAGGGTTACTGTTAGGCTTAGGCCTAGGACTTTTAAAACCAGGAAGCCCTGGGCTCCAGGCACACTGCAGCTGCGAAAGGCATCCCAAGGGGAGCGCAAAAGTGACGCAACTTGGCTGCCACCACTGATATTTCCATGAGAGCATCCCGAACCATAGGCTGATTTTCCTTCCTAGGCTTAAGGTTTGAGTTACGCCTAGGGTAAGGGTCTATTAACCAGAAAGCCCTGAGTTCCAAGAACACAGCAGCTGCGAAGGACTACCCAAGAAGAGCGCAAAAGTACCACAACATGCCTGCCTCCACAGCTTTTTCCTTGGGGACATGCCTAATTCCTGGCTGATTTGCCTTTCTCGTCTTAGGGTTGGGGTTTGGCCTAGGGCTAGGATTTTTAAAATCAGGAAGCCCTGAGTTCCAGGCACACTGGAGCTGTGAAAGGCATCCAAAAGGGAGTGCAAAAGTGCCACAACATGGCTGCTTTCACGGCTTTTTCCTTGGCAAGAAGCCTAACACCAGGCTGATTTACCTTCCCAGGGTTACTGTTAGGCTTAGGCCTAGGGCTAGGATTTTTAAAACTAGGAAGCCCTTAGCTCCAGGCACACTGCAGCTGTTCAAGGCATCCCAAAGGGAGTACAAAAGTGCAACAACATGGCAGCTTTCAGAGCTTTTTCCTTGGCACCATCCCTATACCTAGGCTGATTTATCTGCCTAGGGTTAGGGTTCAGACTAGGGCTTGGATTTCTTTAACCAGGAAGCCCTGAGTTCCAGGCTTACTTCATCTGCCAAAGGCATCCCAAAGGGAGTGCAGAAGTGCCACAACATGGCTGCTTTCACGGCTTTTCCCTTAGGAAGAACCCTAATACCCCGCTGATTTACCTTCCTAGGGTTACTGTTAGGCTTAGGCCTAGGACTTTTAAAACCAGGAAGCCCTGGGCTCCAGGCACACTGCAGCTGCGAAAGGCATCCCAAGGGGAGCGCAAAAGTGATGCAACTTGGCTGCCACCACTGATATTTCCATGAGACCATCCCGAACCATAGGCTGATTTTCTTTCCTAGGGTTAAGGTTTGAGTTACGCCTAGGGTAAGGGTCTATTAACCAGAAAGCTCTGAGTTCCAAGAACACAGCAGCTGCGAAGGACTAGCCAAGAAGAGCGCAAAAGTGGCACAACATGCCTGCCTCCACAGCTTTTTCCTTGGGGACATGCCTAATTCCTGGCTGATTTGCATTTCTCGTCTTAGGGTTGGGGTTCGGCCTAGGGCTAGGATTTTTAAAATCAGGAAGCCCTGAGTTCCAGGCACACTGGAGCTGTGAAAGGCATCCAAAAGGGAGTGCAAAAGTGCCACAACATGGCTGCTTTCACGGCTTTTTCCTTGGCAAGAAGCCTAACAGCAGGCTGATTTACCTTCCCAGGGTTACTGTTAGGCTTAGGCCTAGGGCTAGGATTTTTAAAACTAGGAAGCCCTTAGCTCCAGGCACACTGCAGCTGTTCAAGGCATCCCAAGGTGAGTACAAAAGTGCAACAACATGGCAGCTTTCACAGCTTTTTCCTTGGCACCATCCCTATACCTAGGCTGATTTATCTGCCTAGGGTTAGGGTTAGGGTTCAGCCTAGGGTTTGGATTTCTTTAACCAGGAAGCCCTGAGTTCCAGGCTTACTTCATCTGCCAAAGGCATCCCAAAGGGAGTGCAGAAGTGCCACAACATGGCTGCTTTCACGGCTTTTCCCTTAGGAAGAACCCTAAAACCCGGCTGATTTACCTTCCTAGGGTTACTGTTAGGCTTAGGCCTAGGACTTTTAAAACCAGGAAGCCCTGGGCTCCAGGCACACTGCAGCTGCGAAAGGCATCCCAAGGGGAGCGCAAAAGTGACGCAACTTGGCTGCCACCACTGATATTTCCATGAGAGCATCCCGAACCATAGGCTGATTTTCCTTCCTAGGCTTAAGGTTTGAGTTACGCCTAGGGTAAGGGTCTATTAACCAGAAAGCCCTGAGTTCCAAGAACACAGCAGCTGCGAAGGACTAGCCAAGAAGAGCGCAAAAGTACCACAACATGCCTGCCTCCACAGCTTTTTCCTTGGGGACATGCCTAATTCCTGGCTGATTTGCCTTTCTCGTCTTAGGGTTGGGGTTTGGCCTAGGGCTAGGATTTTTAAAATCAGGAAGCCCTGAGTTCCAGGCACACTGGAGCTGTGAAAGGCATCCAAAAGGGAGTGCAAAAGTGCCACAACATGGCTGCTTTCACGGCTTTTTCCTTGGCAAGAAGCCTAACACCAGGCTGATTTACCTTCCCAGGGTTACTGTTAGGCTTAGGCCTAGGGCTAGGATTTTTAAAACTAGGAAGCCCTTAGCTCCAGGCACACTGCAGCTGTTCAAGGCATCCCAAGGGGAGTACAAAAGTGCAACAACATGGCAGCTTTCACAGCTTTTTCCTTGGCACCATCCCTATACCTAGGCTGATTTATCTGCCTAGGGTTAGGGTTAGGGTTCAGCCTAGGGCTTGGATTTCTTTAACCAGGAAGCCCTGAGTTCCAGGCTTACTTCATCTGCCAAAGGCATCCCAAAGGGAGTGCAGAAGTGCCACAACATGGCTGCTTTCACGGCTTTTCCCTTAGGAAGAACCCTAATACCCGGCTGATTTACCTTCCTAGGGTTACTGTTAGGCTTAGGCCTAGGACTTTTAAAACCAGGAAGCCCTGGGCTCCAGGCACACTGCAGCTGCGAAAGGCATCCCAAGGGGAGCGCAAAAGTGACGCAACTTGGCTGCCACCACTGATATTTCCATGAGAGCATCCCGAACCATAGGCTGATTTTCCTTCCTAGGCTTAAGGTTTGAGTTACGCCTAGGGTAAGGGTCTATTAACCAGAAAGCCCTGAGTTCCAAGAACACAGCAGCTGCGAAGGACTAGCCAAGAAGAGCGCAAAAGTACCACAACATGCCTGCCTCCACAGCTTTTTCCTTGGGGACATGCCTAATTCCTGGCTGATTTGCCTTTCTCGTCTTAGGGTTGGGGTTTGGCCTAGGGCTAGGATTTTTAAAATCAGGAAGCCCTGAGTTCCAGGCACACTGGAGCTGTGAAAGGCATCCAAAAGGGAGTGCAAAAGTGCCACAACATGGCTGCTTTCACGGCTTTTTCCTTGGCAAGAAGCCTAACAGCAGGCTGATTTACCTTCCCAGGGTTAATGTTAGGCTTAGGCCTAGGGCTAGGATTTTTAAAACTAGGAAGCCCTTAGCTCCAGGCACACTGCAGCTGTTCAAGGCATCCCAAGGGGAGTACAAAAGTGCAACAACATGGCAGCTTTCACAGCTTTTTCCTTGGCACCATCCCTATACCTAGGCTGATTTATCTGCCTAGGGTTAGGGTTAGGGTTCAGCCTAGGGCTTGGATTTCTTTAACCAGGAAGCCCTGAGTTCCAGGCTTACTTCATCTGCCAAAGGCATCCCAAAGGGAGTGCAGAAGTGCCACAACATGGCTGCTTTCACGGCTTTTCCCTTAGGAAGAACCCTAATACCCGGCTGATTTACCTTCCTAGGGTTACTGTTAGGCTTAGGCCTAGGACTTTTAAAACCAGGAAGCCCTGGGCTCCAGGCACACTGCAGCTGCGAAAGGCATCCCAAGGGGAGCGCAAAAGTGACGCAACTTGGCTGCCACCACTGATATTTCCATGAGACCATCCCGAACCATAGGCTGATTTTCCTTCCTAGGCTTAAGGTTTGAGTTACGCCTAGGGTAAGGGTTCTATTAACCAGAAAGCCCTGAGTTCCAAGAACACAGCAGCTGCGAAGGACTACCCAAGAAGAGCGCAAAAGTACCACAACATGCCTGCCTCCACAGCTTTTTCCTTGGGGACATGCCTAATTCCTGGCTGATTTGCCTTTCTCGTCTTAGGGTTGGAGTTCGGCCTAGGGCTAGGATTTTTAAAATCAGGAAGCCCTGAGTTCCAGGCACACTGGAGCTGTGAAAGGCATCCAAAAGGGAGTGCAAAAGTGCCACAAAATGGCTGCTTTCACGGCTTTTTCCTTGGCAAGAAGCCTAACAGCAGGCTGATTTACCTTCCCAGGGTTAATGTTAGGCTTAGGCCTAGGGCTAGGATTTTTAAAACTAGGAAGCCCTTAGCTCCAGGCACACTGCAGCTGTTCAAGGCATCCCAAGGGGAGTACAAAAGTGCAACAACATGGCAGCTTTCACAGCTTTTTCCTTGGCACCATCCCTATACCTAGGCTGATTTATCTGCCTAGGGTTAGGGTTAGGGTTCAGCCTAGGGCTTGGATTTCTTTAAGCAGGAAGCCCTGAGTTCCAGGCTTACTTCATCTGCCAAAGGCATCCCAAAGGGAGTGCAGAAGTGCCACAACATGGCTGCTTTCACGGCTTTTCCCTTAGGAAGAACCCTAATACCCGGCTGATTTACCTTCCTAGGGTTACTGTTAGGCTTAGGCCTAGGACTTTTAAAACCAGGAAGCCCTGGGCTCCAGGCACACTGCAGCTGCGAAAGGCATCCCAAGGGGAGCGCAAAAGTGACGCAACTTGGCTGCCACCACTGATATTTCCATGAGAGCATCCCGAACCATAGGCTGATTTTCCTTCCTAGGCATAAGGTTTGAGTTGCGTCTGGGGTAAGGGTGTATTAACCAGAAAGCCCTGAGTTCCAAGAACACAGCAGCTGCGAAGGACTACCCAAGAAGAGCGCAAAAGTACCACAACATGCCTGCCTCCACAGCTTTTTCCTTGGGGACATGCCTAATTCCTGGCTGATATGCCTTTCTCGTCTTAGGGTTGGGGTTCGGCCTAGGGCTAGGATTTTTAAAATCAGGAAGCCCTGAGTTCCAGGCACACTGGAGCTGTGAAAGGCATCCAAAAGGGAGTGCAAAAGTGCCACAACATGGCTGCTTTCACGGCTTTTTCCTTGGCAAGAAGCCTAACACCAGGCTGATTTACCTTCCCAGGGTTACTGTTAGGCTCAGGCCTAGGGCTAGGATTTTTAAAACTAGGAAGCCCTTAGCTCCAGGCACACTGCAGCTGTTCAAGGCATGCCAAGGGGAGTACAAAAGTGCAACAACATGGCAGCTTTCACAGCTTTTTCCTTGGCACCATCCCTATACCTAGGCTGATTTATCTGCCTAGGGTTAGGGTTAGGGTTCAGCCTAGGGCTTGGATTTCTTTAACCAGGAAGCCCTGAGTTCCAGGCTTACTTCATCTGCCAAAGGCATCCCAAAGGGAGTGCAGAAGTGCCACAAGATGGCTGCTTTCACGGCTTTTCCCTTAGGAAGAACCCTAATACCCGGCTGATTTACCTTCCTAGGGTTACTGTTAGGCTTAGGCCTAGGACTTTTAAAACCAGGAAGCCCTGGGCTCCAGGCACACTGCAGCTGCGAAAGGCATCCCAAGGGGAGCGCAAAAGTGACGCAACTTGGCTGCCACCACTGATATTTCCATGAGACCATCCCGAACCATAGGCTGATTTTCCTTCCTAGGCTTAAGGTTTGAGTTACGCCTAGGGTAAGGGTTCTATTAACCAGAAAGCCCTGAGTTCCAAGAACACAGCAGCTGCGAAGGACTAGCCAAGAAGAGCGCAAAAGTACCACAACATGCCTGCCTCCACAGCTTTTTCCTTGGGGACATGCCTAATTCCTGGCTGATTTGCCTTTCTCGTCATAGGGTTGGGGTTCGGCCTAGGGCTAGGATTTTTAAAATCAGGAAGCCCTGAGTTCCAGGCACACTGGAGCTGTGAAAGGCATCCAAAAGGGAGTGCAAAAGTGCCACAACATGGCTGCTTTCATGGCTTTTTCCTTGGCAAGAAGCCTAACACCAGGCTGATTTACCTTCCCAAGGTTACTTTTAGGCTTAGGCCTAGGGCTAGGATTTTTAAAACTAGGAAGCCCTTAGCTCCAGGCACACTGCAGCTGTTCAAGGCATGCCAAGGGGAGTACAAAAGTGCAACAACATGGCAGCTTTCACAGCTTTTTCCTTGGCACCATCCCTATACCTAGGCTGATTTATCTGTCTAGGGTTAGGGTTAGGGTTCAGCCTAGGGCTTGGATTTCTTTAACCAGGAAGCCCTGAGTTCCAGGCTTACTTCATCTGCCAAAGGCATCCCAAAGGGAGTGCAGAAGTGCCACAACATGGCTGCTTTCACGGCTTTTCCCTTAGGAAGAACCCTAATACCCGGCTGATTTACCTTCCTAGGGTTACTGTTAGGCTTAGGCCTAGGACTTTTAAAACCAGGAAGCCCTGGGCTCCAGGCACACTGCAGCTGCGAAAGGCATCCCAAGGGGAGCGCAAAAGTGACGCAACTTGGCTGCCACCACTGATATTTCCATGAGACCATCCCGAACCATAGGTTGATTTTCCTTCCTAGGGTTAAGGTTTGAGTTACGCTTAGGGTAAGGGTTCTATTAACCAGAAAGCCCTGAGTTCCAAGAACACAGCAGCTGCGAAGGACTACCCAAGAAGAGCGCAAAAGTACCACAACATGCCTGCCTCCACAGCTTTTTCCTTGGGGACATGCCTAATTCCTGGCTGATATGCCTTTCTCGTCTTAGGGTTGGGGTTCGGCCTAGGGCTAGGATTTTTAAAATCAGGAAGCCCTGAGTTCCAGGCACACTGGAGCTGTGAAAGTCATCCAAAAGGGAGTGCAAAAGTGCCACAACATGGCTGCTTTCACGGCTTTTTCCTTGGCAAGAAGCCTAACACCAGGCTGATTTACCTTCCCAGGGTTACTGTTAGGCTCAGGCCTAGGGCTAGGATTTTTAAAACTAGGAAGCCCTTAGCTCCAGGCACACTGCAGCTGTTCAAGGCATGCCAAGGGGAGTACAAAAGTGCAACAACATGGCAGCTTTCACAGCTTTTTCCTTGGCACCATCCCTATACCTAGGCTGATTTATCTGCCTAGGGTTAGGGTTAGGGTTCAGCCTAGGGCTTGGATTTCTTTAACCAGGAAGCCCTGAGTTCCAGGCTTACTTCATCTGCCAAAGGCATCCCAAAGGGAGTGCAGAAGTGCCACAACATGGCTGCTTTCACGGCTTTTCCCTTAGGAAGAACCCTAATACCCGGCTGATTTACCTTCCTAGGGTTACTGTTAGGCTTAGGCCTAGGACTTTTAAAACCAGGAAGCCCTGGGCTCCAGGCACACTGCAGCTGCGAAAGGCATCCCAAGGGGAGCGCAAAAGTGACGCAACTTGGCTGCCACCACTGATATTTCCATGAGACCATCCCGAACCATAGGCTGATTTTCCTTCCTAGGGTTAAGGTTTGAGTTACGCCTAAGGTAAGGGTTCTATTAACCAGAAAGCCCTGAGTTCCAAGAACACAGCAGCTGCGAAGGACTAGCCAAGAAGAGCGCAAAAGTAGCACAACATGCCTGCCTCCACAGCTTTTTCCTTGGGGACATGCCTAATTCCTGGCTGATTTGCCTTTCTCGTCTTAGGGTTGGGGTTCGGCCTAGGGCTAGGATTTTTAAAATCAGGAAGCCCTGAGTTCCAGGCACACTGGAGCTGTGAAAGGCATCCAAAAGGGAGTGCAAAAGTTCCACAACATGCCTGCCTCCACAGCTTTTTCCTTGGGGACATGCCTAATTCCTGGCTGATTTCCCTTCCCAGGGTTACTGTTAGGCTTAGGCCTAGGGCTAGGATTTTTAAAACTAGGAAGCCCTTAGCTCCAGGCACACTGCAGCTGTTCAAGGCATCCCAAGGGGAGTACAAAAGTGCAACAACATGGCAGCTTTCACAGCTTTTTCCTTGGCACCATCCCTATACCTAGGCTGATTTATCTGCCTAGAGTTAGGGTTAGGGTTCAGCCTAGGGCTTGGATTTCTTTAACCAGGAAGCCCTGAGTTCCAGGCTTACTTCATCTGCCAAAGGCATCCCAAAGGGAGTGCAGAAGTGCCACAACATGGCTGCTTTCACGGCTTTTCCCTTAGGAAGAACCCTAATACCCGGCTGATTTACCTTCCTAGGGTTACTGTTAGGCTTAGGCCTAGGACTTTTAAAACCAGGAAGCCCTGGGCTCCAGGCACACTGCAGCTGCGAAAGGCATCCCAAGGGGAGCGCAAAAGTGACGCAACCTGGCTGCCACCACTGATATTTCCATGAGACCATCCCGAACTATAGGCTGATTTTCCTTCCTAGGCTTAAGGTTTGAGTTACGCCTAGGGTAAGGCCTCTATTAACCAGAAAGCCCTGAGTTCCAAGAACACAGCAGCTGCGAAGGACTACCCAAGAAGAGCGCAAAAGTACCACAACATGCCTGCCTCCACAGCTTTTTCCTTGTGGACATGCCTAATTCCTGGCTGATTTGCCTTTCTCGTCTTAGGGTTGGGGTTCGGCCTAGGGCTAGGATTTTTAAAATCAGGAAGCCCTGAGTTCCAGGCACACTGGAGCTGTGAAAGGCATCCAAAAGGGAGTGCAAAAGTGCCACAACATGGCTGCTTTCACGGCTTTTTCCTTGGCAAGAAGCCTAACAGCAGGCTGATTTCCCTTCCCAGGGTTACTGTTAGGCTTAGGCCTAGGGCTAGGATTTTTAAAACTAGGAAGCCCAGGGCTCCAGGCACACTGCAGCTGTTCAAGGCATCCCAAGGGAAGTACAAAAGTGCAACAACATGGCAGCTTTCACAGCTTTTTCCTTGGCACCATCCCTATACCTAGGCTGATTTATCTGCCTAGGGTTAGGGTTAGGGTTCAGCCTAGGGCTTGGATTTCTTTAACCAGGAAGCCCTGAGTTCCAGGCTTCCTTCATCTGCCAAAGGCATCCCAAAGGGAGTGCAGAAGTGCCACAACATGGCTGCTTTCACGGCTTTTCCCTTAGGAAGAACCCTAATACCCGGCTGATTTACCTTCCTAGGGTTACTGTTAGGCTTAGGCCTAGGACTTTTAAAACCAGGAAGCCCTGGGCTCCAGGCACACTGCAGCTGCGAAAGGCATCCCAAGGGGAGCGCAAAAGTGACGCAACTTGGCTGCCACCACTGATATTTCCATGAGACCATCCCGAACCATAGGTTGATTTTCCTTCCTAGGGTTAAGGTTTGAGTTACGCCTAGGGAAAGGGCTCTATTAACCAGAAAGCCCTGAGTTCCAAGAACACAGCAGCTGCGAAGGACTAGCCAAGAAGAGCGCAAAAGTAGCACAACATGCCTGCCTCCACAGCTTTTTCCTTGGGGACATGCCTAATTCCTGGCTGATTTGCCTTTCTCGTCTTAGGGTTGGGGTTCGGCCTAGGGCTAGGATTTTTAAAATCAGGAAGCCCTGAGTTCCAGGCACACTGGAGCTGTGAAAGGCATCCAAAAGGGAGTGCAAAAGTGCCACAACATGGCTGCTTTCACGGCTTTTTCCTTGGCAAGAAGCCTAACACCAGGCTGATTTCCCTTCCCAGGGTTACTGTTAGGCTTAGGCCTAGGGCTAGGATTTTTAAAACTAGGAAGCCCTTAGCTCCAGGCACACTGCAGCTGTTCAAGGCATCCCAAGGGGAGTACAAAAGTGCAACAACATGGCAGCTTTCAGAGCTTTTTCCTTGGCACCATCCCTATACCTAGGCTGATTTATCTGCCTAGGGTTAGGGTTAGGCTTCAGCCTAGGGCTTGGATTTCTTTAACCAGGAAGCCCTGAGTTCCAGGCTTACTTCATCTGCCAAAGGCATCCCAAAGGGAGTGCAGAAGTGCCACAACATGGCTGCTTTCACGGCTTTTCCCTTAGGAAGAACCCTAATACCCGGCTGATTTACCTTCCTAGGGTTACTGTTAGGCTTAGGCCTAGGACTTTTAAAACCAGGAAGCCCTGGGCTCCAGGCACACTGCAGCTGCCAAAGGCATCCCAAGGGGAGCGCAAAAGTGACGCAACTTGGCTGCCACCACTGATATTTCCATGAGACCATCCCGAAACATAGGCTGATTTTCCTTCCTAGGGTTAACGTTTGAGTTACGCCTAGGGTAAGGGTTCTATTAACCAGAAAGCCCTGAGTTCCAAGAACACAGCAGCTGCGAAGGACTAGCCAAGAAGAGCGCAAAAGTACCACAACATGCCTGCCTCCACAGCTTTTTCCTTGGGGACATGCCTAATTCCTGGCTGATTTGCCTTTCTCGTCTTAGGGTTGGGGTTCTGCCTAGGGCTAGGATTTTTAAAATCAGGAAGCCCTGAGTTCCAGGCACACCGGAGCTGTGAAAGGCATCCAAAAGGGAGTGCAAAAGTGCCACAACATGGCTGCTTTCACGGCTTTTTCCTTGGCAAGAAGCCTAACAGCAGGCTGATTTACCTTCCCAGGGTTACTGTTAGGCTTAGGCCTAGGGCTAGGATTTTTGAAACTAGGAAGCCCTGGGCTCCAGGCACACTGCAGCTCTTCAAGGCATCCCAAGGGGAGTACAAAAGTGCAACAACATGGCAGCTTTCACAGCTTTTTCCTTGGCACCATCCCTATACCTAGGCTGATTTATCTGCCTAGGGTTAGGGTTAGGCTTCAGCCTAGGGCTTGGATTTCTTTAACCAGGAAGCCCTGAGTTCCAGGCTTACTTCATCTGCCAAAGGCATCCCAAAGGGAGTGCAGAAGTGCCACAACATGGCTGCTTTCACGGCTTTTCCCTTAGGAAGAACCCTAATACCCGGCTGATTTACCTTCCTAGGGTTACTGTGAGGCTTAGGCCTAGGACTTTTAAAACCAGGAAGCCCTGGGCTCCAGGCACACTGCAGCTGCGAAAGGCATCCCAAGGGGAGCGCAAAAGTGACGCAACTTGGCTGCCACCATTGATATTTCCATGAGACCATCCCGAACCATAGGCTGATTTTCCTTCCTAGGGTTAAGGTTTGAGTTACGCCTAGGGTAAGGGTTCTATTAACCAGAAAGCCCTGAGTTCCAAGAACACAGCAGCTGCGAAGGACTACCCAAGAAGAGCGCAAAAGTAGCACAACATGCCTGCCTCCACAGCTTTTTCCTTGGGGACATGCCTAATTCCTGGCTGATTTGCCTTTCTCGTCTTAGGGTTGGGGTTCGGCCTAGGGCTAGGATTTTTAAAATCAGGAAGCCCTGAGTTCCAGGCACACTGGAGCTGTGAAAGGCATCCAAAAGGGAGTGCAAAAGTGCCACAACATGGCTGCTTTCACGGCTTTTTCCTTGGCAAGAAGCCTAACAGCAGGCTGATTTCCCTTCCCAGGGTTACTGTTAGGCTTAGGCCTAGGGCTAGGATTTTTAAAACTAGGAAGCCCTGAGCTCCAGGCACACTGCAGCTGTTCAAGGCATCCCAAGGGGAGTACAAAAGTGCAACAACATGGCAGCTTTCACAGCTTTTTCCTTGGCACCATCCCTATACCTAGGCTGATTTATCTGCCTAGGGTTAGGGTTAGGGTTCAGCCTAGGGCTTGGATTTCTTTAACCAGGAAGCCCTGAGTTCCAGGCTTACTTCATCTGCCAAAGGCATCCCAAAGGGAGTGCAGAAGTGCCACAACATGGCTGCTTTCACGGCTTTTCCCTTAGGAAGAACCCTAATACCCGGCTGATTTACCTTCCTAGGGTTACTGTGAGGCTTAGGCCTAGGACTTTTAAAACCAGGAAGCCCTGGGCTCCAGGCACACTGCAGCTGCGAAAGGCATCCCAAGGGGAGCGCAAAAGTGACGCAACTTGGCTGCCACCATTGATATTTCCATGAGACCATCCCGAAACATAGGCTGATTTTCCTTCCTAGGGTTAAGGTTTGAGTTACACCTAGGGTAAGGGTTCTATTAACCAGAAAGACCTGAGTTGCAAGAACACAGCAGCTGCGAAGGACTACCCAAGAAGAGCGCAAAAGTAGCACAACATGCCTGCCTCCACAGCTTTTTCCTTGGGGACATGCCTAATTCCTGGCTGATTTCCCTTCCCAGGGTTACTGTTAGGCTTAGGCCTAGGGCTAGGATTTTTAAAACTAGGAAGCCCTTAGCTCCAGGCACACTGCAGCTGTTCAAGGCATGCCAAGGGGAGTACAAAAGTGACGCAACATGGCAGCTTTCACGGCTTTTTCCTTGGCACCATCCCTATACCTAGGCTGATTTATCTGCCTAGGGTTAGGGTTCAGCCTAGGGCTGTGATTTCTTTAACCAGGAAGCCCTGAGTTCCAGGCTTACTTCAT
Organism: Ammospiza nelsoni; assembly: GCF_027579445.1. NCBI lineage: Eukaryota > Metazoa > Chordata > Aves > Passeriformes > Passerellidae > Ammospiza > Ammospiza nelsoni. The sequence continues at coordinate 1,035,252 of NW_026683188.1, read as the reverse complement.
CTGCCAAAGGCATCCCAAAGGGAGTGCAGAAGTGCCACAACATGGCTGCTTTCACGGCTTTTCCCTTAGGAAGAACCCTAATACCCGGCTGATTTACCTTCCTAGGGTTACTGTTAGGCTTAGGCCTAGGACTTTTAAAACCAGGAAGCCCTGGGCTCCAGGCACACTGCAGCTGCGAAAGGCATCCCAAGGGGAGCGCAAAAGTGACGCAACTTGGCTGCCACCACTGATATTTCCATGAGAGCATCCCGAACTATACGCTGATTTTCCTTCCTAGGGTTAAGGTTTGAGTTACGCCTAGGGTAAGGGTTCTATTAACCAGAAAGCCCTGAGTTCCAAGAACACAGCAGCTGCGAAGGACTAGCCAAGAAGAGCGCAAAAGTACCACAACATGCCTGCCTCCACAGCTTTTTCCTTGGGGACATGCCTAATTCCTGGCTGATTTGCCTTTCTCGTCTTAGGGTTGGGGTTCAGCCTAGGGCTAGGATTTTTAAAATCAGGAAGCCCTGAGTTCCAGGCACACTGGAGCTGTGAAAGGCATCCAAAAGGGAGTGCAAAAGTTCCACAACATGCCTGCCTCCACAGCTTTTTCCTTGGGGACATGCCTAATTCCTGGCTGATTTCCCTTCCCTGGGTTACTGTTAGGCTTAGGCCTAGGGCTAGGATTTTTAAAACTAGGAAGCCCTTAGCTCCAGGCACACTGCAGCTGTTCAAGGCATCCCAAGGGGAGTACAAAAGTGCAACAACATGGCAGCTTTCACAGCTTTTTCCTTGGCACCATCCCTATACCTAGGCTGATTTATCTGCCTAGGGTTAGGGTTAGGCTTCAGCCTAGGGCTTGGATTTCTTTAACCAGGAAGCCCTGAGTTCCAGGCTTACTTCATCTGCCAAAGGCATCCCAAAGGGAGTGCAGAAGTGCCACAACATGGCTGCTTTCACGGCTTTTCCCTTAGGAAGAACCCTAATACCCGGCTGATTTACCTTCCTAGGGTTACTGTTAGGCTTAGGCCTAGGACTTTTAAAACCAGGAAGCCCTGGGCTCCAGGCACACTGCAGCTGCGAAAGGCATCCCAGGGGGAGCGCAAAAGTGACGCAACTTGGCTGCCACCACTGATATTTCCATGAGACCATCCCGAAACATAGGCTGATTTTCCTTCCTAGGGTTAAGGTTTGAGTTACGCCTAGGGTAAGGGTTCTATTAACCAGAAAGCCCTGAGTTCCAAGAACACAGCAGCTGCGAAGGACTACCCAAGAAGAGCGCAAAAGTAGCACAACATGCCTGCCTCCACAGCTTTTTCCTTGGGGACATGCCTAATTCCTGGCTGATTTGCCTTTCTCGTCTTAGGGTTGGGGTTCGGCCTAGGGCTAGGATTTTTAAAATCAGGAAGCCCTGAGTTCCAGGCACACTGGAGCTGTGAAAGGCATCCAAAAGGGAGTGCAAAAGTGCCACAACATGGCTGCTTTCACGGCTTTTTCCTTGGCAAGAAGCCTAACAGCAGGCTGATTTCCCTTCCCAGGGTTACTGTTAGGCTTAGGCCTAGGGCTAGGATTTTTAAAACTAGGAAGCCCTGAGCTCCAGGCACACTGCAGCTGTTCAAGGCATCCCAAGGGGAGTACAAAAGTGCAACAACATGGCAGCTTTCACAGCTTTTTCCTTGGCACCATCCCTATACCTAGGCTGATTTATCTGCCTAGGGTTAGGGTTAGGGTTCAGCCTAGGGCTTGGATTTCTTTAACCAGGAAGCCCTGAGTTCCAGGCTTACTTCATCTGCCAAAGGCATCCCAAAGGGAGTGCAGAAGTGCCACAACATGGCTGCTTTCACGGCTTTTCCCTTAGGAAGAACCCTAATACCCGGCTGATTTACCTTCCTAGGGTTACTGTGAGGCTTAGGCCTAGGACTTTTAAAACCAGGAAGCCCTGGGCTCCAGGCACACTGCAGCTGCGAAAGGCATCCCAAGGGGAGCGCAAAAGTGACGCAACTTGGCTGCCACCATTGATATTTCCATGAGACCATCCCGAAACATAGGCTGATTTTCCTTCCTAGGGTTAAGGTTTGAGTTACACCTAGGGTAAGGGTTCTATTAACCAGAAAGACCTGAGTTGCAAGAACACAGCAGCTGCGAAGGACTACCCAAGAAGAGCGCAAAAGTAGCACAACATGCCTGCCTCCACAGCTTTTTCCTTGGGGACATGCCTAATTCCTGGCTGATTTCCCTTCCCAGGGTTACTGTTAGGCTTAGGCCTAGGGCTAGGATTTTTAAAACTAGGAAGCCCTTAGCTCCAGGCACACTGCAGCTGTTCAAGGCATGCCAAGGGGAGTACAAAAGTGACGCAACATGGCAGCTTTCACGGCTTTTTCCTTGGCACCATCCCTATACCTAGGCTGATTTATCTGCCTAGGGTTAGGGTTAGGGTTCAGCCTAGGGCTGTGATTTCTTTAACCAGGAAGCCCTGAGTTCCAGGCTTACTTCATCTGCCAAAGGCATCCCAAAGGGAGTGCAGAAGTGCCACAACATGGCTGCTTTCACGGCTTTTCCCTTAGGAAGAACCCTAATACCCGGCTGATTTACCTTCCTAGGGTTACTGTTAGGCTTAGGCCTAGGACTTTTAAAACCAGGAAGCCCTGGGCTCCAGGCACACTGCAGCTGCGAAAGGCATCCCAAGGGGAGCGCAAAAGTGACGCAACTTGGCTGCCACCACTGATATTTCCATGAGAGCATCCCGAACTATACGCTGATTTTCCTTCCTAGGGTTAAGGTTTGAGTTACGCCTAGGGTAAGGGTTCTATTAACCAGAAAGCCCTGAGTTCCAAGAACACAGCAGCTGCGAAGGACTAGCCAAGAAGAGCGCAAAAGTACCACAACATGCCTGCCTCCACAGCTTTTTCCTTGGGGACATGCCTAATTCCTGGCTGATTTGCCTTTCTCGTCTTAGGGTTGGGGTTCAGCCTAGGGCTAGGATTTTTAAAATCAGGAAGCCCTGAGTTCCAGGCACACTGGAGCTGTGAAAGGCATCCAAAAGGGAGTGCAAAAGTTCCACAACATGCCTGCCTCCACAGCTTTTTCCTTGGGGACATGCCTAATTCCTGGCTGATTTCCCTTCCCTGGGTTACTGTTAGGCTTAGGCCTAGGGCTAGGATTTTTAAAACTAGGAAGCCCTTAGCTCCAGGCACACTGCAGCTGTTCAAGGCATCCCAAGGGGAGTACAAAAGTGCAACAACATGGCAGCTTTCACAGCTTTTTCCTTGGCACCATCCCTATACCTAGGCTGATTTATCTGCCTAGGGTTAGGGTTAGGCTTCAGCCTAGGGCTTGGATTTCTTTAACCAGGAAGCCCTGAGTTCCAGGCTTACTTCATCTGCCAAAGGCATCCCAAAGGGAGTGCAGAAGTGCCACAACATGGCTGCTTTCACGGCTTTTCCCTTAGGAAGAACCCTAATACCCGGCTGATTTACCTTCCTAGGGTTACTGTTAGGCTTAGGCCTAGGACTTTTAAAACCAGGAAGCCCTGGGCTCCAGGCACACTGCAGCTGCGAAAGGCATCCCAGGGGGAGCGCAAAAGTGACGCAACTTGGCTGCCACCACTGATATTTCCATGAGACCATCCCGAAACATAGGCTGATTTTCCTTCCTAGGGTTAAGGTTTGAGTTACGCCTAGGGTAAGGGTTCCATTAACCAGAAAGCCCTGAGTTCCAAGAACACAGCAGCTGCGAAGGACTAGCCAAGAAGAGCGCAAAAGTACCACAACATGCCTGCCTCCACAGCTTTTTCCTTGGGGACATGCCTAATTCCTGGCTGATTTGCCTTTCTCGTCTTAGGGTTGGGGTTCGGCCTAGGGCTAGGATTTTTAAAATCAGGAAGCCCTGAGTTCCAGGCACACTGGAGCTGTGAAAGGCATCCAAAAGGGAGTGCAAAAGTGCCACAACATGGCTGCTTTCACGGCTTTTTCCTTGGCAAGAAGCCTAACACCAGGCTGATTTCCCTTCCCAGGGTTACTGTTAGGCTTAGGCCTAGGGCTAGGATTTTTGAAACTAGGAAGCCCTGGGCTCCAGGCACACTGCAGCTCTTCAAGGCATCCCAAGGGGAGTACAAAAGTGCAACAACATGGCAGCTTTCACAGCTTTTTCCTTGGCACCATCCCTATACCTAGGCTGATTTATCTGCCTAGGGTTAGGGTTAGGGTTCAGCCTAGGGCTTGGATTTCTTTAACCAGGAAGCCCTGAGTTCCAGGCTTACTTCATCTGCCAAAGGCATCCCAAAGGGAGTGCAGAAGTGCCACAACATGGCTGCTTTCACGGCTTTTCCCTTAGGAAGAACCCTAATACCCGGCTGATTTACCTTCCTAGGGTTACTGTTAGGCTTAGGCCTAGGACTTTTAAAACCAGGAAGCCCTGGGCTCCAGGCACACTGCAGCTGCGAAAGGCATCCCAAGGGGAGCGCAAAAGTGACGCAACTTGGCTGCCACCACTGATATTTCCATGAGACCATCCCGAACCATAGGTTGATTTTCCTTCCTAGGGTTAAGGTTTGAGTTACGCCTAGGGTAAGGGCTCTATTAACCAGAAAGCCCTGAGTTCCAAGAACACAGCAGCTGCGAAGGACTACCCAAGAAGAGCGCAAAAGTAGCACAACATGCCTGCCTCCACAGCTTTTTCCTTGGGGACATGCCTAATTCCTGGCTGATATGCCTTTCTCGTCTTAGGGTTGGGGTTCTGCCTAGGGCTAGGATTTTTAAAATCAGGAAGCCCTGAGTTCCAGGCACACCGGAGCTGTGAAAGGCATCCAAAAGGGAGTGCAAAAGTGCCACAACATGGCTGCTTTCACGGCTTTTTCCTTGGCAAGAAGCCTAACAGCAGGCTGATTTACCTTCCCAGGGTTACTGTTAGGCTTAGGCCTAGGGCTAGGATTTTTGAAACTAGGAAGCCCTGGGCTCCAGGCACACTGCAGCTCTTCAAGGCATCCCAAGGGGAGTACAAAAGTGCAACAACATGGCAGCTTTCACAGCTTTTTCCTTGGCACCATCCCTATACCTAGGCTGATTTATCTGCCTAGGGTTAGGGTTAGGGTTCAGCCTAGGGCTTGGATTTCTTTAACCAGGAAGCCCTGAGTTCCAGGCTTACTTCATCTGCCAAAGGCATCCCAAAGGGAGTGCAGAAGTGCCACAACATGGCTGCTTTCACGGCTTTTCCCTTAGGAAGAACCCTAATACCCGGCTGATTTACCTTCCTAGGGTTACTGTGAGGCTTAGGCCTAGGACTTTTAAAACCAGGAAGCCCTGGGCTCCAGGCACACTGCAGCTGCGAAAGGCATCCCAAGGGGAGCGCAAAAGTGACGCAACTTGGCTGCCACCATTGATATTTCCATGAGACCATCCCGAACCATAGGCTGATTTTCCTTCCTAGGGTTAAGGTTTGAGTTACGCCTAGGGTAAGGGTTCTATTAACCAGAAAGCCCTGAGTTCCAAGAACACAGCAGCTGCGAAGGACTAGCCAAGAAGAGCGCAAAAGTAGCACAACATGCCTGCCTCCACAGCTTTTTCCTTGGGGACATGCCTAATTCCTGGCTGATTTGCCTTTCTCGTCTTAGGGTTGGGGTTCGGCCTAGGGCTAGGATTTTTAAAATCAGGAAGCCCTGAGTTCCAGGCACACTGGAGCTGTGAAAGGCATCCAAAAGGGAGTGCAAAAGTGCCACAACATGGCTGCTTTCACGGCTTTTTCCTTGGCAAGAAGCCTAACAGCAGGCTGATTTCCCTTCCCAGGGTTACTGTTAGGCTTAGGCCTAGGGCTAGGATTTTTAAAACTAGGAAGCCCTTAGCTCCAGGCACACTGCAGCTGTTCAAGGCATCCCAAGGGGAGTACAAAAGTGCAACAACATGGCAGCTTTCACAGCTTTTTCCTTGGCACCATCCCTATACCTAGGCTGATTTATCTGCCTAGGGTTAGGGTTAGGGTTCAGCCTAGGGCTTGGATTTCTTTAACCAGGAAGCCCTGAGTTCCAGGCTTACTTCATCTGCCAAAGGCATCCCAAAGGGAGTGCAGAAGTGCCACAACATGGCTGCTTTCACGGCTTTTCCCTTAGGAAGAACCCTAATACCCGGCTGATTTACCTTCCTAGGGTTACTGTGAGGCTTAGGCCTAGGACTTTTAAAACCAGGAAGCCCTGGGCTCCAGGCACACTGCAGCTGCGAAAGGCATCCCAAGGGGAGCGCAAAAGTGACGCAACTTGGCTGCCACCATTGATATTTCCATGAGACCATCCCGAAACATAGGCTGATTTTCCTTCCTAGGGTTAAGGTTTGAGTTACACCTAGGGTAAGGGTTCTATTAACCAGAAAGACCTGAGTTCCAAGAACACAGCAGCTGCGAAGGACTACCCAAGAAGAGCGCAAAAGTAGCACAACATGCCTGCCTCCACAGCTTTTTCCTTGGGGACATGCCTAATTCCTGGCTGATTTCCCTTCCCAGGGTTACTGTTAGGCTTAGGCCTAGGGCTAGGATTTTTAAAACTAGGAAGCCCTTAGCTCCAGGCACACTGCAGCTGTTCAAGGCATGCCAAGGGGAGTACAAAAGTGACGCAACATGGCAGCTTTCACAGATTTTTCCTTGGCACCATCCCTATACCTAGGCTGATTTATCTGCCTAGGGTTAGGGTTAGGGTTCAGCCTTGGGCTGTGATTTCTTTAACCAGGAAGCCCTGAGTTCCAGGCTTACTTCATCTGCCAAAGGCATCCCAAAGGGAGTGCAGAAGTGCCACAACATGGCTGCTTTCACGGCTTTTCCCTTAGGAAGAACCCTAATACCCGGCTGATTTACCTTCCTAGGGTTACTGTTAGGCTTAGGCCTAGGACTTTTAAAACCAGGAAGCCCTGGGCTCCAGGCACACTGCAGCTGCGAAAGGCATCCCAAGGGGAGCGCAAAAGTGACGCAACTTGGCTGCCACCACTGATATTTCCATGAGAGCATCCCGAACTATACGCTGATTTTCCTTCCTAGGGTTAAGGTTTGAGTTACGCCTAGGGTAAGGGTTCTATTAACCAGAAAGCCCTGAGTTCCAAGAACACAGCAGCTGCGAAGGACTAGCCAAGAAGAGCGCAAAAGTACCACAACATGCCTGCCTCCACAGCTTTTTCCTTGGGGACATGCCTAATTCCTGGCTGATTTGCCTTTCTCGTCTTAGGGTTGGGGTTCAGCCTAGGGCTAGGATTTTTAAAATCAGGAAGCCCTGAGTTCCAGGCACACTGGAGCTGTGAAAGGCATCCAAAAGGGAGTGCAAAAGTTCCACAACATGCCTGCCTCCACAGCTTTTTCCTTGGGGACATGCCTAATTCCTGGCTGATTTCCCTTCCCAGGGTTACTGTTAGGCTTAGGCCTAGGGCTAGGATTTTTAAAACTAGGAAGCCCTTAGCTCCAGGCACACTGCAGCTGTTCAAGGCATCCCAAGGGGAGTACAAAAGTGCAACAACATGGCAGCTTTCACAGCTTTTTCCTTGGCACCATCCCTATACCTAGGCTGATTTATCTGCCTAGGGTTAGGGTTAGGGTTCAGCCTAGGGCTGTGATTTCTTTAACCAGGAAGCCCTGAGTTCCAGGCTTACTTCATCTGCCAAAGGCATCCCAAAGGGAGTGCAGAAGTGCCACAACATGGCTGCTTTCACGGCTTTTCCCTTAGGAAGAACCCTAATACCCGGCTGATTTACCTTCCTAGGGTTACTGTTAGGCTTAGGCCTAGGACTTTTAAAACCAGGAAGCCCTGGGCTCCAGGCACACTGCAGCTGCGAAAGGCATCCCAGGGGGAGCGCAAAAGTGACGCAACTTGGCTGCCACCACTGATATTTCCATGAGACCATCCCGAAACATAGGCTGATTTTCCTTCCTAGGGTTAAGGTTTGAGTTACGCCTAGGGTAAGGGTTCCATTAACCAGAAAGCCCTGAGTTCCAAGAACACAGCAGCTGCGAAGGACTACCCAAGAAGAGCGCAAAAGTACCACAACATGCCTGCCTCCACAGCTTTTTCCTTGGGGACATGCCTAATTCCTGGCTGATTTGCCTTTCTCGTCTTAGGGTTGGGGTTCGGCCTAGGGCTAGGATTTTTAAAATCAGGAAGCCCTGAGTTCCAGGCACACTGGAGCTGTGAAAGGCATCCAAAAGGGAGTGCAAAAGTGCCACAACATGGCTGCTTTCACGGCTTTTTCCTTGGTAAGAAGCCTAACACCAGGCTGATTTCCCTTCCCAGGGTTACTGTTAGGCTTAGGCCTAGGGCTAGGATTTTTGAAACTAGGAAGCCCTGGGCTCCAGGCACACTGCAGCTCTTCAAGGCATCCCAAGGGGAGTACAAAAGTGCAACAACATGGCAGCTTTCACAGCTTTTTCCTTGGCACCATCCCTATACCTAGGCTGATTTATCTGCCTAGGGTTAGGGTTAGGGTTCAGCCTAGGGCTTGGATTTCTTTAACCAGGAAGCCCTGAGTTCCAGGCTTACTTCATCTGCCAAAGGCATCCCAAAGGGAGTGCAGAAGTGCCACAACATGGCTGCTTTCACGGCTTTTCCCTTAGGAAGAACCCTAATACCCGGCTGATTTACCTTCCTAGGGTTACTGTTAGGCTTAGGCCTAGGACTTTTAAAACCAGGAAGCCCTGGGCTCCAGGCACACTGCAGCTGCGAAAGGCATCCCAAGGGGAGCGCAAAAGTGACGCAACTTGGCTGCCACCACTGATATTTCCATGAGACCATCCCGAACCATAGGTTGATTTTCCTTCCTAGGCTTAAGGTTTGAGTTACGCCTAGGGTAAGGGTTCTATTAACCAGAAAGCCCTGAGTTCCAAGAACACAGCAGCTGCGAAGGACTAGCCAAGAAGAGCGCAAAAGTACCACAACATGCCTGCCTCCACAGCTTTTTCCTTGGGGACATGCCTAATTCCTGGCTGATTTGCCTTTCTCGTCTTAGGGTTGGGGTTCTGCCTAGGGCTAGGATTTTTAAAATCAGGAAGCCCTGAGTTCCAGGCACACCGGAGCTGTGAAAGGCATCCAAAAGGGAGTGCAAAAGTGCCACAACATGGCTGCTTTCACGGCTTTTTCCTTGGCAAGAAGCCTAACAGCAGGCTGATTTCCCTTCCCAGGGTTACTGTTAGGCTTAGGCCTAGGGCTAGGATTTTTAAAACTAGGAAGCCCTTAGCTCCAGGCACACTGCAGCTGTTCAAGGCATCCCAAGGGGAGTACAAAAGTGCAACAACATGGCAGCTTTCAGAGCTTTTTCCTTGGCACCATCTCTATACCTAGGCTGATTTATCTGCCTAGGGTTAGGGTTAGGGTTCAGCCTAGGGCTTGGATTTCTTTAACCAGGAAGCCCTGAGTTCCAGGCTTACTTCATCTGCCAAAGGCATCCCAAAGGGAGTGCAGAAGTGCCACAACATGGCTGCTTTCACGGCTTTTCCCTTAGGAAGAACCCTAATACCCGGCTGATTTACCTTCCTAGGGTTACTGTGAGGCTTAGGCCTAGGACTTTTAAAACCAGGAAGCCCTGGGCTCCAGGCACACTGCAGCTGCGAAAGGCATCCCAAGGGGAGCGCAAAAGTGACGCAACTTGGCTGCCACCATTGATATTTCCATGAGACCATCCCGAACCATAGGCTGATTTTCCTTCCTAGGGTTAAGGTTTGAGTTACGCCTAGGGTAAGGGTTCTATTAACCAGAAAGCCCTGAGTTCCAAGAACACAGCAGCTGCGAAGGACTACCCAAGAAGAGCGCAAAAGTAGCACAACATGCCTGCCTCCACAGCTTTTTCCTTGGGGACATGCCTAATTCCTGGCTGATTTGCCTTTCTCGTCTTAGGGTTGGGGTTCGGCCTAGGGCTAGGATTTTTAAAATCAGGAAGCCCTGAGTTCCAGGCACACTGGAGCTGTGAAAGGCATCCAAAAGGGAGTGCAAAAGTGCCACAACATGGCTGCTTTCACGGCTTTTTCCTTGGCAAGAAGCCTAACAGCAGGCTGATTTCCCTTCCCAGGGTTACTGTTAGGCTTAGGCCTAGGGCTAGGATTTTTAAAACTAGGAAGCCCTTAGCTCCAGGCACACTGCAGCTGTTCAAGGCATCCCAAGGGGAGTACAAAAGTGCAACAACATGGCAGCTTTCACAGCTTTTTCCTTGGCACCATCCCTATACCTAGGCTGATTTATCTGCCTAGGGTTAGGGTTAGGGTTCAGCCTAGGGCTTGGATTTCTTTAACCAGGAAGCCCTGAGTTCCAGGCTTACTTCATCTGCCAAAGGCATCCCAAAGGGAGTGCAGAAGTGCCACAACATGGCTGCTTTCACGGCTTTTCCCTTAGGAAGAACCCTAATACCCCGCTGATTTACCTTCCTAGGGTTACTGTTAGGCTTAGGCCTAGGACTTTTAAAACCAGGAAGCCCTGGGCTCCAGGCACACTGCAGCTGCGAAAGGCATCCCAAGGGGAGCGCAAAAGTGACGCAACTTGGCTGCCACCACTGATATTTCCATGAGACCATCCCGAACCATAGGTTGATTTTCCTTCCTAGGGTTATGGTTTGAGTTACGCCTAGGGTAAGGGCTCTATTAACCAGAAAGCCCTGAGTTCCAAGAACACAGCAGCTGCGAAGGACTAGCCAAGAAGAGCGCAAAAGTACCACAACATGCCTGCCTCCACAGCTTTTTCCTTGGGGACATGCCTAATTCCTGGCTGATTTGCCTTTCTCGTCTTAGGGTTGGGGTTCGGCCTAGGGCTAGGATTTTTAAAATCAGGAAGCCCTGAGTTCCAGGCACACTGGAGCTGTGAAAGGCATCCAAAAGGGAGTGCAAAAGTGCCACAACATGGCTGCTTTCACGGCTTTTTCCTTGGCAAGAAGCCTAACAGCAGGCTGATTTCCCTTCCCAGGGTTACTGTTAGGCTTAGGCCTAGGGCTAGGATTTTTAAAACTAGGAAGCCCTTAGCTCCAGGCACACTGCAGCTGTTCAAGGCATCCCAAGGGGAGTACAAAAGTGCAACAACATGGCAGCTTTCACAGCTTTTTCCTTGGCACCATCCCTATACCTAGGCTGATTTATCTGCCTAGGGTTAGGGTTAGGGTTCAGCCTAGGGCTTGGATTTCTTTAACCAGGAAGCCCTGAGTTCCAGGCTTACTTCATCTGCCAAAGGCATCCCAAAGGGAGTGCAGAAGTGCCACAACATGGCTGCTTTCACGGCTTTTCCCTTAGGAAGAACCCTAATACCCGGCTGATTTACCTTCCTAGGGTTACTGTTAGGCTTAGGCCTAGGACTTTTAAAACCAGGAAGCCCTGGGCTCCAGGCACACTGCAGCTGCGAAAGGCATCCCAAGGGGAGCGCAAAAGTGATGCAACTTGGCTGCCACCATTGATATTTCCATGAGACCATCCCGAAACATAGGCTGATTTTCCTTCCTAGGGTTAAGGTTTGAGTTACATCTAGGGTAAGGGTTCTATTAACCAGAAAGACCTGAGTTCCAAGAACACAGCAGCTGCGAAGGACTACCCAAGAAGAGCGCAAAAGTACCACAACATGCCTGCCTCCACAGCTTTTTCCTTGGGGACATGCCTAATTCCTGGCTGATTTCCCTTCCCAGGGTTACTGTTAGGCTTAGGCCTAGGGCTAGGATTTTTAAAACTAGGAAGCCCTTAGCTCCAGGCACACTGCAGCTGTTCAAGGCATCCCAAGGGGAGTACAAAAGTGCAACAACATGGCAGCTTTCACAGCTTTTTCCTTGGCACCATCCCTATACCTAGGCTGATTTATCTGCCTAGGGTTAGGGTTAGGCTTCAGCCTAGGGCTTGGATTTCTTTAAGCAGGAAGCCCTGAGTTCCAGGCTTACTTCTTCTGCCAAAGGCATCCCAAAGGGAGTGCAGAAGTGCCACAACATGGCTGCTTTCACGGCTTTTCCCTTAGGAAGAACCCTAATACCCGGCTGATTTACCTTCCTAGGGTTACTGTTAGGCTTAGGCCTAGGACTTTTAAAACCAGGAAGCCCTGGGCTCCAGGCACACTGCAGCTGCGAAAGGCATCCCAAGGGGAGCGCAAAAGTGACGCAACTTGGCTGCCACCATTGATATTTCCATGAGACCATCCCGAACCATAGGCTGATTTTCCTTCCTAGGGTTAAGGTTTGAGTTACGCCTAGGGTAAGGGTTCTATTAACCAGAAAGCCCTGAGTTCCAAGAACACAGCAGCTGCGAAGGACTACCCAAGAAGAGCGCAAAAGTAGCACAACATGCCTGCCTCCACAGCTTTTTCCTTGGGGACATGCCTAATTCCTGGCTGATTTGCCTTTCTCGTCTTAGGGTTGGGGTTCGGCCTAGGGCTAGGATTTTTAAAATCAGGAAGCCCTGAGTTCCAGGCACACTGGAGCTGTGAAAGGCATCCAAAAGGGAGTGCAAAAGTGCCACAACATGGCTGCTTTCACGGCTTTTTCCTTGGCAAGAAGCCTAACAGCAGGCTGATTTACCTTCCCAGGGTTACTGTTAGGCTTAGGCCTAGGGCTAGGATTTTTGAAACTAGGAAGCCCTGGGCTCCAGGCACACTGCAGCTGTTCAAGGCATCCCAAGGGGAGTAAAAAGTGCAACAACATGGCAGCTTTCACAGCTTTTTCCTTGGCACCATCCCTATACCTAGGCTGATTTATCTGCCTAGGGTTAGGGTTAGGGTTCAGCCTAGGGCTTGGATTTTTTTAACCAGGAAGCCCTGAGTTCCAGGCTTAATTCATCTGCCAAAGGCATCCCAAAGGGAGTGCAGAAGTGCCACAACATGGTTGCTTTCACGGCTTTTCCCTTAGGAAGAACCCTAATACCCGGCTGATTTACCTTCCTAGGGTTACTGTTAGGCTTAGGCCTAGGACTTTTAAAACCAGGAAGCCCTGGGCACCAGGCACACTGCAGCTGCGAAAGGCATCCCAAGGGGAGCGCAAAAGTGACGCAACTTGGCTGCCACCACTGATATTTCCATGAGACCATCCCGAACCATAGGTTGATTTTCCTTCCTAGGGTTAAGGTTTGAGTTACGCCTAGGGTAAGGGCTCTATTAACCAGAAAGCCCTGAGTTCCAAGAACACAGCAGCTGCGAAGGACTACCCAAGAAGAGCGCAAAAGTAGCACAACATGCCTGCCTCCACAGCTTTTTCCTTGTGGACATGCCTAATTCCTGGCTGATTTGCCTTTCTCGTCTTAGGGTTGGGGTTCGGCCTAGGGCTAGGATTTTTAAAATCAGGAAGCCCTGAGTTCCAGGCACACTGGAGCTGTGAAAGGCATCCAAAAGGGAGTGCAAAAGTGCCACAACATGGCTGCTTTCACGGCTTTTTCCTTGGCAAGAAGCCTAACACCAGGCTGATTTACCTTCCCAGGGTTACTGTTAGGCTTAGGCCTAGGGCTAGGATTTTTAAAACTAGGAAGCCCTTAGCTCCAGGCACACTGCAGCTGTTCAAGGCATCCCAAGGGGAGTACAAAAGTGCAACAACATGGCAGCTTTCACAGCTTTTTCCTTGGCACCATCCCTATACCTAGGCTGATTTATCTGCCTAGGGTTAGGGTTAGGGTTCAGCCTAGGGCTTGGATTTCTTTAACCAGGAAGCCCTGAGTTCCAGGCTTACTTCATCTGCCAAAGGCATCCCAAAGGGAGTGCAGAAGTGCCACAACATGGCTGCTTTCACGGCTTTTCCCTTAGGAAGAACCCTAATACCCGGCTGATTTACCTTCCTAGGGTTACTGTTAGGCTTAGGCCTAGGACTTTTAAAACCAGGAAGCCCTGGGCTCCAGGCACACTGCAGCTGCGAAAGGCATCCCAAGGGGAGCGCAAAAGTGATGCAACTTGGCTGCCACCATTGATATTTCCATGAGACCATCCCGAAACATAGGCTGATTTTCCTTCCTAGGGTTAAGGTTTGAGTTACACCTCGGGTAAGGGTTCTATTAACCAGAAAGCCCTGAGTTCCAAGAACACAGCAGCTGCGAAGGACTACCCAAGAAGAGCGCAAAAGTAGCACAACATGCCTGCCTCCACAGCTTTTTCCTTGGGGACATGCCTAATTCCTGGCTGATTTGCCTTTCTCGTCTTAGGGTTGGGGTTCGGCCTAGGGCTAGGATTTTTAAAATCAGGAAGCCCTGAGTTCCAGGCACACTGGAGCTGTGAAAGGCATCCAAAAGGGAGTGCAAAAGTTCCACAACATGCCTGCCTCCACAGCTTTTTCCTTGGGGACATGCCTAATTCCTGGCTGATTTCCCTTCCCAGGGTTACTGTTAGGCTTAGGCCTAGGGCTAGGATTTTTAAAACTAGGAAGCCCTTAGCTCCAGGCACACTGCAGCTGTTCAAGGCATCCCAAGGGGAGTACAAAAGTGCAACAACATGGCAGCTTTCACAGCTTTTTCCTTGGCACCATCCCTATACCTAGGCTGATTTATCTGCCTAGGGTTAGGGTTAGGGTTCAGCCTAGGGCTTGGATTTCTTTAACCAGGAAGCCCTGAGTTCCAGGCTTACTTCATCTGCCAAAGGCATCCCAAAGGGAGTGCAGAAGTGCCACAACATGGCTGCTTTCACGGCTTTTCCCTTAGGAAGAACCCTAATACCCGGCTGATTTACCTTCCTAGGGTTACTGTTAGGCTTAGGCCTAGGACTTTTAAAACCAGGAAGCCCTGGGCTCCAGGCACACTGCAGCTGCGAAAGGCATCCCAAGGGGAGCGCAAAAGTGACGCAACTTGGCTGCCACCACTGATATTTCCATGAGAGCATCCCGAACCATAGGCTGATTTTCCTTCCTAGGCTTAAGGTTTGAGTTACGCCTAGGGTAAGGGTTCTATTAACCAGAAAGCCTTGAGTTCCAAGAACACAGCAGCTGCGAAGGACTAGCCAAGAAGAGCGCAAAAGTACCACAACATGCCTGCCTCCACAGCTTTTTCCTTGGGGACATGCCTAATTCCTGGCTGATTTGCCTTTCTCGTCTTAGGGTTGGGGTTCGGCCTAGGGCTAGGATTTTTAAAATCAGGAAGCCCTGAGTTCCAGGCACACTGGAGCTGTGAAAGGCATCCAAAAGGGAGTGCAAAAGTGCCACAACATGGCTGCTTTCACGGCTTTTTCCTTGGCAAGAAGCCTAACAGCAGGCTGATTTACCTTCCCAGGGTTACTGTTAGGCTTAGGCCTAGGGCTAGGATTTTTGAAACTAGGAAGCCCTGGGCTCCAGGCACACTGCAGCTGTTCAAGGCATCCCAAGGGGAGTACAAAAGTGCAACAACATGGCAGCTTTCACAGCTTTTTCCTTGGCACCATCCCTATACCTAGGCTGATTTATCTGCCTAGGGTTAGGGTTAGGGTTCAGCCTAGGGCTTGGATTTTTTTAACCAGGAAGCCCTGAGTTCCAGGCTTAATTCATCTGCCAAAGGCATCCCAAAGGGAGTGCAGAAGTGCCACAACATGGCTGCTTTCACGGCTTTTCCCTTAGGAAGAACCCTAATACCCGGCTGATTTACCTTCCTAGGGTTACTGTTAGGCTTAGGCCTAGGACTTTTAAAACCAGGAAGCCCTGGGCTCCAGGCACACTGCAGCTGCGAAAGGCATCCCAAGGGGAGCGCAAAAGTGACGCAACTTGGCTGCCACCATTGATATTTCCATGAGACCATCCCGAACCATAGGCTGATTTTCCTTCCTAGGGTTAAGGTTTGAGTTACGCCTAGGGTAAGGGTCTATTAACCAGAAAGCCCTGAGTTCCAAGAACACAGCAGCTGCGAAGGACTAGCCAAGAAGAGCGCAAAAGTACCACAACATGCCTGCCTCCACAGCTTTTTCCTTGGTGACATGCCTAATTCCTGGCTGATTTGCCTTTCTCGTCTTAGGGCTGGGGTTCGGCCTAGGGCTAGGATTTTTAAAATCAGGAAGCCCTGAGTTCCAGCCACACTGGAGCTGTGAAAGGCATCCAAAAGGGAGTACAGAAGTGCAACAACATGGCAGCTTTCACAGCTTTTTCCTTGGCACCATCCCTATACCTAGGCTGATTTATCTGCCTAGGGTTAGGGTTAGGGTTCAGCCTAGGGCTTGGATTTCTTTAAACAGGAAGCCCTGAGTTCCAGGCTTACTTCATCTGCCAAAGGCATCCCAAAGGGAGTGCAGAAGTGCCACAACATGGCTGCTTTCACGGCTTTTCCCTTAGGAAGAACCCTAATACATGGCTGATTTACCTTCCTAGGGTTACTGTTAGGCTTAGGCCTAGGACTTTTAAAACCAGGAAGCCCTGGGCTCCAGGCACACTGACGCTGCGAAAGGCATCCCAGGGGGAGCGCAAAAGTGACGCAACTTGGCTGCCACCACTGATATTTCCATGAGACCATCCCGAACCATAGGCTGATTTTCCTTCCTAGGGTTAAGGTTTGAGTTACGCCTAGGGTAAGGGTTCTATTAACCAGAAAGCCTTGAGTTCCAAGAACACAGCAGCTGCGAAGGACTAGCCAAGAAGAGCGCAAAAGTACCACAACATGCCTGCCTCCACAGCTTTTTCCTTGGGGACATGCCTAATTCCTGGCTGATTTGCCTTTCTCGTCTTAGGGTTGGGGTTCGGCCTAGGGCTAGGATTTTTAAAATCAGGAAGCCCTGAGTTCCAGGCACACCGGAGCTGTGAAAGGCATCCAAAAGGGAGTGCAAAAGTGCCACAACATGGCTGCTTTCACGGCTTTTTCCTTGGCAAGAAGCCTAACACCAGGCTGATTTCCCTTCCCAGGGCTACTGTTAGGCTTAGGCCTAGGGCTAGGATTTTTAAAACTAGGAAGCCCTTAGCTCCAGGCACACTGCAGCTGTTCAAGGCATCCCAAGGGGAGTACAAAAGTGCAACAACATGGCAGCTTTCACAGCTTTTTCCTTGGCACCATCCCTATACCTAGGCTGATTTATCTGCCTAGGGTTAGGGTTAGGGTTCAGTCTAGGGCTTGGATTTCTTTAACCAGGAAGCCCTGAGTTCCAGGCTTACTTCATCTGCCAAAGGCATCCCAAAGGGAGTGCAGAAGTGCCACAACATGGCTGCTTTCACGGCTTTTCCCTTAGGAAGAACCCTAATACCCGGCTGATTTACCTTCCTAGGGTTACTGTTAGGCTTAGGCCTAGGACTTTTAAAACCAGGAAGCCCTGGGCTCCAGGCACACTGCAGCTGCGAAAGGCATCCCAAGGGGAGCGCAAAAGTGACGCAACTTGGCTGCCACCACTGATATTTCCATGAGACCATCCCGAACCATAGGTTGATTTTCCTTCCTAGGGTTAAGGTTTGAGTTACGCCTAGGGTAAGGGTTCTATTAACCAGAAAGCCCTGAGTTCCAAGAACACAGCAGCTGCGAAGGACTACCCAAGAAGAGCGCAAAAGTAGCACAACATGCCTGCCTCCACAGCTTTTTCCTTGTGGACATGCCTAATTCCTGGCTGATTTGCCTTTCTCGTCTTAGGGTTGGGGTTCGGCCTAGGGCTAGGATTTTTAAAATCAGGAAGCCCTGAGTTCCAGGCACACCGGAGCTGTGAAAGGCATCCAAAAGGGAGTGCAAAAGTGCCACAACATGGCTGCTTTCACGGCTTTTTCCTTGGCAAGAAGCCTAACACCAGGCTGATTTACCTTCCCAGGGTTACTGTTAGGCTTTGGCCTAGGGCTAGGATTTTTAAAACTAGGAAGCCCTTAGCTCCAGGCACACTGCAGCTGTTCAAGGCATCCCAAGGGGAGTACAAAAGTGCAACAACATGGCAGCTTTCACAGCTTTTTCCTTGGCACCATCCCTATACCTAGGCTGATTTATCTGCCTAGGGTTAGGGTTAGGGTTCAGCCTAGGGCTTGGATTTCTTTAACCAGGAAGCCCTGAGTTCCAGGCTTACTTCATCTGCCAAAGGCATCCCAAAGGGAGTGCAGAAGTGCCACAACATGGCTGCTTTCATGGCTTTTCCCTTAGGAAGAACCCTAATACCCGGCTGATTTACCTTCCTAGGGTTACTGTTAGGCTTAGGCCTAGGACTTTTAAAACCAGGAAGCCCTGGGCTCCAGGCACACTGCAGTTTCGAAAGGCATCCCAAGGGGAGCGCAAAAGTGACGCAACTTGGCTGCCACCACTGATATTTCCATGAGACCATCCCGAAACATAGGCTGATTTTCCTTCCTAGGGTTAAGGTTTGAGTTACGCCTAGGGTAAGGGTTCTATTAACCAGAAAGCCCTGAGTTCCAAGAACACAGCAGCTGCGAAGGACTACCCAAGAAGAGCGCAAAAGTACCACAACATGCCTGCCACCACAGCTTTTTCCTTGTGGACATGCCTAATTCCTGGCTGATTTGCCTTTCTCGTCATAGGGCTGGGGTTCGGCCTAGGGCTAGGATTTTTAAAATCAGGAAGCCCTGAGTTCCAGGCACACTGGAGCTGTGAAAGGCATCCAAAAGGGAGTACAGAAGTGCAACAACATGGCAGCTTTCACAGCTTTTTCCTTGGCACCATCCCTATACCTAGGCTGATTTATCTGCCTAGGGTTAGGGTTAGGGTTCAGCCTAGGGCTTGGATTTCTTTAAACAGGAAGCCCTGAGTTCCAGGCTTACTTCATCTGCCAAAGGCATCCCAAAGGGAGTGCAGAAGTGCCACAACATGGCTGCTTTCACGGCTTTTCCCTTAGGAAGAACCCTAATACATGGCTGATTTACCTTCCTAGGGTTACTGTTAGGCTTAGGCCTAGGACTTTTAAAACCAGGAAGCCCTGGGCTCCAGGCACACTGACGCTGCGAAAGGCATCCCAGGGGGAGCGCAAAAGTGACGCAACTTGGCTGCCACCACTGATATTTCCATGAGACCATCCCGAACCATAGGCTGATTTTCCTTCCTAGGGTTAAGGTTTGAGTTACGCCTAGGGTAAGGGTTCTATTAACCAGAAAGCCTTGAGTTCCAAGAACACAGCAGCTGCGAAGGACTAGCCAAGAAGAGCGCAAAAGTACCACAACATGCCTGCCTCCACAGCTTTTTCCTTGGGGACATGCCTAATTCCTGGCTGATTTGCCTTTCTCGTCTTAGGGTTGGGGTTCGGCCTAGGGCTAGGATTTTTAAAATCAGGAAGCCCTGAGTTCCAGGCACACCAGAGCTGTGAAAGGCATCCAAAAGGGAGTGCAAAAGTGCCACAACATGGCTGCTTTCACGGCTTTTTCCTTGGCAAGAAGCCTAACACCAGGCTGATTTCCCTTCCCAGGGTTACTGTTAGGCTTAGGCCTAGGGCTAGGATTTTTAAAACTAGGAAGCCCTTAGCTCCAGGCACACTGCAGCTGTTCAAGGCATCCCAAGGGGAGTACAAAAGTGCAACAACATGGCAGCTTTCACAGCTTTTTCCTTGGCACCATCCCTATACCTAGGCTGATTTATCTGCCTAGGGTTAGGGTTCAGCCTAGGGCTTGGATTTCTTTAACCAGGAAGCCCTGAGTTCCAGGCTTACTTCATCTGCCAAAGGCATCCCAAAGGGAGTGCAGAAGTGCCACAACATGGCTGCTTTCACGGCTTTTCCCTTAGGAAGAACCCTAATACCCGGCTGATTTACCTTCCTAGGGTTACTGTTAGGCTTAGGCCTAGGACTTTTAAAACCAGGAAGCCATGGGCTCCAGGCACACTGCAGCTGCGAAAGGCATCCCAGGGGGAGCGCAAAAGTGACGCAACTTGGCTGCCACCACTTATATTTCCATGAGAGCATCCCGAACCATAGGCTGATTTTCCTTCCTAGGCTTAAGGTTTGAGTTACGCCTAGGGTAAGGGTTCTATTAACCAGAAAGCCTTGAGTTCCAAGAACACAGCAGCTGCGAAGGACTACCCAAGAAGAGCGCAAAAGTAGCACAACATGCCTGCCTCCACAGCTTTTTCCTTGGGGACATGCCTAATTCCTGGCTGATTTGCCTTTCTCGTCTTAGGGCTGGGGTTCGGCCTAGGGCTAGGATTTTTAAAATCAGGAAGCCCTGAGTTCCAGGCACACTGGAGCTGTGAAAGGCATCCAAAAGGGAGTGCAAAAGTGCCACAACATGGCTGCTTTCACGGCTTTTTCCTTGGCAAGAAGCCTAACACCAGGCTGATTTCCCTTCCCAGGGTTACTGTTAGGCTTAGGCCTAGGGCTAGGATTTTTAAAACTAGGAAGCCCTTAGCTCCAGGCACACTGCAGCTGTTCAAGGCATCCCAAGGGGAGTACAAAAGTGCAACAACATGGCAGCTTTCACAGCTTTTTCCTTGGCACCATCCCTATACCTAGGCTGATTTATCTGCCTAGGGTTAGGGTTAGGGTTCAGCCTAGGGCTTGGATTTCTTTAACCAGGAAGCCCTGAGTTCCAGGCTTACTTCATCTGCCAAAGGCATCCCAAAGGGAGTGCAGAAGTGCCACAACATGGCTGCTTTCACGGCTTTTCCCTTAGGAAGAACCCTAATACCCGGCTGATTTACCTTCCTAGGGTTACTGTTAGGCTTAGGCCTAGGACTTTTAAAACCAGGAAGCCCTGGGCTCCAGGCACACTGCAGCTGCGAAAGGCATCCCAAGGGGAGCGCAAAAGTGACGCAACTTGGCTGCCACCATTGATATTTCCATGAGAGCATCCCGAACCATAGGCTGATTTTCCTTCCTAGGCTTAAGGTTTGCGTTACGCCTAGGGTAAGGGTTCTATTAACCAGAAAGCCCTGAGTTCCAAGAACACAGCAGCTGCGAAGGACTACCCAAGAAGAGCGCAAAAGTACCACAACATGCCTGCCTCCACAGCTTTTTCCTTGGGGACATGCCTAATTCCTGGCTGATTTGCCTTTCTCGTCTTAGGGCTGGGGTTCGGCCTAGGGCTAGGATTTTTAAAATCAGGAAGCCCTGAGTTCCAGGCACACTGGAGCTGTGAAAGGCATCCAAAAGGGAGTGCAAAAGTGCCACAACATGGCTGCTTTCACGGCTTTTTCCTTGGCAAGAAGCCTAACACCAGGCTGATTTACCTTCCCAGGGTTACTGTTAGGCTTAGGCCTAGGGCTAGGATTTTTAAAACTAGGAAGCCCTTAGCTCCAGGCACACTGCAGCTGTTCAAGGCATCCCAAGGGGAGTACAAAAGTGCAACAACTAGGCAGCTTTCACAGATTTTCCTTGGCACCATCCCTATACCTAGGCTGATTTATCTGCCTCGGGTTAGGGTTCAGCCTAGGGCTTGGATTTCTTTAACCAGGAAGCCCTGAGTTCCAGGCTTACTTCATCTGCCAAAGGCATCCCAAAGGGAGTGCTGAAGTGCCACAACATGGCTGCTTTCACGGCTTTTCCCTTAGGAAGAACCCTAATACCCGGCTGATTTACCTTCCTAGGGTTACTGTTAGGCTTAGGCCTAGGACTTTTAAAACCAGGAAGCCCTGGGCTCCAGGCACACTGCAGCTGCGAAAGGCATCCCAATGGGAGCGCAAAAGTGACGCAACTTGGCTGCCACCACTGATATTTCCATGAGAGCATCCCGAACCATAGGCTGATTTTCCTTCCTAGGGTTAAGGTTTGAGTTACGCCTAGGGTAAGGCCTCTATTAACCAGAAAGCCCTGAGTTCCAAGAACACAGCAGCTGCGAAGGACTAGCCAAGAAGAGCGCAAAAGTACCACAACATGCCTGCCTCCACAGCTTTTTCCTTGGGGACATGCCTAATTCCTGGCTGATTTGCCTTTCTCGTCTTAGGGCTGGGGTTCGGCCTAGGGCTAGGATTTTTAAAATCAGGAAGCCCTGAGTTCCAGGCACAGTGGAGCTGTGAAAGGCATCCAAAAGGGAGTGCAAAAGTGCCACAACATGGCTGCTTTCACGGCTTTTTCCTTGGCAAGAAGCCTAACACCAGGCTGATTTACCTTCCCAGGGTTACTGTTAGGCTTAGGCCTAGGGCTAGGATTTTTAAAACTAGGAAGCCCTTAGCTCCAGGCACACTGCAGCTGTTCAAGGCATCCCAAGGGGAGTACAAAAGTGCAACAACATGGCAGCTTTCACAGCTTTTTCCTTGGCACCATCCCTATACCTAGGCTGATTTATCTGCCTAGGGTTAGGGTTAGGGTTCAGCCTAGGGCTTGGATTTCTTTAACCAGGAAGCCCTGAGTTCCAGGCTTACTTCATCTGCCAAAGGCATCCCAAAGGGAGTGCAGAAGTGCCACAACATGGCTGCTTTCACGGCTTTTCCCTTAGGAAGAACCCTAATACCCCGCTGATTTACCTTCCTAGGGTTACTGTTAGGCTTAGGCCTAGGACTTTTTAAACCAGGAAGCCCTGGGCTCCAGGCACACTGCAGCTGCGAAAGGCATCCCAATGGGAGCGCAAAAGTGACGCAACTTGGCTGCCACCACTGATATTTCCATGAGAGCATCCCGAACCATAGGCTGATTTTCCTTCCTAGGGTTAAGGTTTGAGTTACGCCTAGGGTAAGGGTTCTATTAACCAGAAAGCCTTGAGTTCCAAGAACACAGCAGCTGCGAAGGACTAGCCAAGAAGAGCGCAAAAGTACCACAACATGCCTGCCTCCACAGCTTTTTCCTTGGGGACATGCCTAATTCCTGGCTGATTTGCCTTTCTCGTCTTAGGGCTGGGGTTCGGCCTAGGGCTAGGATTTTTAAAATCAGGAAGCCCTGAGTTCCAGGCACACTGGAGCTGTGAAAGGCATCCAAAAGGGAGTGCAAAAGTGCCACAACATGGCTGCTTTCACGGCTTTTTCCTTGGCAAGAAGCCTAACACCAGGCTGATTTCCCTTCCCAGGGTTACTGTTAGGCTTAGGCCTAGGATTTTTAAAACTAGGAAGCCCTGGGCTCCAGGCACACTGCAGCTGCGAAAGGCATCCCACGGGGAGCGCAAAAGTGATGCAACCTGGCTGCCACCACTGATATTTCCATGAGATCATCCCGAACCATAGGCTGATTTTCCTTCCTAGGGTTAAGGTTTGAGTTACACCTAGGGTAAGGGTTCTATTAACCAGAAAGCCCTGAGTTCCAAGAACACAGCAGCTGCGAAGGACTAGCCAAGAAGAGCGCAAAAGTACCACAACATGCCTGCCTCCACAGCTTTTTCCTTGGGGACATGCGTAATTCCTGGCTGATTTGCCTTTCTCGTCTTAGGGTTGGGGTTCGGCCTAGGGTTAGGATTTTTAAAATCAGGAAGCCCTGAGTTCCAGGCACACTGGAGCTGTGAAAGGCATCCAAAAGGGAGTGCAAAAGTTCCACAACATGCCTGCCTCCACAGCTTTTTCCTTGGGGACATGCCTAATTCCTGGCTGATTTCCCTTCCCAGGGTTACTGTTAGGCTTAGGCCTAGGGCTAGGATTTTTAAAACTAGGAAGCCCTTAGCTCCAGGCACACTGCAGCTGTTCAAGGCATCCCAAGGGGAGTACAAAAGTGCAACAACATGGCAGCTTTCACAGCTTTTTCCTTGGCACCATCCCTATACCTAGGCTGATTTATCTGCCTACGGTTAGGGTTCAGCCTAGGGCTTGGATTTCTTTAACCAGGAAGCCCTGAGTTCCAGGCTTACTTCATCTGCCAAAGGCATCCCAAAGGGAGTGCAGAAGTGCCACAACATGGCTGCTTTCACGGCTTTTCCCTTAGGAAGAACCCTAATACCCGGCTGATTTACCTTCCTAGGGTTACTGTTAGGCTTAGGCCTAGGACTTTTAAAACCAGGAAGCCATGGGCTCCAGGCACACTGCAGCTGCGAAAGGCATCCCAGGGGGAGCGCAAAAGTGACGCAACTTGGCTGCCACCACTTATATTTCCATGAGAGCATCCCGAACCATAGGCTGATTTTCCTTCCTAGGCTTAAGGTTTGAGTTACGCCTAGGGTAAGGGTTCTATTAACCAGAAAGCCTTGAGTTCCAAGAACACAGCAGCTGCGAAGGACTACCCAAGAAGAGCGCAAAAGTACCACAACATGCCTGCCTCCACAGCTTTTTCCTTGGGGACATGCCTAATTCCTGGCTGATTTGCCTTTCTCGTCTTAGGGTTGGGGTTCGGCCTAGGGCTAGGATTTTTAAAATCAGGAAGCCCTGAGTTCCAGGCACACTGGAGCTGTGAAAGGCATCCAAAAGGGAGTGCAAAAGTGCCACAACATGGCTGCTTTCACGGCTTTTTCCTTGGCAAGAAGCCTAACACCAGGCTGATTTCCCTTCCCAGGGTTACTGTTAGGCTTAGGCCTAGGGCTAGGATTTTTAAAACTAGGAAGCCCTTAGCTCCAGGCACACTGCAGCTGTTCAAGGCATCCCAAGGGGAGTACAAAAGTGCAACAACATGGCAGCTTTCACAGCTTTTTCCTTGGCACCATCCCTATACCTAGGCTGATTTATCTGCCTACGGTTAGGGTTAGGGTTAAGCCTAGGGCTTGGATTTCTTTAACCAGGAAGCCCTGAGTTCCAGGCTTACTTCATCTGCCAAAGGCATCCCAAAGGGAGTGCAGAAGTGCCACAACATGGCTGCTTTCACGGCTTTTCCCTTAGGAAGAACCCTAATACCCGGCTGATTTACCTTCCTAGGGTTACTGTTAGGCTTAGGCCTAGGACTTTTAAAACCAGGAAGCCCTGGGCTCCAGGCACACTGCAGCTGCGAAAGGCATCCCAAGGGGAGCGCAAAAGTGACGCAACTTGGCTGCCACCACTGATATTTCCATGAGAGCATCCCGAACCATAGGCTGATTTTCCTTCCTAGGCTTAAGGTTTGCGTTACGCCTAGGGTAAGGGTTCTATTAACCAGAAAGCCCTGAGTTCCAAGAACACAGCAGCTGCGAAGGACTACCCAAGAAGAGCGCAAAAGTACCACAACATGCCTGCCTCCACAGCTTTTTCCTTGGGGACATGCCTAATTCCTGGCTGATTTGCCTTTCTCGTCTTAGGGCTGGGGTTCGGCCTAGGGCTAGGATTTTTAAAATCAGGAAGCCCTGAGTTCCAGGCACACTGGAGCTGTGAAAGGCATCCAAAAGGGAGTGCAAAAGTGCCACAACATGGCTGCTTTCACGGCTTTTTCCTTGGCAAGAAGCCTAACACCAGGCTGATTTACCTTCCCAGGGTTACTGTTAGGCTTAGACCTAGGGCTAGGATTTTTAAAACTAGGAAGCCCTTAGCTCCAGGCACACTGCAGCTGTTGAAGGCATCCCAAGGGGAGTACAAAAGTGCAACAACTAGGCAGCTTTCACAGATTTTCCTTGGCACCATCCCTATACCTAGGCTGATTTATCTGCCTCGGGTTAGGGTTCAGCCTAGGGCTTGGATTTCTTTAACCAGGAAGCCCTGAGTTCCAGGCTTACTTCATCTGCCAAAGGCATCCCAAAGGGAGTGCAGAAGTGCCACAACATGGCTGCTTTCACGGCTTTTCCCTTAGGAAGAACCCTAATACCCGGCTGATTTACCTTCCTAGGGTTACTGTTAGGCTTAGGCCTAGGACTTTTAAAACCAGGAAGCCCTGGGCTCCAGGCACACTGCAGCTGCGAAAGGCATCCCAATGGGAGCGCAAAAGTGACGCAACTTGGCTGCCACCACTGATATTTCCATGAGAGCATCCCGAACCATAGGCTGATTTTCCTTCCTAGGGTTAAGGTTTGAGTTACGCCTAGGGTAAGGGTTCTATTAACCAGAAAGCCCTGAGTTCCAAGAACACAGCAGCTGCGAAGGACTAGCCAAGAAGAGCGCAAAAGTACCACAACATGCCTGCCTCCACAGCTTTTTCCTTGGGGACATGCCTAATTCCTGGCTGATTTGCCTTTCTCGTCTTAGGGCTGGGGTTCGGCCTAGGGCTAGGATTTTTAAAATCAGGAAGCCCTGAGTTCCAGGCACACTGGAGCTGTGAAAGGCATCCAAAAGGGAGTGCAAAAGTGCCACAACATGGCTGCTTTCACGGCTTTTTCCTTGGCAAGAAGCCTAACAGCAGGCTGATTTACCTTCCCAGGGTTACTGTTAGGCTTAGGCCTAGGGCTAGGATTTTTAAAACTAGGAAGCCCTTAGCTCCAGGCACACTGCAGCTGTTCAAGGCATCCCAAGGGGAGTACAAAAGTGCAACAACATGGCAGCTTTCACAGCTTTTTCCTTGGCACCATCCCTATACCTAGGCTGATTTATCTGCCTAGGGTTAGGGTTAGGGTTCAGCCTAGGGCTTGGATTTCTTTAACCAGGAAGCCCTGAGTTCCAGGCTTACTTCATCTGCCAAAGGCATCCCAAAGGGAGTGCAGAAGTGCCACAACATGGCTGCTTTCACGGCTTTTCCCTTAGGAAGAACCCTAATACCCGGCTGATTTACCTTCCTAGGGTTACTGTTAGGCTTAGGCCTAGGACTTTTAAAACCAGGAAGCCCTGGGCTCCAGGCACACTGCAGCTGCGAAAGGCATCCCAATGGGAGCGCAAAAGTGACGCAACTTGGCTGCCACCACTGATATTTCCATGAGAGCATCCCGAACCATAGGCTGATTTTCCTTCCTAGGGTTAAGGTTTGAGTTACGCCTAGGGTAAGGGTTCTATTAACCAGAAAGCCTTGAGTTCCAAGAACACAGCAGCTGCGAAGGACTAGCCAAGAAGAGCGCAAAAGTACCACAACATGCCTGCCTCCACAGCTTTTTCCTTGGGGACATGCCTAATTCCTGGCTGATTTGCCTTTCTCGTCTTAGGGTTGGGGTTCGGCCTAGGGCTAGGATTTTTAAAATCAGGAAGCCCTGAGTTCCAGGCACACTGGAGCTGTGAAAGGCATCCAAAAGGGAGTGCAAAAGTGCCACAACATGGCTGCTTTCACGGCTTTTTCCTTGGCAAGAAGCCTAACACCAGGCTGATTTCCCTTCCCAGGGTTACTGTTAGGCTTAGGCCTAGGATTTTTAAAACTAGGAAGCCCTGGGCTCCAGGCACACTGCAGCTGCGAAAGGCATCCCACGGGGAGCGCAAAAGTGATGCAACCTGGCTGCCACCACTGATATTTCCATGAGATCACCCCGAACCATAGGCTGATTTTCCTTCCTAGGGTTAAGGTTTGAGTTACACCTAGGGTAAGGGTTCTATTAACCAGAAAGCCCTGAGTTCCAAGAACACAGCAGCTGCGAAGGACTAGCCAAGAAGAGCGCAAAAGTACCACAACATGCCTGCCTCCACAGCTTTTTCCTTGGGGACATGCGTAATTCCTGGCTGATTTGCCTTTCTCGTCTTAGGGTTGGGGTTCGGCCTAGGGCTAGGATTTTTAAAATCAGGAAGCCCTGAGTTCCAGGCACACTGGAGCTGTGAAAGGCATCCAAAAGGGAGTGCAAAAGTTCCACAACATGCCTGCCTCCACAGCTTTTTCCTTGGGGACATGCCTAATTCCTGGCTGATTTCCCTTCCCAGGGTTACTGTTAGGCTTAGGCCTAGGGCTAGGAATTTTAAAACTAGGAAGCCCTTAGCTCCAGGCACACTGCAGCTGTTCAAGGCATCCCAAGGGGAGTACAAAAGTGCAACAACATGGCAGCTTTCACAGCTTTTTCCTTGGCACCATCCCTATACCTAGGCTGATTTATCTGCCTAGGGTTAGGGTTAGGGTTCAGCCTAGGGCTTGGATTTCTTTAAGCAGGAAGCCCTGAGTTCCAGGCTTACTTCATCTGCCAAAGGCATCCCAAAGGGAGTGCAGAAGTGCCACAACATGGCTGCTTTCACGGCTTTTCCCTTAGGAAGAACCCTAATACCCGGCTGATTTACCTTCCTAGGGTTACTGTTAGGCTTAGGCCTAGGAATTTTAAAACCAGGAAGCCCTGGGCTCCAGGCACACTGCAGCTGCGAAAGGCATCCCAAGGGGAGCGCAAAAGTGACGCAACTTGGCTGCCACCACTGATATTTCCATGAGAGCATCCCGAACCATAGGCTGATTTTCCTTCCTAGGCTTAAGGTTTGCGTTACGCCTAGGGTAAGGGTTCTATTAACCAGAAAGCCCTGAGTTCCAAGAACACAGCAGCTGCGAAGGACTAGCCAAGAAGAGTGCAAAAGTAGCACAACATGCCTGCCTCCACAGCTTTTTCCTTGGGGACATGCCTAATTCCTGGCTGATTTGCCTTTCTCGTCTTAGGGTTGGGGTTCGGCCTAGGGCTAGGATTTTTAAAATCAGGAAGCCCTGAGTTCGAGGCACACTGGAGCTGTGAAAGGCATCCAAAAGGGAGTGCAAAAGTGCCACAACATGCCTGCCTCCACAGCTTTTTCCTTGGCAAGAAGCCTAACACCAGGCTGATTTACCTTCCCAGGGTTACTGTTAGGCTTAGGCCTAGGATTTTTAAAACTAGGAAGCCCTGGGCTCCAGCACACTTCAGCTGCGAAAGGCATCCCAAGGGGAGCGCAAAAGTGATGCAACCTGGCTGCCACCACTGATATTTCCATGAGATCATCCCGAACCATAGGCTGATTTTCCTTCCTAGGGTTAAGGTTTGAGTTACGCCTAGGGTAAGGGTTCTATTAACCAGAAAGCCCTGAGTTCCAAGAACACAGCAGCTGCGAAGGACTAGCCAAGAAGAGCGCAAAAGTACCACAACATGCCTGCCTCCACAGCTTTTTCCTTGGGGACATGCCTAATTCCTGGCTGATTTGCCTTTCTCGTCTTAGGGCTGGGGTTCGGCCTAGGGCTAGGATTTTTAAAATCAGGAAGCCCTGAGTTCCAGGCACACTGGAGCTGTGAAAGGCATCCAAAAGGGAGTGCAAAAGTGCCACAACATGGCTGCTTTCACGGCTTTTTCCGTAGCAAGAAGCCTAACAGCAGGCTGATTTCCCTTCCCAGGGTTACTGTTAGGCTTAGGCCTAGGGCTAGGATTTTTAAAACTAGGAAGCCCTGAGCTCCAGGCACACTGCAGCTGTTCAAGGCATCCCAAGGGGAGTACAAAAGTGCAACAACATGGCAGCTTTCACAGCTTTTTCCTTGGCACCATCCCTATACCTAGGCTGATTTATCTGCCTAGGGTTAGGGTTAGGGTTCAGCCTAGGGCTTGGATTTCTTTAACCAGGAAGCCCTGAGTTCCAGGCTTACTTCATCTGCCAAAGGCATCCCAAAGGGAGTGCAGAAGTGCCACAACATGGCTGCTTTCACGGCTTTTCCCTTAGGAAGAACCCTCATACCCGGCTGATTTACCTTCCTAGGGTTACCTTTAGGCTTAGGCCTAGGACTTTTAAAACCAGGAAGCCCTGGGCTCCAGGCACACTGCAGCTGCGAAAGGCATCCCAAGGGGAGCGCAAAAGTGACGCAACTTGGCTGCCACCACAGATATTTCCATGAGACCATCCCGAACCATAGGCTGATTTTCCTTCCTAGGCTTAAGGTTTGAGTTACGCCTAGGGTAAGGCTTCTATTAACCAGAAAGCCCTGAGTTCCAAGAACACAGCAGCTGCGAAGGACTACCCAAGAAGAGCGCAAAAGTACCACAAAATGCCTGCCTCCACAGCTTTTTCCTTGGGGACATGCCTAATTCCTGGCTGATTTGCCTTTCTCGTCTTAGGGCTGGGGTTCGGCCTAGGGCTAGGATTTTTAAAATCAGGAAGCCCTGAGTTCCAGGCACACTGGAGCTGTGAAAGGCATCCAAAAGGGAGTGCAAAAGTGCCACAACATGGCTGCTTTCACGGCTTTTTCCTTGGCAAGAAGCCTAACACCAGGCTGATTTACTTTCCTAGGGTTACTGTTAGGCTTAGGCCTAGGACTTTTAAAACTAGGAAGCCCTGGGCTCCAGGCACACTGCAGCTGCGAAAGGCATTCCGAAGGGGAGCGCAAGAGTGATGCAACCTGGCTGCCACCACTGATATTTCCATGAGATCATCCCGAACCATAGGCTGATTTTCCTTCCTAGGGTTAAGGTTTGAGTTACACCTAGGGTAAGGGTTCTATTAACCAGAAAGCCCTGAGTTCCAAGAACACAGCAGCTGCGAAGGACTAGCCAAGAAGAGCGCAAAAGTACCACAACATGCCTGCCTCCACAGCTTTTTCCTTGGGGACATGCCTAATTCCTGGCTGATTTGCCTTTCTCGTCTTAGGGTTGGGGTTCGGCCTAGGGCTAGGATTTTTAAAATCAGGAAGCCCTGAGTTCCAGGCACACTGGAGCTGTGAAAGGCATCCAAAAGGGAGTGCAAAAGTGCCACAACATGGCTGCTTTCACGGCTTTTTCCTTGGCAAGAAGCCTAACAGCAGGCTGATTTACCTTCCCAGGGTTACTGTTAGGCTTAGGCCTAGGGCTAGGATTTTTAAAACTAGGAAGCCCTTAGCTCCAGGCACACTGCAGCTGTTCAAGGCATCCCAAGGGGAGTACAAAAGTGCAACAACATGGCAGCTTTCACAGCTTTTTCCTTGGCACCATCCCTATACCTAGGCTGATTTATCTGCCTAGGGTTAGGGTTAGGGTTCAGCCTAGGGCTTGGATTTCTTTAACCAGGAAGCCCTGAGTTCCAGGCTTACTTCATCTGCCAAAGGCATCCCAAAGGGAGTGCAGAAGTGCCACAACATGGCTGCTTTCACGGCTTTTCCCTTAGGAAGAACCCTAATACCCGGCTGATTTACCTTCCTAGGGTTACTGTTAGGCTTAGGCCTAGGACTTTTAAAACCAGGAAGCCCTGGGCTCCAGGCACACTGCAGCTGCGAAAGGCATCCCAAGGGGAGCGCAAAAGTGACGCAACTTGGCTGCCACCACTGATATTTCCATGAGACCATCCCGAACCATAGGTTGATTTTCCTTCCTAGGGTTAAGGTTTGAGTTACGCCTAGGGTAAGGGTTCTATTAACCAGAAAGCCCTGAGTTCCAAGAACACAGCAGCTGCGAAGGACTAGCCAAGAAGAGCGCAAAAGTAGCACAACATGCCTGCCTCCACAGCTTTTTCCTTGTGGACATGCCTAATTCCTGGCTGATTTGCCTTTCTCGTCTTAGGGTTGGGGTTCGGCCTAGGGCTAGGATTTTTAAAATCAGGAAGCCCTGAGTTCCAGGCACACTGGAGCTGTGAAAGGCATCCAAAAGGGAGTGCAAAAGTGTCGCCCTGGTTTTTTGAGATTTTCTAAGCCTTCTGATGTTGACATTCTTGTAGTGAATTTTCTCACACACTTTCTGTAAATAACTCATTGTTTTTCATTCCTTTATGGAGGAGGAGAGAGTTGATGGACTGTTGGTTTTACCTGTGTCATTGCAGAGGTGTTACTGTCACCTTCCAATCCACTGTCACTTTTGTAAAACTATAAATATTGGAGTCAGAGAATAAAACTTCCCATTTTTCCTTCACCTTGAGAGAGGTGGTGTGCTTGTGTTCTTTTGTGTCCGTCAGCGACATCTGGTGACCGCCGAGTGTATTGCAGCCTAGGCTGAAACACGGACAGCGGATTGCGGTGAGGTTTTCCCCTCCTCCTTTTGGTGCTTTGCCTGCTGTTCTTGGGCAATGGAAACCTCTGTGGCTTTCCGGGACGATTCCCTCATTTTGGATCTCTGGAGGGTGGTTCTGGAGTGGAAACAGGTCTCTGTTTCCTGGGATGGTTTGGAGAGATTGATTCTGTGGGCCCGAGAGCGAGGTTTTTTTTCGGACATTCCGAAGGCGTTCGATAGGCAGGAGTGGTCTCGCTTGGGGGACCACCTTATGGAGGCCCTCTTTGATGATTGCACTGTAGATGTGGGACCGCTGCTGCTGCAGTGGAGGCACTGTGAGGAGCTTTGGCGGGGGTCCAGTTCTTGTACCCCTCAGAGCTCCGAGGGAAGCCCTTCTATTTCAGATGTGGAGATTGACCTCCTGTGTGATGTGGACCCTCCCTCCCCGCCTCATGACGGTGTGCTGGGGAGTGGCCATTATCCGCCTGGGGTGGATTGGGCTCACAGCCAGCTGGTCCCGAGTCCGGGGGGCTCTCTGGATTCGGCGGGCCGTCCTCGCCCCGCCTCGTCCTATGCGGGTGGCGGGGCGGGGGACGGGTTGCCCTCTCTGTGTGCCTTCCCGGCCTTTAAGGGTCAGCCTCCGCCCCGATTTGAGGCTGCTGCAGTGACTACCTGTTGTCCGAATTGCAGTGTGTCCACCACGTTCCCCCTGAGCGAGGGGGGGGTGGGTTCTCCCACCTCTGAATCGGGTTCCTCAGCGGGGGGAGCGATTTTGCCCTCCTCCGAGTCTGCGCAGTCGGTGCAGGCAGTCGGGGGCGGGACGTTGCCCGCCTCTGGGTCTGCGCAGCCGGTGAAGGCAGCCGGGGGCGGGGCGTTGCCCGCCTCTGTGTCTGCGCAGCTGGTGAAGGCAGCCGGGGGCGGGGTGTCGGTCGGTGCTCCGCCCGGCCCCGCTCCGGTGGGCGGGCAGCCCGTCCCTCTCCGTTCGGTGGGGGCCGTGCCCGCTACGGGATCTTGCAGATTGGGGCGGGCTCTCATAGGGGGCCTTCCCGGCTCCCTTGTGCCGCCCCGCATTGACGCGGCTCTGCGGGCCGCGCCTCCCTCGGCATTCCACCCCGCCCCCGTAGCGGGGGATGGGGGCCCCGCGCCGGCTGTGTCTGGCACTGTGCCAGAGGTGCGGGCCGTGCCGGCAGCTGCGGCTGCCGAGGCGGCCCCTGCCGGAGCTGCAGCGCAGCAGGGGACT
This sequence comes from Ammospiza nelsoni, assembly GCF_027579445.1. Classification (NCBI taxonomy): domain Eukaryota; kingdom Metazoa; phylum Chordata; class Aves; order Passeriformes; family Passerellidae; genus Ammospiza; species Ammospiza nelsoni. The sequence continues at coordinate 1,002,762 of NW_026683188.1, read as the reverse complement.
GGGGTGTTTACCTTTAGTGCAACTGCTGACGCGACCGGCGGGAGGCCGGCGGGTGCCCAGGGCCATGGCCCTTTCTCGTCAGGTCTTTGGACGCTTCCTGCGTGCCAGGTGACTGTGCGTCCGAGGCACCCTGAACGTTTTTGGCCAGAGGCAAAAACCAAGACTGACGAGATGAATGAACATCTCTCCTCACGGCATCTGCAGGGTCGGGGGGTGGATTCCTTTGGCTCTGCCGGTGCTGCAGGGGGCGCAGGGATGAGTGGTGTTGCCCCGGCTCCCAGTCAATCAATCCCTCCTGTCTCTGGGGGGCCCAAGGATCGGGGCGAGGCAGGTGCGGTGGCTTTGCCAGGGGGTCCCCAGGCTTTCCCTGTGCTCAGGGGCGTCACTCATAACACTTATGAACCCCTTGTGTATAAGCTGGAGAAGGAACTCCGTGAAGCGGTTGCTCAGCATGGTTTGGGGTCTGCTGAGGTTATGCACATTCTTCGGAGGCTTGATCAGGATGTGCTGACACCTCACGATGTCCGTTGTGTGGCACATTCTCTTTTTGACCCTGTGCAATTTGGTGTTTTTGAGACCAAGTGGGCTCGTCTGGAAGCCCAAGCAGTGAGGCGGAATGCTGCGCTGGCGCCGGAGGACCCCAGGCGTGCAGTTGCTGTGGATATGCTGTTGGGGACAGGGCGTTATGAGAATGTTCAGGGGCAGGTTGGATATGATCCCCTTGTGCTTCAGCAATGCAACACTCTGGGCATGGGAGCGATTGTGCAGACCCTGGAAATGGCTGCTCCGAAGCAGCCGTTCTCAACTGTTGTCCAGGGGGATGATGAGCCTTTTATGGTATTTGCGGCGAGGTTGATTGCATCTGTGGAGAGGCAGGTGCCTGATCCTGTGGCGAGGGACGTTACAATTGCAAACCTTGTCAAGTGCAATTGTAATGACGCTTGTAATAAGATTATAGCGGCTATGCCTGGTGATCCTAGTATCTGGGAGATGGCAAAAGCCTGTGCGAACGTCATTCCCTCACGTCGGAAGTTGGCCGCTGTGGCTGCCGCTGTGCAGCCCGTCTGGGCAGCACCGCAGGGCGGGCGGACGCAGCAGGCAAATGCACAGACTAGCAGGAAGCGGGGGAAGAAGGATCAGAAGGTCAAATTCCCCATGTTCTTGTGCGGTCGGTGTGGTAGGCCGAATCACATGGCTAACGTTTGTAAGGCAACTGTTCATGCTAATGGCCAGGCGTTGCCAGGTTCGGGAAACGTGAGGCGGAGCGCGCAGCAGGAGGGGCGCGCTCAGACACAAGCTTCCCTCCAGACCCAGGTGCCGATGGAGGTCTCCTTTGCCGGCTTGCAGCCAGCACCCGCGGATCAGCAGGCGTGGACGTCTGCACCGCAGCAACAGTTGTCTTAGATTCGTCTGAGATACGCAAGGTTCCCCTGGATGCCTTTGGTCCCTTGGGTGGGGGCATGAGTGCTCTCCTTATGGGGAGGTCTAGTGCCACCCTTCAGGGCATCATTGTGCACCTGGGGCTCATTGATGCAGATTTTACAGGGCAGATTTGTGCCATGGTTTCCACACTTACTCCCCCTGTCACAATCCCAAAAGGGACACGGCTTGCTCAACTTGTGCCTTTTAAGTCTTCTGTTTGCAGGACAGCTGACCAGTCACGTGGAGCTGGTGGCTTTGGATCCACTGGGCCGCCTCAGGTTCACTGGACTGCTGTCCTGACCAAGGACCGTCCCGAGATGCTGTGTACCCTGTCTGTTCCTGGTGCGACACCGTCGGAAATCCACCTCTGCGGGCTTCTCGACAGCGGTGCTGACATCACTGTTCTCTCCCTTGCTGCCTGGCCCTCGGAGTGGCCCCTGGATCCGGTGGGGACATCTGTCGCGGGCCTGGGAGGGACGGCACAATGCTATGTGGCCCAGCAGCCCGTGCTGGTCACCAACCCGGAGGGACAGATGGCCTGGGTTAGGCCTCATGTTACTTCTACTCCTGCCAACCTTTGGGGAAGGGATGTTCTGTCTGCCTGGGGGGTGCGTATCGGGACGGATTTTTAATGGGGGCCACTGCAGTGAAGGGCGCAGAGTGTCCTACGCCTCCTATACGGTGGCTGGTGGACAAACCCGTTTGGGAGAAGCAGTGGTCCCTCCCTGATGATAAATTAGTCGCCCTTCAGAATTTGGTGCAGGAGCAGTTGGACCAGGGCCATCTGGAGCCTTCTAACAGTCCTTGGAACACTCCTGTCTTCTGTATCAAGAAGAAATCTGGGAAATGGAGGTTGTTGCAAGACCTCCGGAAGGTCAATGCCGTGATGGAAAGCACGGGACCATTGCAGGCGGGCATGCCATCGCCTACCATGCTTCCCACAGGCTGGCCGGTCCTCATTGTGGATCTGAAGGATTGTTTCTTTACGATTCCTTTGCATCCCGATGACAGACCGAAGTTTGCTTTCTCGGTGCCAGCGATTAACGAGGCTGAGCCCGCACAGAGATATCAATGGAGGACATTGCCTCAGGGCATGCGCAATTCTCCTGCCATATGCCAGTGGTATGTGGCCCGTGCCTTGTCTGGAGTTCGCAAGCAGTTTCCTGATGCGCGTCTGTATCATTATATGGACGACATTTTGGTGGCCGCGTCCACCCAGGATGAGCTGCTGAGGATTCAGCCTCGGTTGCTCGATGCTTTGCATGATCATGGACTGCAGGTGGCTCCAGAAAAGGTTCAACAAAAACCACCCTGGAAGTACTTGGGGGTCAAAATTTTGGAACGGACAATCTGTCACCAGGAGGTGCAATTTGTGCATTCTGTGAAGACACTGAATGATGCTCAGAAATTGATAGGTGTCATCACTTGGTTACGTCCTTATTTGGGATTAACCAACGCACAGCTGTCTCCTCTGTATGATTTGTTGAAAGGAGACTCTGATCTGAAGTCGCCTCGCACACTGACCCCTGAGGCGCGTAAGGCGTTGGAGGTGGTTCAGCAAGCTGTTTCGGCTTGTCAGGTTTATCGCATTGATCCCTCCGTTGATGTCACTGTGTTCATTACCACTCCAGATTCGCATCCCACAGGTATCATTGGCCAATGGAGTGACAAATGGTCTGATTCCTTGCACGTTCTGGAATGGGTTTTCCTGCCCCATCAGCCGCAGAAGACGGCAACTACATTGCTTGAGCTGATTGCTCGCTTGATAATCAAATGCCGACAACGGTGTTTGCAATTGATGGGTGCAGATCCTGCAAAGATCATACTCCCGGTGCAACGGGAGGATTTTGACTGGAGCTTTGCAAACAGTGTGTCTCTGCAGAGTGCTCTGGAAAATTTTTCAGGGCAGATCACTTATCATCTGCCCAGCCATAGGCTGTTGCATATGGCGAAATCTACACAAATTTCTTTGCGGCCCAAGAACAGTCAGGAACCCGTGCAAGGACCCACCGTCTTCACTGACGGTTCAGGGAGAACAGGAAAGGCCATTGTTACCTGGAGGGATGGATCTGAGTGGCAGGTTCTGGAAGGCCATGAGACTGGGTCAGCTCAATTGGTTGAACTGAGGGCTGCTGTCATGGCATTTGAGAAATTTTCCTTCCTAGGGTTAAGGTTTGAGTTACGCCTAGGGTAAGGGCTCTATTAACCAGAAAGCCCTGAGTTCCAAGAACACAGCAGCTGCGAAGGACTACCCAAGAAGAGCGCAAAAGTACCACAACATGCCTGCCTCCACAGTTTTTTCCTTGGGGACATGCCTAATTCCTGGCTGATTTGCCTTTCTCGTCTTAGGGCTGGGGTTCGGCCTAGGGCTAGGATTTTTAAAATCAGGAAGCCCTGAGTTCCAGGCACACTGGAGCTGTGAAAGGCATCCAAAAGCGAGTGCAAAAGTGCCACAACATGGCTGCTTTCACGGCTTTTTCCTTGGCAAGAAGCCTAACACCAGGCTGATTTACCTTCCCAGGGTTACTGTTAGGCTTAGGCCTAGGGCTAGGATTTTTAAAACTAGGAAGCCCTTAGCTCCAGGCACACTGCAGCTGTTCAAGGCATCCCAAGGGGAGTACAAAAGTGCAACAACATGGCAGCTTTCACAGCTTTTTCCTTGGCACCATCCCTATACCTAGGCTGATTTATCTGCCTAGGGTTAGGGTTAGGGTTCAGCCTAGGGCTTGGATTTCTTTAACCAGGAAGCCCTGAGTTCCAGGCTTACTTCATCTGCCAAAGGCATCCCAAAGGGAGTGCAGAAGTGCCACAACATGGCTGCTTTCACGGCTTTTCCCTTAGGAAGAACCCTAATACCCGGCTGATTTACCTTCCTAGGGTTACTGTTAGGCTTAGGCCTAGGACTTTTAAAACCAGGAAGCCCTGGGCTCCAGGCACACTGCAGCTGCGAAAGGCATCCCAAGGGGAGCGCAAAAGTGATGCAACTTGGCTGCCACCACTGATATTTCCATGAGACCATCCCGAACCATAGGCTGATTTTCCTTCCTAGGGTTAAGGTTTGAGTTACGCCTAGGGTAAGGGCTCTATTAACCAGAAAGCCCTGAGTTCCAAGAACACAGCAGCTGCGAAGGACTAGCCAAGAAGAGCGCAAAAGTACCACAACATGCCTGCCTCCACAGCTTTTTCCTTGGGGACATGCCTAATTCCTGGCTGATTTGCCTTTCTCGTCTTAGGGTTGGGGTTCGGCCTAGGGCTAGGATTTTTAAAATCAGGAAGCCCTGAGTTCCAGGCACACTGGAGCTGTGAAAGGCATCCAAAAGGGAGTGCAAAAGTGCCACAACATGGCTGCTTTCACGGCTTTTTCCTTGGCAAGAAGCCTAACACCAGGCTGATTTCCCTTCCCAGGGTTACTGTTAGGCTTAGGCCTAGGGCTAGGATTTTTAAAACTAGGAAGCCCTTAGCTCCAGGCACACTGCAGCTGTTCAAGGCATCCCAAGGGGAGTACAAAAGTGCAACAACATGGCAGCTTTCACAGCTTTTTCCTTGGCACCATCCCTATACCTAGGCTGATTTATCTGCCTAGGGTTAGGGTTAGGGTTCAGCCTAGGGCTTGGATTTCTTGAACCAGGAAGCCCTGAGTTCCAGGCTTACTTCATCTGCCAAAGGCATCCCAAAGGGAGTGCAGAAGTGCCACAACATGGCTGCTTTCACGGCTTTTCCCTTAGGAAGAACCCTAATACCCGGCTGATTTACCTTCCTAGGGTTACTGTTAGGCTTAGGCCTAGGACTTTTAAAACCAGGAAGCCCTGGGCTCCAGGCACACTGCAGCTGCGAAAGGCATCCCAAGGGGAGCGCAAAAGTGACGCAACTTGGCTGCCACCACTGATATTTCCATGAGAACATCCCGAACCATAGGCTGATTTTCCTTCCTAGGGTTAAGGTTTGAGTTACGCCTAGGGTAAGGGTTCTATTAACCAGAAAGCCCTGAGTTCCAAGAACACAGCAGCTGCGAAGGACTAGCCAAGAAGAGCGCAAAAGTACCACAACATGCCTGCCTCCACAGCTTTTTCCTTGGGGACATGCTTAATTCCTGGCTGATTTGCCTTTCTCGTCTTAGGGCTGGGGTTCGGCCTAGGGCTAGGATTTTTAAAATCAGGAAGCCCTGAGTTCCAGGCACACTGGAGCTGTGAAAGGCATCCAAAAGGGAGTGCAAAAGTGCCACAACATGGCTGCTTTCACGGCTTTTTCCTTGGCAAGAAGCCTAACACCAGGCTGATTTGCCTTCCCAGGGTTACTGTTAGGCTTAGGCCTAGGGCTAGGATTTTTAAAACTAGGAAGTCCTTAGCTCCAGGCACACTGCAGCTGTTCAAGGCATCCCAAGGGGAGTACAAAAGTGCAACAACATGGCAGCTTTCAGAGCTTTTTCCTTGGCACCATCCCTATACCTAGGCTGATTTATCTGCCTACGGTTAGGGTTAGGGTTCAGCCTAGGGCTTGGATTTCTTTAACCAGGAAGCCCTGAGTTCCAGGCTTACTTCATCTGCCAAAGGCATCCCAAAGGGAGTACAGAAGTGCCACAACATGGCTGCTTTCACGGCTTTTCCCTTAGGAAGAACCCTAATACCCGGCTGATTTACCTTCCTAGGGTTACTGTTAGGCTTAGGCCTAGGACTTTTAAAACCAGGAAGCCCTGGGCTCCAGGCACACTGCAGCTGCGAAAGGCATCCCAAGGGGAGCGCAAAAGTGACGCAACTTGGCTGCCACCACTGATATTTCCATGAGACCATCCCGAACCATAGGCTGATTTTCCTTCCTAGGGTTAAGGTTTGAGTTACGCCTAGGGTAAGGGTTCTATTAACCAGAAAGCCCTGAGTTCCAAGAACACAGCAGCTGCGAAGTACTAGCCAAGAAGAGCGCAAAAGTAGCACAACATGCCTGCCTCCACAGCTTTTTCCTTGGGGACATGCCTAATTCCTGGCTGATTTGCCTTTCTCGTCTTAGGGCTGGGGTTCGGCCTAGGGCTAGGATTTTTAAAATCAGGAAGCCCTGAGTTCCAGGCACACTGGAGCTGTGAAAGGCATCCAAAAGGGAGTGCAAAAGTGTCGCCCTGGTTTTTTGAGATTTTCTAAGCCTTCTGATGTTGACATTCTTGTAGTGAATTTTCTCACACACTTTCTGTAAATAAGTCATTGTTTTTCATTCCTTTATGGAGGAGGAGAGAGTTGATGGACTGTTGGTTTGACCTGTGTCATTGCAGAGGTGTTACTGTCACCTTCCAATCCACTGTCACTTTTGTAAAACTATAAATATTGGAGTCAGAGAATAAAACTTCCCTTTTTTCCTTCACCTTGAGAGAGGTGGTGTGCTTGTGTTCTTTTGTGTCCGTCAGCGACATCTGGTGACCGCCGAAGTGTATTGCAGCCTAGGCTGAAACACGGACAGCGGATTGCGGTGAGGTTTTCCCCTCCTCCTTTTGGTGCTTTGCCTGCTGTTCTTGGGCAATGGAAACCTCTGTGGCTTTCCGGGACGATTCCCTCATTTTGGATCTCTGGAGGGTGGTTCTGGAGTGGAAACAGGTCTCTGTTTCCTGGGATGGTTTGGAGAGATTGATTCTGTGGGCCCGAGAGCGAGGTTTTTTTTCGGACATTCCGAAGGCGTTCGATAGGCAGGAGTGGTCTCGCTTGGGGGACCACCTTATGGAGGCCCTCTTTGATGATTGCACTGTAGATGTGGGACCGCTGCTGCTGCAGTGGAGGCACTGTGAGGAGCTTTGGCGGGGGTCCAGTTCTTGTACCCCTCAGAGCTCCGAGGGAAGCCCTTCTATTTCAGATGTGGAGATTGACCTCCTGTGTGATGTGGACCCTCCCTCCCCGCCTCATGACGGTGTGCTGGGGAGTGGCCATTATCCGCCTGGGGTGGATTGGGCTCACAGCCAGCTGGTCCCGAGTCCGGGGGGCTCTCTGGATTCGGCGGGCCGTCCTCGCCCCACCTCGTCCTATGCGGGTGGCGGGGCGGGGGACGGGTTGCCCTCTCTGTGTGCCTTCCCGGCCTTTAAGGGTCAGCCTCCGCCCCGATTTGAGGCTGCTGCAGTGACTACCTGTTGTCCGAATTGCAGTGTGTCCACCACGTTCCCCCTGAGCGAGGGGGGGGGTGGGTTCTCCCACCTCTGAATCGGGTTCCTCAGCGGGGGGAGCGATTTTGCCCTCCTCCGAGTCTGCGCAGTCGGTGCAGGCAGTCGGGGGCGGGACGTTGCCCGCCTCTGGGTCTGCGCAGCCGGTGAAGGCAGCCGGGGGCGGGGCGTTGCCCGCCTCTGTGTCTGCGCAGCTGGTGAAGGCAGCCGGGGGCGGGGTGTCGGTCGGTGCTCCGCCCGGCCCCGCTCCGGTGGGCGGGCAGCCCGTCCCTCTCCGTTCGGTGGGGGCCGTGCCCGCTACGGGATCTTGCAGATTGGGGCGGGCTCTCATAGGGGGCCTTCCCGGCTCCCTTGTGCCGCCCCGCAGTGACGTGGCTCTGCGGGCCGCGCCTCCCTCGGCATTCCACCCCGCCCCCGTAGCGGGGGATGGGGGCCCCGCGCCGGCTGTGTCTGGCACTGTGCCAGAGGTGCGGGCCGTGCCGGCAGCTGCGGCTGCCGAGGCGGCCCCTGCCGGAGCTGCAGCGCAGCAGGGGACTGGGGTGTTTACCTTTAGTGCAACTGCTGACGCGACCGGCGGGAGGCCGGCGGGTGCCCGGGGCCATGGCCCTTTCTCGTCAGGTCTTTGGACGCTTCCTGCGTGCCAGGTGACTGTGCGTCCGAGGCACCCTGAACGTTTTTGGCCAGAGGCAAAAACCAAGACTGACGAGATGAATGAACATCTCTCCTCACGGCATCTGCAGGGTCGGGGGGTGGATTCCTTTGGCTCTGCCGGTGCTGCAGGGGGCGCAGGGATGAGTGGTGTTGCCCCGGCTCCCAGTCAATCAATCCCTCCTGTCTCTGGGGGGCCCAAGGATCGGGGCGAGGCAGGTGCGGTGGCTTTGCCAGGGGGTCCCCAGGCTTTCCCTGTTCTCAGGGGCGTCACTCATAACACTTATGAACCCCTTGTGTATAAGCTGGAGAAGGAACTCCGTGAAGCGGTTGCTCAGCATGGTTTGGGGTCTGCTGAGGTTATGCACATTCTTCGGAGGCTTGATCAGGATGTGCTGACACCTCACGATGTCCGTTGTGTGGCACATTCTCTTTTTGACCCTGTGCAATTTGGTGTTTTGAGACCAAGTGGGCTCGTCTGGCAGCCCAAGCAGTGAGGCGGAATGCTGCGCTGGCGCCGGAGGACCCCAGGCGTGCAGTTGCTGTGGATATGCTGTTGGGGACAGGGCGTTATGAGAATGTTCAGGGGCAGGTTGGATATGATCCCCTTGTGCTTCAGCAATGCAACACTCTGGGCATGGGAGCGATTGTGCAGACCCTGGAAATGGCTGCTCCGAAGCAGCCGTTCTCAACTGTTGTCCAGGGGGATGATGAGCCTTTTATGGTATTTGCGGCGAGGTTGATTGCATCTGTGGAGAGGCAGGTGCCTGATCCTGTGGCGAGGGACGTTACAATTGCAAACCTTGTCAAGTGCAATTGTAATGACGCTTGTAATAAGATTATAGCGGCTATGCCTGGTGATCCTAGTATCTGGGAGATGGCAGAAGCCTGTGCGAACGTCATTCCCTCACGTCGGAAGTTGGCCGCTGTGGCTGCCGCTGTGCAGCCCGTCTGGGCAGCACCGCAGGGCGGGCGGACGCAGCAGGCGAATGCACAGACTAGCAGGAAGCGGGGGAAGAAGGATCAGAAGGTCAAATTCCCCATGTTCTTGTGCGGTCGGTGTGGTAGGCCGAATCACATGGCTAACGTTTGTAAGGCAACTGTTCATGCTAATGGCCAGGCGTTGCCAGGTTCGGGAAACGTGAGGCGGAGCGCGCAGCAGGAGGGGCGCGCTCAGACACAAGCTTCCCTCCAGACCCAGGTGCCGATGGAGGTCTCCTTTGCCGGCTTGCAGCCAGCACCCGCGGATCAGCAGGCGTGGACGTCTGCACCGCAGCAACAGTTGTCTTAGATTCGTCTGAGATACGCAAGGTTCCCCTGGATGCCTTTGGTCCCTTGGGTGGGGGCATGAGTGCTCTCCTTATGGGGAGGTCTAGTGCCACCCTTCAGGGCATCATTGTGCACCTGGGGCTCATTGATGCAGATTTTACAGGGCAGATTTGTGCCATGGTTTCCACACTTACTCCCCCTGTCACAATCCCAAAAGGGACACGGCTTGCTCAACTTGTGCCTTTTAAGTCTTCTGTTTGCAGGACAGCTGACCGGTCACGTGGAGCTGGTGGCTTTGGATCCACTGGGCCGCCTCAGGTTCACTGGACTGCTGTCCTGACCAAGGACCGTCCCGAGATGCTGTGTACCCTGTCTGTTCCTGGTGCGACACCGTCGGAAATCCACCTCTGCGGGCTTCTCGACAGCGGTGCTGACATCACTGTTCTCTCCCTTGCTGCCTGGCCCTCGGAGTGGCCCCTGGATCCGGTGGGGACATCTGTCGCGGGCCTGGGAGGGACGGCACAATGCTATGTGGCCCAGCAGCCCGTGCTGGTCACCAACCCGGAGGGACAGATGGCCTGGGTTAGGCCTCATGTTACTTCTACTCCTGCCAACCTTTGGGGAAGGGATGTTCTGTCTGCCTGGGGGGTGCGTATCGGGACGGATTTTTAATGGGGGCCACTGCAGTGAAGGGCGCAGAGTGTCCTACGCCTCCTATACGGTGGCTGGTGGACAAACCCGTTTGGGAGAAGCAGTGGTCCCTCCCTGATGATAAATTAGTCGCCCTTCGGAATTTGGTGCAGGAGCAGTTGGACCAGGGCCATCTGGAGCCTTCTAACAGTCCTTGGAACACTCCTGTCTTCTGTATCAAGAAGAAATCTGGGAAATGGAGGTTGTTGCAAGACCTCCGGAAGGTCAATGCCGTGATGGAAAGCACGGGACCATTGCAGGCGGGCATGCCATCGCCTACCATGCTTCCCACAGGCTGGCCGGTCCTCATTGTGGATCTGAAGGATTGTTTCTTTACGATTCCTTTGCATCCCGATGACAGACCGAAGTTTGCTTTCTCGGTGCCAGCGATTAACGAGGCTGAGCCCGCACAGAGATATCAATGGAGGACATTGCCTCAGGGCATGCGCAATTCTCCTGCCATATGCCAGTGGTATGTGGCCCGTGCCTTGTCTGGAGTTCGCAAGCAGTTTCCTGATGCGCGTCTGTATCATTATATGGACGACATTTTGGTGGCCGCGTCCACCCAGGATGAGCTGCTGAGGATTCAGCCTCGGTTGCTCGATGCTTTGCATGATCATGGACTGCAGGTGGCTCCAGAAAAGGTTCAACAAAAACCACCCTGGAAGTACTTGGGGGTCAAAATTTTGGAACGGACAATCTGTCACCAGGAGGTGCAATTTGTGCATTCTGTGAAGACACTGAATGATGCTCAGAAATTGATAGGTGTCATCACTTGGTTACGTCCTTATTTGGGATTAACCAACGCACAGCTGTCTCCTCTGTATGATTTGTTGAAAGGAGACTCTGATCTGAAGTCGCCTCGCACACTGACCCCTGAGGCGCGTAAGGCGTTGGAGGTGGTTCAGCAAGCTGTTTCGGCTTGTCAGGTTTATCGCATTGATCCCTCCGTTGATGTCACTGTGTTCATTACCACTCCAGATTCGCATCCCACAGGTATCATTGGCCAATGGAGTGACAAATGGTCTGATTCCTTGCACGTTCTGGAATGGGTTTTCCTGCCCCATCAGCCGCAGAAGACGGCAACTACATTGCTTGAGCTGATTGCTCGCTTGATAATCAAATGCCGACAACGGTGTTTGCAATTGATGGGTGCAGATCCTGCAAAGATCATACTCCCGGTGCAACGGGAGGATTTTGACTGGAGCTTTGCAAACAGTGTGTCTCTGCAGAGTGCTCTGGAAAATTTTTCAGGGCAGATCACTTATCATCTGCCCAGCCATAGGCTGTTGCATATGGCGAAATCTACACAAATTTCTTTGCGGCCCAAGAACAGTCAGGAACCCGTGCAAGGACCCACCGTCTTCACTGACGGTTCAGGGAGAACAGGAAAGGCCATTGTTACATGGAGGGATGGATCTGAGTGGCAGGTTCTGGAAGGCCATGAGACTGGGTCAGCTCAATTGGTTGAACTGAGGGCTGCTGTCATGGCATTTGAGAAATTTTCCTTCCTAAGGTTAAGGTTTGAGTTACGCCTAGGGTAAGGGCTCTATTAACCAGAAAGCCCTGAGTTCCAAGAACACAGCAGCTGCGAAGGACTAGCCAAGAAGAGCGCAAAAGTAGCACAACATGCCTGCCTCCACAGCTTTTTCCTTGGGGACATGCCTAATTCCTGGCTGATTTGCCTTTCTCGTCTTAGGGTTGGGGTTTGGCCTAGGGCTAGGATTTTTAAAATCAGGAAGCCCTGAGTTCCAGGCACAGTGGAGCTGTGAAAGGCATCCAAAAGGGAGTGCAAAAGTGCCACAACATGGCTGCTTTCACGGCTTTTTCCTTGGCAAGAAGCCTAACAGCAGGCTGATTTACCTTCCCAGGGTTACTGTTAGGCTTAGGCCTAGGGCTAGGATTTTTAAAACTAGGAAGCCCTTAGCTCCAGGCACACTGCAGCTGTTCAAGGCATCCCAAGGGGAGTACAAAAGTGCAACAACATGGCAGCTTTCACAGCTTTTTCCTTGGCACCATCCCTATACCTAGGCTGATTTATCTGCCTAGGGTTAGGGTTAGGGTTCAGCCTAGGGCTTGGATTTCTTTAACCAGGAAGCCCTGAGTTCCAGGCTTACTTCATCTGCCAAAGGCATCCCAAAGGGAGTGCAGAAGTGCCACAACATGGCTGCTTTCACGGCTTTTCCCTTAGGAAGAACCCTAATACCCGGCTGATTTACCTTCCTAGGGTTACTGTTAGGCTTAGGCCTAGGACTTTTAAAACCAGGAAGCCCTGGGCTCCAGGCACACTGCAGCTGCGAAAGGCATCCCAAGGGGAGCGCAAAAGTGACGCAACTTGGCTGCCACCACTGATATTTCCATGAGACCATCCCGAACCATAGGTTGATTTTCCTTCCTAGGGTTAAGGTTTGAGTTACGCCTAGGGTAAGGGCTCTATTAACCAGAAAGCCCTGAGTTCCAAGAACACAGCAGCTGCGAAGGACTAGCCAAGAAGAGCGCAAAAGTACCACAACATGCCTGCCTCCACAGCTTTTTCCTTGGGGACATGCCTAATTCCTGGCTGATTTGCCTTTCTCGTCTTAGGGTTGGGGTTCGGCCTAGGGCTAGGATTTTTAAAATCAGGAAGCCCTGAGTTCCAGGCACACTGGAGCTGTGAAAGGCATCCAAAAGGGAGTGCAAAAGTGCCACAACATGGCTGCTTTCACGGCTTTTTCCTTGGCAAGAAGCCTAACACCAGGCTGATTTCCCTTCCCAGGGTTACTGTTAGGCTTAGGCCTAGGGCTAGGATTTTTAAAACTAGGAAGCCCTTAGCTCCAGGCACACTGCAGCTGTTCAAGGCATCCCAAGGGGAGTACAAAAGTGCAACAACATGGCAGCTTTCACAGCTTTTTCCTTGGCACCATCCCTATACCTAGGCTGATTTATCTGCCTAGGGTTAGGGTTAGGGTTCAGCCTAGGGCTTGGATTTCTTTAACCAGGAAGCCCTGAGTTCCAGGCTTACTTCATCTGCCAAAGGCATCCCAAAGGGAGTGCAGAAGTGCCACAACATGGCTGCTTTCACGGCTTTTCCCTTAGGAAGAACCCTAATACCCGGCTGATTTACCTTCCTAGGGTTACTGTTAGGCTTAGGCCTAGGACTTTTAAAACCAGGAAGCCCTGGGCTCCAGGCACACTGCAGCTGCGAAAGGCATCCCAAGGGGAGCGCAAAAGTGACGCAACTTGGCTGCCACCACTGATATTTCCATGAGACCATCCCGAACCATAGGCTGATTTTCCTTCCTAGGGTTAAGGTTTGAGTTACGCCTAGGGTAAGGGTTCTATTAACCAGAAAGCCCTGAGTTCCAAGAACACAGCAGCTGCGAAGGACTAGCCAAGAAGAGCGCAAAAGTACCACAACATGCCTGCCTCCACAGCTTTTTCCTTGGGGACATGCTTAATTCCTGGCTGATTTGCCTTTCTCGTCTTAGGGCTGGGGTTCGGCCTAGGGCTAGGATTTTTAAAATCAGGAAGCCCTGAGTTCCAGGCACACTGGAGCTGTGAAAGGCATCCAAAAGGGAGTGCAAAAGTGCCACAACATGGCTGCTTTCACGGCTTTTTCCTTGGCAAGAAGCCTAACACCAGGCTGATTTCCCTGCCCAGGGTTACTGTTAGGCTTAGGCCTAGGGCTAGGATTTTTAAAACTAGGAAGCCCTGAGCTCCAGGCACACTGCAGCTGTTCAAGGCATCCCAAGGGGAGTACAAAAGTGCAACAACATGGCAGCTTTCACAGCTTTTTCCTTGGCACCATCCCTATACCTAGGCTGATTTATCTGCCTAGGGTTAGGGTTAGGGTTCAGCCTAGGGCTTGGATTTCTTTAACCAGGAAGCCCTGAGTTCCAGGCTTACTTCATCTGCCAAAGGCATCCCAAAGGGAGTGCAGAAGTGCCACAACATGGCTGCTTTCACGGCTTTTCCCTTAGGAAGAACCCTAATACCCGGCTGATTTACCTTCCTAGGGTTACTGTTAGGCTTAGGCCTAGGACTTTTAAAACCAGGAAGCCCTGGGCTCCAGGCACACTGCAGCTGCGAAAGGCATCCCAAGGGGAGCGCAAAAGTGACGCAACTTGGCTGCCACCACTGATATTTCCATGAGACCATCCCGAACCATAGGCTGATTTTCCTTCCTAGGCTTAAGGTTTGAGTTACGCCTAGGGTAAGGGCTCTATTAACCAGAAAGCCCTGAGTTCCAAGAACACAGCAGCTGCGAAGGACTACCCAAGAAGAGCGCAAAAGTAGCACAACATGCCTGCCTCCACAGCTTTTTCCTTGGGGACATGCCTAATTCCTGGCTGATTTGCCTTTCTCGTCTTAGGGCTGGGGTTCGGCCCAGGGCTAGGATTTTTAAAATCAGGAAGCCCTGAGTTCCAGGCACACTGGAGCTGTGAAAGGCATCCAAAAGCGAGTGCAAAAGTGCCACAACATGGCTGCTTTCACGGCTTTTTCCTTGGCAAGAAGCCTAACAGCAGGCTGATTTCCCTTCCCAGGGTTACTGTTAGGCTTAGGCCTAGGGCTAGGATTTTTAAAACTAGGAAGCCCTTAGCTCCAGGCACACTGCAGCTGTTCAAGGCATCCCAAGGGGAGTACAAAAGTGCAACAACATGGCAGCTTTCAGAGCTTTTTCCTTGGCACCATCTCTATACCTAGGCTGATTTATCTGCCTAGGGTTAGGGTTAGGGTTCAGCCTAGGGCTTGGATTTCTTTAACCAGGAAGCCCTGAGTTCCAGGCTTACTTCATCTGCCAAAGGCATCCCAAAGGGAGTGCAGAAGTGCCACAACATGGCTGCTTTCACGGCTTTTCCCTTAGGAAGAACCCTAATACCCGGCTGATTTACCTTCCTAGGGTTACTGTTAGGCTTAGGCCTAGGACTTTTAAAACCAGGAAGCCCTGGGCTCCAGGCACACTGCAGCTGCGAAAGGCATCCCAAGGGGAGCGCAAAAGTGACGCAACTTGGCTGCCACCACTGATATTTCCATGAGACCATCCCGAACCATAGGCTGATTTTCCTTCCTAGGCTTAAGGTTTGAGTTACGCCTAGGGTAAGGGTTCTATTAACCAGAAAGCCCTGAGTTCCAAGAACACAGCAGCTGCGAAGGACTACCCAAGAAGAGCGCAAAAGTACCACAACATGCCTGCCTCCACAGCTTTTTCCTTGGGGACATGCCTAATTCCTGGCTGATTTGCCTTTCTCGTCTTAGGGCTGGAGTTCGGCCTAGGGCTAGGATTTTTAAAATCAGGAAGCCCTGAGTTCCAGGCAAACCGGAGCTGTGAAAGGCATCCAAAAGGGAGTGCAAAAGTGCCACAACATGGCTGCTTTCACGGCTTTTTCCTTGGCAAGAAGCCTAACACCAGGCTGATTTCCCTTCCCAGGGTTACTGTTAGGCTTAGGCCTAGGGCTAGGAATTTTAAAACTAGGAAGCCCTTAGCTCCAGGCACACTGCAGCTGTTCAAGGCATCCCAAGGGGAGTACAAAAGTGCAACAACATGGCAGCTTTCACAGCTTTTTCCTTGGCACCATCCCTATACCTAGGCTGATTTATCTGCCTAGGGTTAGGGTTAGGGTTCAGCCTAGGGCTTGGATTTCTTTAACCAGGAAGCCCTGAGTTCCAGGCTTACTTCATCTGCCAAAGGCATCCCAAAGGGAGTGCAGAAGTGCCACAACATGGCTGCTTTCACGGCTTTTCCCTTAGGAAGAACCCTAATACCCGGCTGATTTACCTTCCTAGGGTTACTGTTAGGCTTAGGCCTAGGACTTTTAAAACCAGGAAGCCCTGGGCTCCAGGCACACTGCAGCTGCGAAAGGCATCCCAAGGGGAGCGCAAAAGTGACGCAACTTGGCTGCCACCACAGATATTTCCATGAGACCATCCCGAACCATAGGCTGATTTTCCTTCCTAGGGTTAAGGTTTGAGTTACGCCTAGGGTAAGGGTTCTATTAACCAGAAAGCCCTGAGTTCCAAGAACACAGCAGCTGCGAAGGACTACCCAAGAAGAGCGCAAAAGTACCACAACATGCCTGCCTCCACAGCTTTTTCCTTGGGGACATGCCTAATTCCTGGCTGATTTGCCTTTCTCGTCTTAGGGCTGGAGTTCGGCCTAGGGCTAGGATTTTTAAAATCAGGAAGCCCTGAGTTCCAGGCACACCGGAGCTGTGAAAGGCATCCAAAAGGGAGTGCAAAAGTGCCACAACATGGCTGCTTTCACGGCTTTTTCCTTGGCAAGAAGCCTAACACCAGGCTGATTTCCCTTCCCAGGGTTACTGTTAGGCTTAGGCCTAGGGCTAGGAATTTTAAAACTAGGAAGCCCTTAGCTCCAGGCACACTGCAGCTGTTCAAGGCATCCCAAGGGGAGTACAAAAGTGCAACAACATGGCAGCTTTCACAGCTTTTTCCTTGGCACCATCCCTATACCTAGGCTGATTTATCTGCCTAGGGTTAGGGTTAGGGTTCAGCCTAGGGCTTGGATTTCTTTAAACAGGAAGCCCTGAGTTCCAGGCTTACTTCATCTGCCAAAGGCATCCCAAAGGGAGTGCAGAAGTGCCACAACATGGCTGCTTTCACGGCTTTTCCCTTAGGAAGAACCCTAATACCCGGCTGATTTACCTTCCTAGGGTTACTGTTAGGCTTAGGCCTAGGACTTTTAAAACCAGGAAGCCCTGGGCTCCAGGCACACTGCAGCTGCGAAAGGCATCCCAAGGGGAGCGCAAAAGTGACGCAACTTGGCTGCCACCACTGATATTTCCATGAGAGCATCCCGAACCATAGGCTGATTTTCCTTCCTAGGCTTAAGGTTTGAGTTACGCCTAGGGTAAGGGTTCTATTAACCAGAAAGCCCTGAGTCCCAAGAACACAGCAGCTGCGAAGGACTACCCAAGAAGAGCGCAAAAGTACCACAACATGCCTGCCTCCACAGCTTTTTCCTTGGGGACATGCCTAATTCCTGGCTGATTTGCATTTCTCGTCTTAGGGCTGGGGTTTGGCCTAGGGCTAGGATTTTTAAAATCAGGAAGCCCTGAGTTCCAGGCACACTGGAGCTGTGAAAGGCATCCAAAAGGGAGTGCAAAAGTGCCACAACATGGCTGCTTTCACGGCTTTTTCCTTGGCAAGAAGCCTAACAGCAGGCTGATTTACCTTCCCAGGGTTACTGTTAGGCTTAGGCCTAGGGCTAGGATTTTTAAAACTAGGAAGCCCTTAGCTCCAGGCACACTGCAGCTGTTCAAGGCATCCCAAGGGGAGTACAAAAGTGCAACAACATGGCAGCTTTCACAGCTTTTTCCTTGGCACCATCCCTATACCTAGGCTGATTTATCTGCCTAGGGTTAGGGTTAGGGTTCAGCCTAGGGCTTGGATTTCTTTAAGCAGGAAGCCCTGAGTTCCAGGCTTACTTCATCTGCCAAAGGCATCCCAAAGGGAGTACAGAAGTGCCACAACATGGCTGCTTTCACGGCTTTTCCCTTAGGAAGAACCCTAATACCCGGCTGATTTACCTTCCTAGGGTTACTGTTAGGCTTAGGCCTAGGACTTTTAAAACCAGGAAGCCCTGGGCTCCAGGCACACTGCAGCTGCGAAAGGCATCCCAAGGGGAGCGCAAAAGTGACGCAACTTGGCTGCCACCACTGATATTTCCATGAGAGCATCCCGAACCATAGGCTGATTTTCCTTCCTAGGCTTAAGGTTTGAGTTACGCCTAGGGTAAGGGTTCTATTAACCAGAAAGCCCTGAGTCCCAAGAACACAGCAGCTGCGAAGGACTACCCAAGAAGAGCGCAAAAGTACCACAACATGCCTGCCTCCACAGCTTTTTCCTTGGGGACATGCCTAATTCCTGGCTGATTTGAATTTCTCGTCTTAGGGCTGGGGTTTGGCCTAGGGCTAGGATTTTTAAAATCAGGAAGCCCTGAGTTCCAGGCACACTGGAGCTGTGAAAGGCATCCAAAAGGGAGTGCAAAAGTGCCACAACATGGCTGCTTTCACGGCTTTTTCCTTGGCAAGAAGCCTAACAGCAGGCTGATTTACCTTCCCAGGGTTACTGTTAGGCTTAGGCCTAGGGCTAGGATTTTTACAACTAGGAAGCCCTTAGCTCCAGGCACACTGCAGCTGTTCAAGGCATGCCAAGGGGAGTACAAAAGTGCAACAACATGGCAGCTTTCACAGCTTTTTCCTTGGCACCATCCCTATACCTAGGCTGATTTATCTGCCTAGGGTTAGGGTTAGGGTTCAGCCTAGGGCTTGGATTTCTTTAACCAGGAAGCCCTGAGTTCCAGGCTTACTTCATCTGCCAAAGGCATCCCAAAGGGAGTACAGAAGTGCCACAACATGGCTGCTTTCACGGCTTTTCCCTTAGGAAGAACCCTAATACCCGGCTGATTTACCTTCCTAGGGTTACTGTTAGGCTTAGGCCTAGGACTTTTAAAACCAGGAAGCCCTGGGCTCCAGGCACACTGCAGCTGCGAAAGGCATCCCAAGGGGAGCGCAAAAGTGACGCAACTTGGCTGCCACCACTGATATTTCCATGAGAGCATCCCGAACCATAGGCTGATTTTCCTTCCTAGGCTTAAGGTTTGAGTTACGCCTAGGGTAAGGGTTCTATTAACCAGAAAGCCCTGAGTTCCAAGAACACAGCAGCTGCGAAGGACTAGCCAAGAAGAGTGCAAAAGTACCACAACATGCCTGCCTCCACAGCTTTTTCCTTGGGGACATGCCTAATTCCTGGCTGATTTGCCTTTCTCGTCTTAGGGCTGGGGTTCGGCCTAGGGCTAGGATTTTTAAAATCAGGAAGCCCTGAGTTCCAGGCACACTGGAGCTGTGAAAGGCATCCAAAAGGGAGTGCAAAAGTGCCACAACATGGCTGCCTCCGCAGCTTTTTCCTTGGCAAGAAGCCTAACACCAGGCTGATTTCCCTTCCCAGGGTTACTGTTAGGCTTAGGCCTAGGGCTAGGATTTTTGAAACTAGGAAGCCCTTAGCTCCAGGCACACTGCAGCTGTTCAAGGCATCCCAAGGGGAGTACAAAAGTGCAACAACATGGCAGCTTTCACAGCTTTTTCCTTGGCACCATCCCTATACCTAGGCTGATTTATCTGCCTAGGGTTAGGGTTAGGGTTCAGCCTAGGGCTTGGATTTCTTGAACCAGGAAGCCCTGAGTTCCAGGCTTACTTCATCTGCCAAAGGCATCCCAAAGGGAGTGTAGAAGTGCCACAACATGGCTGCTTTCACGGCTTTTCCCTTAGGAAGAACCCTAATACCCGGCTGATTTACCTTCCTAGGGTTACTGTTAGGCTTAGGCCTAGGACTTTTAAAACCAGGAAGCCCTGGGCTCCAGGCACACTGCAGCTGCGAAAGGCATCCCAAGGGGAGCGCAAAAGTGACGCAACTTGGCTGCCACCACTGATATTTCCATGAGAGCATCCCGAACCATAGGCTGATTTTCCTTCCTAGGGTTAAGGTTTGAGTTACGCCTAGGGTAAGGGTTCTATTAACCAGAAAGCCCTGAGTTCCAAGAACACAGCAGCTGCGAAGGACTAGCCAAGAAGAGCGCAAAAGTACCACAACATGCCTGCCTCCACAGCTTTTTCCTTGGGGACATGCCTAATTCCTGGCTGATTTGCCTTTCTCGTCTTAGGGTTGGGGTTCGGCCTAGGGCTAGGATTTTTAAAATCAGGAAGCCCTGAGTTCCAGGCACACTGGAGCTGTGAAAGGCATCCAAAAGGGAGTGCAAAAGTGTCGCCCTGGTTTTTTGAGATTTTCTAAGCCTTCTGATGTTGACATTCTTGTAGTGAATTTTCTCACACACTTTCTGTAAATAACTCATTGTTTTTCATTCCTTTATGGAGGAGGAGAGAGTTGATGGACTGTTGGTTTGACCTGTGTCATTGCAGAGGTGTTACTGTCACCTTCCAATCCACTGTCACTTTTGTAAAACTATAAATTTTGGAGTCAGAGAATAAAACTTCCCATTTTTCCTTCACCTTGAGAGAGGTGGTGTGCTTGTGTTCTTTTGTGTCCGTCAGCGACATCTGGTGACCGCCGAAGTGTATTGCAGCCTAGGCTGAAACACGGACAGCGGATTGCGGTGAGGTTTTCCCCTCCTCCTTTTGGTGCTTTGCCTGCTGTTCTTGGGCAATGGAAACCTCTGTGGCTTTCCGGGACGATTCCCTCATTTTGGATCTCTGGAGGGTGGTTCTGGAGTGGAAACAGGTCTCTGTTTCCTGGGATGGTTTGGAGAGATTGATTCTGTGGGCCCGAGAGCGAGGTTTTTTTTCGGACATTCCGAAGGCGTTCGATAGGCAGGAGTGGTCTCGCTTGGGGGACCACCTTATGGAGGCCCTCTTTGATGATTGCACTGTAGATGTGGGACTGCTGCTGCTGCAGTGGAGGCACTGTGAGGAGCTTTGGCGGGGGTCCAGTTCTTGTACCCCTCAGAGCTCCGAGGGAAGCCCTTCTATTTCAGATGTGGAGATTGACCTCCTGTGTGATGTGGACCCTCCCTCCCCGCCTCATGACGGTGTGCTGGGGAGTGGCCATTATCCGCCTGGGGTGGATTGGGCTCACAGCCAGCTGGTCCCGAGTCCGGGGGGCTCTCTGGATTCGGCGGGCCGTCCTCGCCCCGCCTCGTCCTATGCGGGTGGCGGGGCGGGGGACGGGTTGCCCTCTCTGTGTGCCTTCCCGGCCTTTAAGGGTCAGCCTCCGCCCCAATTTGAGGCTGCTGCAGTGACTACCCGTTGTCCGAATTGCGGTGTGTCCACCACGTTCCCCCTGAGCGAGGGGGGGGTGGGTTCTCCCACCTCTGAATCGGGTTCCTCAGCGGGGGGAGCGATTTTGCCCTCCTCCAAGTCTGCGCAGTCGGTGCAGGCAGTCGGGGGCGGGACGTTGCCCGCCTCTGGGTCTGCGCAGCCGGTGAAGGCAGCCGGGGGCGGGGCGTTGCCCGCCTCTGTGTCTGCGCAGCTGGTGAAGGCAGCCGGGGGCGGGGTGTCGGTCGGTGCTCCGCCCGGCCCCGCTCCGGTGGGCGGGCAGCCCGTCCCTCTCCGTTCGGTGGGGGCCGTGCCCGCTACGGGATCTTGCAGATTGGGGCGGGCTCTCATAGGGGGCCTTCCCGGCTCCCTTGTGCCGCCCCGCAGTGACGTGGCTCTGCGGGCCGCGCCTCCCTCGGCATTCCACCCCGCCCCCGTAGCGGGGGATGGGGGCCCCGCGCCGGCTGTGTCTGGCACTGTGCCAGAGGTGCGGGCCGTGCCGGCAGCTGCGGCTGCCGAGGCGGCCCCTGCCGGAGCTGCAGCGCAGCAGGGGACTGGGGTGTTTACCTTTAGTGCAACTGCTGACGCGACCGGCGGGAGGCCGGCGGGTGCCCGGGGCCATGGCCCTTTCTCGTCAGGTCTTTGGACGCTTCCTGCGTGCCAGGTGACTGTGCGTCCGAGGCACCCTGAATGTTTTTGGCCAGAGGCAAAAACCAAGACTGACGAGATGAATGAACATCTCTCCTCACGGCATCTGCAGGGTCGGGGGGTGGATTCCTTTGGCTCTGCCGGTGCTGCAGGGGGCGCAGGGATGAGTGGTGTTGCCCCGGCTCCCAGTCAATCAATCCCTCCTGTCTCTGGGGGGCCCAAGGATCGGGGCGAGGCAGGTGCGGTGGCTTTGCCAGGGGGTCCCCAGGCTTTCCCTGTTCTCAGGGGCGTCACTCATAACACTTATGAACCCCTTGTGTATAAGCTGGAGAAGGAACTCCGTGAAGCGGTTGCTCAGCATGGTTTGGGGTCTGCTGAGGTTATGCACATTCTTCGGAGGCTTGATCAGGATGTGCTGACACCTCACGATGTCCGTTGTGTGGCACATTCTCTTTTTGACCCTGTGCAATTTGGTGTTTTGAGACCAAGTGGGCTCGTCTGGCAGCCCAAGCAGTGAGGCGGAATGCTGCGCTGGCGCCGGAGGACCCCAGGCGTGCAGTTGCTGTGGATATGCTGTTGGGGACAGGGCGTTATGAGAATGTTCAGGGGCAGGTTGGATATGATCCCCTTGTGCTTCAGCAATGCAACACTCTGGGCATGGGAGCGATTGTGCAGACCCTGGAAATGGCTGCTCCGAAGCAGCCGTTCTCAACTGTTGTCCAGGGGGATGATGAGCCTTTTATGGTATTTGCGGCGAGGTTGATTGCATCTGTGGAGAGGCAGGTGCCTGATCCTGTGGCGAGGGACGTTACAATTGCAAACCTTGTCAAGTGCAATTGTAATGACGCTTGTAATAAGATTATAGCGGCTATGCCTGGTGATCCTAGTATCTGGGAGATGGCAAAAGCCTGTGCGAACGTCATTCCCTCACGTCGGAAGTTGGCCGCTGTGGCTGCCGCTGTGCAGCCCGTCTGGGCAGCACCGCAGGGCGGGCGGACGCAGCAGGCAAATGCACAGACTAGCAGGAAGCGGGGGAAGAAGGATCAGAAGGTCAAATTCCCCATGTTCTTGTGAGGTCGGTGTGGTAGGCCGAATCACATGGCTAACGTTTGTAAGGCAACTGTTCATGCTAATGGCCAGGCGTTGCCAGGTTCGGGAAACGTGAGGCGGAGCGCGCAGCAGGAGGGGCGCGCTCAGACACAAGCTTCCCTCCAGACCCAGGTGCCGATGGAGGTCTCCTTTGCCGGCTTGCAGCCAGCACCCGCGGATCAGCAGGCATGGACGTCTGCACCGCAGCAACAGTTGTCTTAGATTCGTCTGAGATACGCAAGGTTCCCCTGGATGCCTTTGGTCCCTTGGGTGGGGGCATGAGTGCTCTCCTTATGGGGAGGTCTAGTGCCACCCTTCAGGGCATCATTGTGCACCTGGGGCTCATTGATGCAGATTTTACAGGGCAGATTTGTGCCATGGTTTCCACACTTACTCCCCCTGTCACAATCCCAAAAGGGACACGGCTTGCTCAACTTGTGCCTTTTAAGTCTTCTGTTTGCAGGACAGCTGACCGGTCACGTGGAGCTGGTGGCTTTGGATCCACTGGGCCGCCTCAGGTTCACTGGACTGCTGTCCTGACCAAGGACCGTCCCGAGATGCTGTGTACCCTGTCTGTTCCTGGTGCGACACCGTCGGAAATCCACCTCTGCGGGCTTCTCGACAGCGGTGCTGACATCACTGTTCTCTCCCTTGCTGCCTGGCCCTCGGAGTGGCCCCTGGATCCGGTGGGGACATCTGTCGCGGGCCTGGGAGGGACGGCACAATGCTATGTGGCCCAGCAGCCCGTGCTGGTCACCAACCCGGAGGGACAGATGGCCTGGGTTAGGCCTCATGTTACTTCTACTCCTGCCAACCTTTGGGGAAGGGATGTTCTGTCTGCCTGGGGGGTGCGTATCGGGACGGATTTTTAATGGGGGCCACTGCAGTGAAGGGCGCAGAGTGTCCTACGCCTCCTATACGGTGGCTGGTGGACAAACCCGTTTGGGAGAAGCAGTGGTCCCTCCCTGATGATAAATTAGTCGCCCTTCGGAATTTGGTGCAGGAGCAGTTGGACCAGGGCCATCTGGAGCCTTCTAACAGTCCTTGGAACACTCCTGTCTTCTGTATCAAGAAGAAATCTGGGAAATGGAGGTTGTTGCAAGACCTCCGGAAGGTCAATGCCGTGATGGAAAGCACGGGACCATTGCAGGCGGGCATGCCATCGCCTACCATGCTTCCCACAGGCTGGCCGGTCCTCATTGTGGATCTGAAGGATTGTTTCTTTACGATTCCTTTGCATCCCGATGACAGACCGAAGTTTGCTTTCTCGGTGCCAGCGATTAACGAGGCTGAGCCCGCACAGAGATATCAATGGAGGACATTGCCTCAGGGCATGCGCAATTCTCCTGCCATATGCCAGTGGTATGTGGCCCGTGCCTTGTCTGGAGTTCGCAAGCAGTTTCCTGATGCGCGTCTGTATCATTATATGGACGACATTTTGGTGGCCGCGTCCACCCAGGATGAGCTGCTGAGGATTCAGCCTCAGTTGCTCGATGCTTTGCATGATCATGGACTGCAGGTGGCTCCAGAAAAGGTTCAACAAAAACCACCCTGGAAGTACTTGGGGGTCAAAATTTTGGAACGGACAATCTGTCACCAGGAGGTGCAATTTGTGCATTCTGTGAAGACACTGAATGATGCTCAGAAATTGATAGGTGTCATCACTTGGTTACGTCCTTATTTGGGATTAACCAACGCACAGCTGTCTCCTCTGTATGATTTGTTGAAAGGAGACTCTGATCTGAAGTCGCCTCGCACACTGACCCCTGAGGCGCGTAAGGCGTTGGAGGTGGTTCAGCAAGCTGTTTCGGCTTGTCAGGTTTATCGCATTGATCCCTCCGTTGATGTCACTGTGTTCATTACCACTCCAGATTCGCATCCCACAGGTATCATTGGCCAATGGAGTGACAAATGGTCTGATTCCTTGCACGTTCTGGAATGGGTTTTCCTGCCCCATCAGCCGCAGAAGACGGCAACTACATTGCTTGAGCTGATTGCTCGCTTGATAATCAAATGCCGACAACGGTGTTTGCAATTGATGGGTGCAGATCCTGCAAAGATCATACTCCCGGTGCAACGGGAGGATTTTGACTGGAGCTTTGCAAACAGTGTGTCTCTGCAGAGTGCTCTGGAAAATTTTTCAGGGCAGATCACTTATCATCTGCCCAGCCATAGGCTGTTGCATATGGCGAAATCTACACAAATTTCTTTGCGGCCCAAGAACAGTCAGGAACCCGTGCAAGGACCCACCGTCTTCACTGACGGTTCAGGGAGAACAGGAAAGGCCATTGTTACATGGAGGGATGGATCTGAGTGGCAGGTTCTGGAAGGCCATGAGACTGGGTCAGCTCAATTGGTTGAACTGAGGGCTGCTGTCATGGCATTTGAGAAATTTTCCTTCCTAGGGTTAAGGTTTGAGTTACGCCTAGGGTAAGGGCTCTATTAACCAGAAAGCCCTGAGTTCCAAGAACACAGCAGCTGCGAAGGACTACCCAAGAAGAGCGCAAAAGTACCACAACATGCCTGCCTCCACAGCTTTTTCCTTGGGGACATGCCTAATTCCTGGCTGATTTGCCTTTCTCGTCTTAGGGTTGGGGTTCGGCCTAGGGCTAGGATTTTTAAAATCAGGAAGCCCTGAGTTCCAGGCAAACCGGAGCTGTGAAAGGCATCCAAAAGGGAGTGCAAAAGTGCCACAACATGGCTGCTTTCACGGCTTTTTCCTTGGCAAGAAGCCTAACACCAGGCTGTTTTCCCTTCCCAGGGTTACTGTTAGGCTTAGGCCTAGGGCTAGGATTTTTGAAACTAGGAAGCCCTTAGCTCCAGGCACACTGCAGCTGTTCAAGGCATCCCAAGGGGAGTACAAAAGTGCAACAACATGGCAGCTTTCACAGCTTTTTCCTTGGCACCATCCCTATACCTAGGCTGATTTATCTGCCTAGGGTTAGGGTTAGGGTTCAGCCTAGGGCTTGGATTTCTTTAACCAGGAAGCCCTGAGTTCCAGGCTTACTTCATCTGCCAAAGGCATCCCAAAGGGAGTGCAGAAGTGCCACAACATGGCTGCTTTCACGGCTTTTCCCTTAGGAAGAACCCTAATACCCGGCTGATTTACCTTCCTAGGGTTACTGTTAGGCTTAGGCCTAGGACTTTTAAAACCAGGAAGCCCTGGGCTCCAGGCACACTGCAGCTGCGAAAGGCATCCCAAGGGGAGCGCAAAAGTGATGCAACTTGGCTGCCACCACTGATATTTCCATGAGACCATCCCGAACCATAGGCTGATTTTCCTTCCTAGGGTTAAGGTTTGAGTTACGCCTAGGGTAAGGGCTCTATTAACCAGAAAGCCCTGAGTTCCAAGAACACAGCAGCTGCGAAGGACTACCCAAGAAGAGCGCAAAAGTACCACAACATGCCTGCCTCCACAGCTTTTTCCTTGGGGACATGCCTAATTCCTGGCTGATTTGCCTTTCTCGTCTTAGGGCTGGGGTTCGGCCTAGGGCTAGGATTTTTAAAATCAGGAAGCCCTGAGTTCCAGGCACACTGGAGCTGTGAAAGGCATCCAAAAGCGAGTGCAAAAGTGCCACAACATGGCTGCTTTCACGGCTTTTTCCTTGGCAAGAAGCCTAACACCAGGCTGATTTACCTTCCCAGGGTTACTGTTAGGCTTAGGCCTAGGGCTAGGATTTTTAAAACTAGGAAGCCCTTAGCTCCAGGCACACTGCAGCTGTTCAAGGCATCCCAAGGGGAGTACAAAAGTGCAACAACATGGCAGCTTTCACAGCTTTTTCCTTGGCACCATCCCTATACCTAGGCTGATTTATCTGCCTAGGGTTAGGGTTAGGGTTCAGCCTAGGGCTTGGATTTCTTTAACCAGGAAGCCCTGAGTTCCAGGCTTACTTCATCTGCCAAAGGCATCCCAAAGGGAGTGCAGAAGTGCCACAACATGGCTGCTTTCACGGCTTTTCCCTTAGGAAGAACCCTAATACCCGGCTGATTTACCTTCCTAGGGTTACTGTTAGGCTTAGGCCTAGGACTTTTAAAACCAGGAAGCCCTGGGCTCCAGGCACACTGCAGCTGCGAAAGGCATCCCAAGGGGAGCGCAAAAGTGATGCAACTTGGCTGCCACCACTGATATTTCCATGAGACCATCCCGAACCATAGGCTGATTTTCCTTCCTAGGCTTAAGGTTTGAGTTACGCCTAGGGTAAGGGTTCTATTAACCAGAAAGCCCTGAGTTCCAAGAACACAGCAGCTGCGAAGGACTACCCAAGAAGAGCGCAAAAGTACCACAACATGCCTGCCTCCACAGCTTTTTCCTTGGGGACATGCCTAATTCCTGGCTGATTTGCCTTTCTCGTCTTAGGGCTGGGGTTCGGCCTAGGGCTAGGATTTTTAAAATCAGGAAGCCCTGAGTTCCAGGCACACTGGAGCTGTGAAAGGCATCCAAAAGCGAGTGCAAAAGTGCCACAACATGGCTGCTTTCACGGCTTTTTCCTTGGCAAGAAGCCTAACACCAGGCTGATTTCCCTTCCCAGGGTTACTGTTAGGCTTAGGCCTAGGGCTAGGATTTTTAAAACTAGGAAGCCCTTAGCTCCAGGCACACTGCAGCTGTTCAAGGCATCCCAAGGGGAGTACAAAAGTGCAACAACATGGCAGCTTTCACAGCTTTTTCCTTGGCACCATCCCTATACCTAGGCTGATTTATCTGCCTAGGGTTAGGGTTAGGGTTCAGCCTAGGGCTTGGATTTCTTTAAGTAGGAAGCCCTGAGTTCCAGGCTTACTTCATCTGCCAAAGGCATCCCAAAGGGAGTGCAGAAGTGCCACAACATGGCTGCTTTCACGGCTTTTCCCTTAGGAAGAACCCTAATACCCGGCTGATTTACCTTCCTAGGGTTACTGTTAGGCTTAGGCCTAGGACTTTTAAAACCAGGAAGCCCTGGGCTCCAGGCACACTGCAGCTGCGAAAGGCATCCCAAGGGGAGCGCAAAAGTGATGCAACTTGGCTGCCACCACTGATATTTCCATGAGACCATCCCGAACCATAGGCTGATTTTCCTTCCTAGGCTTAAGGTTTGAGTTACGCCTAGGGTAAGGGTCTATTAACCAGAAAGCCCTGAGTTCCAAGAACACAGCAGCTGCGACGGACTAGCCAAGAAGAGCGCAAAAGTACCACAACATGCCTGCCTCCACAGCTTTTTCCTTGGGGACATGCCTAATTCCTGGCTGATTTGCCTTTCTCGTCTTAGGGCTGGGGTTCGGCCTAGGGCTAGGATTTTTAAAATCAGGAAGCCCTGAGTTCCAGGCACACTGGAGCTGTGAAAGGCATCCAAAAGGGAGTGCAAAAGTGCCACAACATGGCTGCTTTCACGGCTTTTTCCTTGGCAAGAAGCCTAACACCAGGCTGATTTCCCTTCCCAGGGTTACTGTTAGGCTTAGGCCTAGGGCTAGGATTTTTAAAACTAGGAAGCCCTTAGCTCCAGACACACTGCAGCTGTTCAAGGCATCCCAAGGGGAGTACAAAAGTGCAACAACATGGCAGCTTTCACAGCTTTTTCCTTGGCACCATCCCTATACCTAGGCTGATTTATCTGCCTAGGGTTAGGGTTAGGGTTCAGCCTAGGGCTTGGATTTCTTTAACCAGGAAGCCCTGAGTTCCAGGCTTACTTCATCTGCCAAAGGCATCCCAAAGGGAGTGCAGAAGTGCCACAACATGGCTGCTTTCACGGCTTTTCCCTTAGGAAGAACCCTAATACCCGGCTGATTTACCTTCCTAGGGTTACTGTTAGGCTTAGGCCTAGGACTTTTAAAACCAGGAAGCCCTGGGCTCCAGGCACACTGCAACTGCGAAAGGCATCCCAAGGAGAGCGCAAAAGTGACGCAACTTGGCTGCCACCACTGATATTTCCATGAGAGCATCCCGAACCATAGGCTGATTTTCCTTCCTAGGCTTAAGGTTTGAGTTACGCCTAGGGTAAGGGTTCTATTAACCAGAAAGCCCTGAGTTCCAAGAACACAGCAGCTGCGAAGGACTACCCAAGAAGAGTGCAAAAGTACCACAACATGCCTGCCTCCACAGCTTTTTCCTTGGGGACATGCCTAATTCCTGGCTGATTTGCCTTTCTCGTCTTAGGGCTGGGGTTCGGCCTAGGGCTAGGATTTTTAAAATCAGGAAGCCCTGAGTTCCAGGCACACTGGAGCTGTGAAAGGCATCCAAAAGGGAGTGCAAAAGTGCCACAACATGGCTGCTTTCACGGCTTTTTCCTTGGCAAGAAGCCTAACACCAGGCTGATTTCCCTTCCCAGGGTTACTGTTAGGCTTAGGCCTAGGGCTAGGATTTTTAAAACTAGGAAGCCCTTAGCTCCAGGCACACTGCAGCTGTTCAAGGCATCCCAAGGGGAGTACAAAAGTGCAACAACATGGCAGCTTTCACAGCTTTTTCCTTGGCACCATCCCTATACCTAGGCTGATTTATCTGCCTAGGGTTAGGGTTAGGGTTCAGCCTAGGGCTTGGATTTCTTTAACCAGGAAGCCCTGAGTTCCAGGCTTACTTCATCTGCCAAAGGCATCCCAAAGGGAGTGCAGAAGTGCCACAACATGGCTGCTTTCACGGCTTTTCCCTTAGGAAGAACCCTAATACCCGGCTGATTTACCTTCCTAGGGTTACTGTTAGGCTTAGGCCTAGGACTTTTAAAACCAGGAAGCCCTGGGCTCCAGGCACACTGCAGCTGCGAAAGGCATCCCAAGGGGAGCGCAAAAGTGATGCAACTTGGCTGCCACCACTGATATTTCCATGAGACCATCCCGAACCATAGGCTGATTTTCCTTCCTAGGCTTAAGGTTTGAGTTACGCCTAGGGTAAGGGTTCTATTAACCAGAAAGCCCTGAGTTCCAAGAACACAGCAGCTGCGAAGGACTACCCAAGAAGAGCGCAAAAGTACCACAACATGCCTGCCTCCACAGCTTTTTCCTTGGGGACATGCCTAATTCCTGGCTGATTTGCCTTTCTCGTCTTAGGGCTGGGGTTCGGCCTAGGGCTAGGATTTTTAAAATCAGGAAGCCCTGAGTTCCAGGCACAGTGGAGCTGTGAAAGGCATCCAAAAGCGAGTGCAAAAGTGCCACAACATGGCTGCTTTCACGGCTTTTTCCTTGGCAAGAAGCCTAACACCAGGCTGATTTCCCTTCCCAGGGTTACTGTTAGGCTTAGGCCTAGGGCTAGGATTTTTAAAACTAGGAAGCCCTTAGCTCCAGGCACACTGCAGCTGTTCAAGGCATCCCAAGGGGAGTACAAAAGTGCAACAACATGGCAGCTTTCACAGCTTTTTCCTTGGCACCATCCCTATACCTAGGCTGATTTATCTGCCTAGGGTTAGGGTTAGGGTTCAGCCTAGGGCTTGGATTTCTTTAACCAGGAAGCCCTGAGTTCCAGGCTTACTTCATCTGCCAAAGGCATCCCAAAGGGAGTGCAGAAGTGCCACAACATGGCTGCTTTCACGGCTTTTCCCTTAGGAAGAACCCTAATACCCGGCTGATTTACCTTCCTAGGGTTACTGTTAGGCTTAGGCCTAGGACTTTTAAAACCAGGAAGCCCTGGGCTCCAGGCACACTGCAGCTGCGAAAGGCATCCCAAGGGGAGCGCAAAAGTGATGCAACTTGGCTGCCACCACTGATATTTCCATGAGACCATCCCGAACCATAGGCTGATTTTCCTTCCTAGGGTTAAGGTTTGAGTTACGCCTAGGGTAAGGGCTCTATTAACCAGAAAGCCCTGAGTTCCAAGAACACAGCAGCTGCGACGGACTAGCCAAGAAGAGCGCAAAAGTACCACAACATGCCTGCCTCCACAGCTTTTTCCTTGGGGACATGCCTAATTCCTGGCTGATTTGCCTTTCTCGTCTTAGGGCTGGGGTTCGGCCTAGGGCTAGGATTTTTAAAATCAGGAAGCCCTGAGTTCCAGGCACACTGGAGCTGTGAAAGGCATCCAAAAGGGAGTGCAAAAGTGCCACAACATGGCTGCTTTCACGGCTTTTTCCTTGGCAAGAAGCCTAACACCAGGCTGATTTCCCTTCCCAGGGTTACTGTTAGGCTTAGGCCTAGGGCTAGGATTTTTAAAACTAGGAAGCCCTTAGCTCCAGACACACTGCAGCTGTTCAAGGCATCCCAAGGGGAGTACAAAAGTGCAACAACATGGCAGCTTTCACAGCTTTTTCCTTGGCACCATCCCTATACCTAGGCTGATTTATCTGCCTAGGGTTAGGGTTAGGGTTCAGCCTAGGGCTTGGATTTCTTTAACCAGGAAGCCCTGAGTTCCAGGCTTACTTCATCTGCCAAAGGCATCCCAAAGGGAGTGCAGAAGTGCCACAACATGGCTGCTTTCACGGCTTTTCCCTTAGGAAGAACCCTAATACCCGGCTGATTTACCTTCCTAGGGTTACTGTTAGGCTTAGGCCTAGGACTTTTAAAACCAGGAAGCCCTGGGCTCCAGGCACACTGCAACTGCGAAAGGCATCCCAAGGAGAGCGCAAAAGTGACGCAACTTGGCTGCCACCACTGATATTTCCATGAGACCATCCCGAACCATAGGCTGATTTTCCTTCCTAGGCTTAAGGTTTGAGTTACGCCTAGGGTAAGGGTTCTATTAACCAGAAAGCCCTGAGTTCCAAGAACACAGCAGCTGCGAAGGACTACCCAAGAAGAGTGCAAAAGTACCACAACATGCCTGCCTCCACAGCTTTTTCCTTGGGGACATGCCTAATTCCTGGCTGATTTGCCTTTCTCGTCTTAGGGCTGGGGTTCGGCCTAGGGCTAGGATTTTTAAAATCAGGAAGCCCTGAGTTCCAGGCACACTGGAGCTGTGAAAGGCATCCAAAAGGGAGTGCAAAAGTGCCACAACATGGCTGCTTTCACGGCTTTTTCCTTGGCAAGAAGCCTAACACCAGGCTGATTTGCCTTCCCAGGGTTACTGTTAGGCTTAGGCCTAGGGCTAGGATTTTTAAAACTAGGAAGCCCTTAGCTCCAGGCACACTGCAGCTGTTCAAGGCATCCCAAGGGGAGTACAAAAGTGCAACAACATGGCAGCTTTCACAGCTTTTTCCTTGGCACCATCCCTATACCTAGGCTGATTTATCTGCCTAGGGTTAGGGTTAGGGTTCAGCCTAGGGCTTGGATTTCTTTAACCAGGAAGCCCTGAGTTCCAGGCTTACTTCATCTGCCAAAGGCATCCCAAAGGGAGTGCAAAAGTGCCACAACATGGCTGCTTTCACGGCTTTTCCCTTAGGAAGAACCCTAATACCTGGCTGATTTACCTTCCTAGGGTTACTGTTAGGCTTAGGCCTAGGACTTTTAAAACCAGGAAGCCCTGGGCTCCAGGCACACTGCAGCTGCGAAAGGCATCCCAAGGGGAGCGCAAAAGTGACGCAACTTGGCTGCCACCACTGATATTTCCATGAGAACATCCCGAACCATAGGCTGATTTTCCTTCCTAGGGTTAAGGTTTGAGTTACGCCTAGGGTAAGGGTTCTATTAACCAGAAAGCCCTGAGTTCCAAGAACACAGCAGCTGCGAAGGACTACCCAAGAAGAGCGCAAAAGTACCACAACATGCCTGCCTCCACAGCTTTTTCCTTGGGGACATGCCTAATTCCTGGCTGATTTGCCTTTCTCGTCTTAGGGTTGGGGTTCGGCCTAGGGCTAGGATTTTTAAAATCAGGAAGCCCTGAGTTCCAGGCACACTGGAGCTGTGAAAGGCATCCAAAAGGGAGTGCAAAAGTGCCACAACATGGCTGCTTTCACGGCTTTTTCCTTGGCAAGAAGCCTAACAGCAGGCTGATTTACCTTCCCAGGGTTACTGTTAGGCTTAGGCCTAGGGCTAGGATTTTTAAAACTAGGAAGCCCTTAGCTCCAGGCACACTGCAGCTGTTCAAGGCATCCCAAGGGGAGTACAAAAGTGCAACAACATGGCAGCTTTCACAGCTTTTTCCTTGGCACCATCCCTATACCTAGGCTGATTTATCTGCCTAGGGTTAGGGTTAGGGTTCAGCCTAGGGCTTGGATTTCTTTAACCAGGAAGCCCTGAGTTCCAGGCTTACTTCATCTGCCAAAGGCATCCCAAAGGGAGTGCAGAAGTGCCACAACATGGCTGCTTTCACGGCTTTTCCCTTAGGAAGAACCCTAATACCCGGCTGATTTACCTTCCTAGGATTACTGTTAGGCTTAAGCCTAGGACTTTTAAAACCAGGAAGCCCTGGGCTCCAGGCACACTGCAGCTGCGAAAGGCATCCCAAGGGGAGCGCAAAAGTGACGCAACTTGGCTGCCACCACTGATATTTCCATGAGACCATCCCGAACCATAGGTTGATTTTCCTTCCTAGGGTTAAGGTTTGAGTTACGCCTAGGGTAAGGGTTCTATTAACCAGAAAGCCCTGAGTTCCAAGAACACAGCAGCTGCGAAGGACTAGCCAAGAAGAGCGCAAAAGTACCACAACATGCCTGCCTCCACAGCTTTTTCCTTGGGGACATGCCTAATTCCTGGCTGATTTGCCTTTCTCATCTTAGGGTTGGGGTTCGGCCTAGGGCTAGGATTTTTAAAATCAGGAAGCCCTGAGTTCCAGGCACACTGGAGCTGTGAAAGGCATCCAAAAGGGAGTGCAAAAGTGCCACAACATGGCTGCTTTCACGGCTTTTTCCTTGGCAAGAAGCCTAACACCAGGCTGATTTCCCTTCCCAGGGTTACTGTTAG